>NC_056669.1:29221982-29531810 GCF_018350195.1 Panthera tigris
GTGGAGCTCTGGGTTTCGGATGGCAATCACTGCTTACACAGACAGTGGAAGAAAAGCAAGCTCTGTAAACAATATTCAACACAATTAAATACCCCATCCCCCCACAATATCACAAGGTGGCCCATTTCAGCTCCATCTGCTCTCCTCAGAGACAGGGGGCCTGTAGAATTTTCCCTTTATTGGATTTTTCCTCTAGCTTTGAAAGCTTTCACTATGTGGTGATCGTGGAAGGGAAGAGTAATGAAAATTGTCATTAATGAAAGTAAATACTGTTCATTAACTTCAGCTGTAACTCATCTAAAAGCTCAAATGACTTCATAATTAAAGTGCTAACCAAAATTAGGCATTAGAGTGTAATAATTAATTTAAAATTGCACACAATAGTACAAATCGAAGGTAATCACTAAAATGAAAAGAAATGGGAAAATGATATTAAGGCCATAGATATCTTTTGGAGAACTCAAATAAAATAAGTGATTCTGCTGTCACTTCCAAAGAAAATGAATAGCTCCGATTCTGACATCTGGCATTTCCCAGTGTGATTCCCTTCACCTTTTCTTACCCACCTGGAAGGGAAAGATAATAACATTTACCTTTTGTGCCTCTCAGGAATATTAATATTTTAGAGGGACTTTGAGATCATTGTGAGAAAGCTACATCAGGGAGCAGACAATTATTACAACACTGATTTAGGTTGCTATAATTTGTGGACTTCATTGTGAGATGTAGGAGTTTCTTTATCCAGTCACCAGACATGCATAGAGTAGGTCTCATGCAGTGTCTGCTGAACTAAATATATTTCACTTCTGACATATAAACACTGCTTGTTTATCATTCTTCAAAAATGGCTCCTAGCACGTGGAATTGCACAGATAAACTTGAAAGCCTTGCAATCCTGTGTTCTTCACAGAGTGAGTGAGTAATGGTCAGGGAGGAAGGTTGATGAGTGAGTCTGTCAAGGGAGAAAACAGCATGGAACAGGCAGACTGGAAGTTCATCTAGTCTAGACTAGCCTAACTTGCAATGTGGGCATTAGCATCACCTGGAAGCCTCCCTAAACACAGGTCTTCGGGCCTCAACCCAGAGCTTCTACTCAGTACATCTGGTGCTAAGCCTAGGAATCAGCATCTCCAACTTATCAGGTGAGGCTGCTGCTGGTCTGATGACCAGACTTTAAAATGGGGGGGGGGGTGCCGGGGTGACTCAGTCGATTAAGCATCTAACTTTGTTATCTCTCAGTTTGTGAATTCAAGCCCCATTCAAGCTGTCTGTGCTGACAGCTCAGAGCCTGGAGCCTGCTTCAGATTATGTGTCTCCCTCTCTCTCTGCCCCTCCCCTGCTCGTTCTCTCTCTCTCTCTCTCTCTCTCTCTCAAAAATAAATAAACATTAAAAAGAATGAGCTATCTAGATTAAATGAAATCTCCAACATTCTCTGGTAAGTAGGGGTACTTATTCTAGCGTGCATTGTGACATAAATAGCATCCAAATTCAACATGAGCATTAGGTATAAAAATTCATTTTTTAAGTTTTCATTTAAATTCTAATTAGTTACCATACAGGACAATATTAGTTTCAGGTGTACAATTTAGTGATTCAACACTTACACACAACATCTAGTGCTCATCACAAATGCCCTCCTTAATCCCTATCACCTATTTCACCCATCCCCCCATACTCCTCCTCTCTGATAACCATCACTTTGTGCTGTATAGTTAAGAGTCTGTTTCTTGGTTTGCCTCTCTCTTTTTTCCCCTATGATCATTTGTTTTGTTTGTTAAATTCCACATATGAGTGAAATCCTATGGTATTTGTCTTTCTCTGACATTTCGCCTAGCTTAAAGTAGCTCTATTCAGGTTGTTGCAAATGGCAGGATTTCATTCTTTTTGATGATTGAGTAATATTTCATTGCGTGTAAAATATAGCACATTTTCCTTATCTTTTATCAGTTCATAAGCACTTGGACTCTCTACATAATTTGGCTACTGTTGATAATGCTGCCATAAACATTGGGGTGCATGTATCCCTTTGAATTAGTATTTTTGTATCCTTTAGGTAAACACCTAGTGGTGTGATTGCTGGATAGTAGGGTAGTTCTATTTTTAACCTTCTGAGGAACCTCCAGACTGTTTTCCAGAGTTAGTCATAAATATTTAAATTTATTGACTGTATGAGTGTAAGCAACTTCCCTGAACCTATGTTTCTTTTCCTGACACAAAAATATGCACCTCATTAATGTAAAGACATACAAAATTTATTTTATAATTCCTTTTGCTGTAAACAAAAAGTACATTATGAATACTTTCTACACATAATTCAAAGTCTTTACTGAGATCAAACCACACACTCTGATTTAGTTTTCGCATCTGTAAAATGGGGAGAATAATGTTGACTGATCTAACCAACAGGTCCACAGTGAGATTCTGATCAGCTGATGTTAAGAGTGATTTGAACACCAAAAGTAGTGTGCAAGCTTTAAATAGTTCCTGATAATATTTTATTATGTGCCTATTTACAGTTGACCAAAGAAGATCCCTGTCTTTTGCACTCTTGTGCTTAACTCTGAAATGCTAAAGTTCTTTAGAACTAGCCCTGGGCCCTCTTCTCTTCTGATTATTCTTTTATCCTAAGTGAACTTAGCCAATCCAATCTCTTTTCTAAGAATCAAAATGTGTTTCTCCAACCCAGATCTCTGTGTGCTTCTGATTATACATCCAACAAGCTCCTTCACATCCCCACTTACAGATTTCAAAGGCATCTCTAACTTACCAGCTCCAAAACCCAACTCTTGCTTGTTTTTCTCTGAAATCTACTCTTCCTCTAGGAAATGGCATTTCTGTACACCCAGTTTATGTTGCCAGAAGCTTGGGAATCATCTGACACCTTCCTTAATCTCAACTCCACATCCAATCCATCATCTTCCGATTCTGTCTCCCAAATATATTTCTAATCCATGCACTTCTCTTCATCCCATTACTGTCACCTTGATGTAGGATAACATCATCTGTCTCCTGCACTAGTAAAAGCACTTCCCCTTAGTCCATTTACTTCCCCTCTTCCCCTGACCAACCTGTCATTATAACCTTACCTCCAGACAACAAACACTAGAATATCTTTGAAAGTTCATTGTCATACCCATCATCATTGTCACTGTCATCATTGCCATTTAACATTCATATAATACTTTCTAGGACAGACATTTTAGGAAGAACATTTTATCTATTAAAGAACTACAACCTTTGAAGTATTATCATCATGCTTTTTAGAGATAAAGAAATGAAAGCAAAGAGAAGTTAAGTAACTTGCCCAAAGTTAAGTAACTTGCCCAAAGTACTTTTAAGGGGCAGAGCTGTGATTGAAGCCCAGACAGTCTGACAAAATCCAGACCATATTATACTTCTTCTACCATGCTCCTGGATATGTCACTCCTTCCATGAAACTCTACAATGGCTTCCCACTGACTCTGAATCAAACTTGCCATCTTCACCAAGAATTTTAGGGCTTCATACAACCTGGCCTTGGTATCATTCTCTACCTTCACGTGTTCTCTCCTCCATGTGTGGAGAGTCAGCACATGTCAAGTGCTCTTCTGCTTCAGAGTCTTTGAAAATGCTGTCCCTTCCACTGGATCTCATTGCTTTTGAGGAGCTTTCTCTACACATCTACACATCTAAATTAGTCTCCACTTGTTGTGTTTATTATACCCTGTCTTTTCTTTGATAGCACTCAACATAATGTCTAAGTATGTGTTTGTGCAATGGCTTATTGTGTATCTGGCTTCAGGGGGGCAGGGCCAAGATTGTCCTGTTCACTGCTGTGTCGGCAGCATCTGACAAGCCCAGTGTAATATGAGCATAAATATCCTAACAGAAAACAATAAATAGGGAAATGGAAAATGGGTTGCCAATAGACTGGAAGTAGAGAGTCAGGAGAGGCAATGGATGCTTAGAAAAAGAGCTGGAAGTGAGGAGAGGTTGAATTGACAAGGGAAGCCATTGAGCTAGTTTAGACAAAAGATGATGAGGACAGAATTTAATACTGGCCTCATCTAGGAACCTACGAAAGGGGACTAATGTGAGCTAGTTCTGGACAAATGGACCAAGAGGAATGTAGTGGTGACACAGAGAACTCTAGGCCTAAACCTAGAGGGTGTACGTACAAAACCAAGCAGGGAAAAAAAAAATCCATGGGGAATACTAAGAAATAGAGCTCAAAAAAAAAAAAAAAAAGCAGGAAGGGGGTGCCTGGGTGGCTCAGTCAGTTAAGCATCTGATTCTTGATTTCAGCTCAGGTCATAATCTCACAGTTCATGAGATTTAGCCCTGAGTAAATCTCTGCACTGACAGCATGGAGCCTGCTTGGGATATTCTCTCTCTCTCTCTCTCTCTCTCTCTCTCTCTCCACCCATCCCCTGTTCATGTTCATTCTCTCTCTCTCTCTCTCTCTCAATAAATAAGTAAACATTTTTTTTCAAATAGCAGGAAGAAGGGAGTTTGAAATATTATACATAGAAGAAACTCAAAACGCATTTTATATACTGTTATAAGCAAGGCTGCCTGCTGCAGCCAATGTGTAACTAGCCGACATCGGCATCAGCCCTCCTGATCTGGCTGGAGACTTTTGTGGCTGCAGGCACATAATTCCCAAAAGGCCCATCTGAACCCTGCTTCAGGCAGCTGCATTAGACCACAGCGCCCTTATCCTGGAGTATTATCTCTGATACCCCAGTAAGACACCTCAGAGGACTTGCAAGGAATCAAGACCACAGAGTTCAAAATTGTTCATCAATGTGGAGAATAGGAAGGAAGGCAGTCAATCCAAACATCGCAGAACAATAGGGGATGTGTTCCCTTTTGCTAGTGTTCTTATTGGTTCCCTTAGCAATTCCAGGATCCTCTCTGTGATCCAGCAGGGTTGTGGCAACACTAAGAGCTTGTCTCTGCCATGCAGGATGCCACACGTGGCTTTCATTGAAATGAATTTTCACCAATTAGCAGGAACCTCAGTGGAAGAGATCTGCCATAAGCAGCAGATGCTAGGAAAGCTTTGTTTCTACCTCTTCAATCCAAGGCTGACATACACATCTACATGCCTTTCAGGCAAAGACCAACTTGCATTGCTGACTTGACCGGATCAACTCTCTCCCAATATTTTGGTTACACTAGAGGAGTGAGAACAGTGTCATCTACCATAGAAATCACACTGAAAACAGGGCCAGGGAGAAGTGAGATTTAGATTCCTGGCTCCACCGTGAGGACATCATGAAAAAGCCATGGTGGTAGCTCTAGAAGAGTAATTAGTATATAAATAGTAGCAGCAGTGGCAGTAATAATATTGGTAATATCTCCTTATGTATACTTGGCATATTACAGTTTTTTTAAACCCATCCTCTCCTGGGATGGGCTGTGAGGTATTGTAAAGCTCCAGCCTATATAAAAGGATTGTCATTCTCAGGGGACCTTGTGCCTTTGGCAGAGCTGGGCAAAACGATGACATTTTAAAGACAAGAAGAGTGGGGCTCAGCTTGGGATGACTTCTCCAGGATCACACAAGCGCAGCCAGAAAAGTTGCTACTGCTTTGGGCAACTCACCTGAGCATGGCATTTCTTCTCCTATGTTACCTACAGCCTGTGTTGGAATATTTCCCCAGATGCCCTCTCTCCTGCTGGGGTCTAAGCTCTCCCAGGGCAAATGATGGGCGAGGTTCATGCTCTGGCCCTGTGTGTAGCACAACTCTTTCAGACTTAACAAATAGCACCCATTTTTCCTCAATAAAGCAATGGATGAGTGAATGAGTCATGAATAAAAGCCAAACCTTTGGTTTCAAGTCTAAATGTCTCTTGGTAAGAGAACCCTGCCTCTGTTTGAACCATTTCACTTGGTTATAAAAACTAGTGGGAAGCATCTTCATTTTCTTTGTTTGTGTGTATGTGTGTGTGTGTCTTCTTTAAAATAGGACTTTGTGATTTTTGCTTATTCTACCTTTACAATATAAAAATAAAGGGAGTTGTTTTTGTAGAGAGGTAATTATTGCTATTATTGTAATTATTGCTGTTTTCTGTGCTATAACTACTTACTCCACCACCTGGGTCTTCCCTGTCAAATAAAGGGGGAGGGGGTAGTGAAAGGAATTAAAATAAACTTTGATCTATATACTGTAAACACTTCATTATACTGAGAACTTGAACCACCTCATTCAAAGCCAACTCAATTATAAGAAAAAGTGATGAATTTGAAGTTTGAAGTAATTAAGGCCTTTAGTAATCCCCACCCTGGCTTTTCTCAGAGGAGAGAGATGGTTGATCCCTTCAAGCCCCACCCCACATCCATGTGAAAGGGTTTGGGGCATTTGTACAAGTTTTCCTTTCTGCTGTTATATTTCCACAGGTGCCTTTAAAATGACACCTTTGGTGAGCAGAGGAAGTTTGAAAGAAAAGAGAAGCAGGCCAGAAAGGAAGGTTGGAAAGGGTGTGGAGGCAGGGATTACAGCCCCCCAGGGGGGCGCCCAGCCCACAGCCCTGGTGAATGAAGTGGAAAGCCTTCTAGAAGCTCAGTGTGTCACATTAAACTGAGTGAAAGGGTGTCTCCAGCAGCCCCTGCCTGTCAATTGTGTTTGTCTCCAGCCCATGGAATTTTCATTATTCATTACTTGCCGGGCATGGACAGCACAGTAGCACCAGCCTCTGTCTAATCCCCACCTGATAATGTATTTCTGATAAGCATGACAGAGCCCAGTGCTCCTGACAGGATTCACATTTCCAGCCGGATAAAGCGCCATTTACATGACGCAGGCACTGTGAATTTAGATCAGGGAGATACAGGCGGGCAGCCGACTCAGGGCTGAGCTTCTCAGGAGACTATTGATTGTAGTCTTGGGCACCCTCAGCTGCACTGTACCCCCACCACCCAGAAAGAATGGCCACCAGCCACTCCCAGTGCTGGCACCAGGGGCACTGATGGGTGTCGGCCCTGTTTGCCCTGATCAAGCATCTCTTACCTGACAGCCTGGTAGGTGAAGCAACCACACAGGCCCCAAGGACCACAACAGTCCTAAATCAGGGGGAAATAGGGACACACCACTGTCTTTGCCAAGGTCAGGATCCATCCAAAGTCTTGTGCATGCACTTATTATATTGTACAGGAAAATATTGATGTGGCTTCGTCACCAAATATTAAAAGGTGGTCCAGGGCAGAAACTTCTTTGGGCCTCTGATTCTGTTCCCCTGTTTTTAAAGTCAATGAGAAATACATCTGATGCATCTGTAAATTTTTCAACATCATTTGTGAAAGAGGCAGGATTAGTACCAGGCAAGGGGATCAAATCAATTCTGATTAGTTGAGGGTGTTTATTGCTCTTTGGGGTTGATGCCAATTCTGTTTTTCTAACCTCAGTGTAGCCTGAAAAGTGATTACCTCCGAGGACACATGCACTTGTCAGCCTGATGGAAGCACATCCTCACTATGACGATGTCATCTCCTAAATATTTCTCAACTGTCCCCATTTTTCAATAGGACTAAGACCCCTGCTGAGTTCCCACCTAACAACTTCCTAAAGAAGTCTCCTGGCGTTAGATCTTGTCAGCCAAAGACTGCTTCTGCAACCCCAATAGCATTCACATGACACAAGGGCCTGGCTGCATCTCTAGCAGCTTCCAGACCTGCTGTGGTGGCTCCCTACACCCATAGAGAGTCAGCTACTGGAGTAAGCCGTCCAAAGCCCCTCCAGGGTAACCAATTCCTACTCTAGCCTCACCTTCTTGCTAGATAATTCCAGATATTCATTCCTTCACTCATTTTGCCTTAACAATGCAGCTCCTCTTGAAACCCACCTCCCACTCTGTCTTGCTATTTCCATCCTCATGCTGTTGTTTGTTCATCTCAAATATCTGCAGCCCCAAACCCCCTGTGTCTCCAGGCAAACTCCTTCCTCACATGGAAGCTACAGCTGAATTAGTGCTCTTCCCTATATCCCCATGATACACTAAGCATCTCCATGTGGCACTTAACACATTTTATCCTAATGCTCTCTTTAAGAATCTGTTTCTGATACTAGAGCTGAATGTTGTATACTCCTAACATCTGCAGGGCCCAGGGCAAGAGTTCAAATGGAGGCCCACATGCCAAGCCTATACATTTTAAAGTTATAAATCAAGCCATCACATTATAATTAAAATATATTCTATGTCCCTACCTTGGTAAGTACTCCTTTATAATGGCCTACAAGGCCAGGTCTAGATTTGGAACCTCTGGACTCCCCAAGGCCAGGAATATGGTATGAGATTAACTGTCCTGGATCCTGACCCTCTCTTAATCCTCCTCTTCCCCTGGATCCACCTCGCTCTGAGAAGGATCTATGTATACCTGTGGGGACACCTCAGGCCACACCTCCAGGCTCTGCCCACCACCCTTTGCAAATGACCCCTGGGTATCTGTTCAGGAAAGATAGCCTTGGGGGAGGGGCTAGGAATCATTTTGGTGAGGGATTTGTGATCTCAGTACGCAGAACACTTTATAAAGGGAGATTACAGGTGGCCACGTCCTTCAGATCTGTATATCCCTCCTTCCAGGGAAGAGGCACAAGCAAAGGGAGGAAGGTGGGGCCATCCAGTGCCCATGTCACTCTTGCCTAGGCAAGGGCAATCCTGTCCCTAACCCTATCCACTGTTAGCATCTAAGAGGAGTTCAATAATTATTGGGTAGATAAATAAATAAAAGAATAAATAAATCATTTTTACAAGCATGCATGACATTTTACTTTGCTGGATAACAATGGGTAATACATAGCCTAATTGTACCATTTAAGGACAATAAGATGGAGCTCTGAGTTTGGAAAATATAGTGTATTTCAACATTATCACAAATGTTACCTGTTAAGTTTAGTTAGAGAATTAAATATTTTATTTAGTGAGTTCATTTGTGCATTAAGGGCATATAGAATTGACATAATGTAAAGAACATAAACTCTAAATCAGGCTTAATCTTTATGAGCCTTAGTTTCCCTACCTATTTGGTGGGAATAGTAATAACACTATACACTAAAATTATAAGTAAAACATTTAGCACTGACTCTGGCACTGATCTTTCTTAACTCATGCTTCCATACCTTTGAGGACAATTTTGTGAGTTGCAGACTATAGGGCTAGCTGAGTAGGCACTTCAGTGTTTGTTGAACTTCAATAAACCCAAGCAGAAAATGCAAGCAATGGGAGACATAGGGTTCAGTAACATGGCAAACTCAGGTAATTAAAGACTTATGTCTTCTTTCTGCAAACACATAGAAATGTCAGATATAATATGACAAAAAGAATTAAATATACACCTGATCTCAAAGTATAAAATAATTCCCTAGTGGCAGGAAAACAAAACAAGACGTGATTTAAAACCAGAACACTCCAGTGAGCTGATACTGTGGGAGGTTTTTTAAACTTTGATATGGACCTTGGACCTGGAAGATAAGGTTTAAAAAATCCATACAGAAACAGATGTGGCCAAGGGTCCTTACTCAATTGGAAGCTGGAACTTAGAGCCTTGCATGAAGACACTACTCTCTAAGGTTTGTCTGTGTCATAGGAAACAAACTAAAAGAACCCAGAAATTCTACCTATCAACCCAGAGAAGCAGAGAATCTGCCTGAGCTGTACTCTGAGTAAAAGTGACTAAAAAATTTGTTAAAACTTAGTCACACATAGATGTAGTGTCTGAAATCACATGGTACTAAAATTTCACATAAACTGCAAATTCTGAAACACCGGAGGTTCCAGTAAAACATATGCAAAATATGCCCTTAGGGAATAGACCGAACCCACAAGTAATAAGTGGAACTCCTACAGGGAACAGAAAAAACAAGTAAACAAGCAGAGCCCAGAAAACTGCAACCACTGAGGAAAAGAACCATAGTGCCATGAGTCAGTGAAGAAACAAAAGGTCTACTAGCACACCCAACTCAGAGGTGAAAGACAACACAGTTATTATGTTTAAAGCAATTAAAACAACAAAAGAAGAAATACAAATAATGGGAGATTGTTTTAAGAAAATGCAGAAAACCTTGTTTAAAACAAACAAACAAACAAGCAAAGCAGAGGTTTTACTAAATGCTAGACACTGGCAAGAATTTTATATGTATTACCTCACCCGATCTTTTTAATCTTAACAACAGTCCTTTGAGGTAGATACTATATTTACTTCATTTTTAGAGATGAGGAAACTTGGACACACAGATATTAAATATAGCTCAAGATCTTCCACCTCTTGAGGACTAAGGTCAGAATTTAAACCCAGACTATCTTGGAGAGTTTTCTCTTTATCACTACAAGCAACTATGGAATTTCAGGAAATGAAAAGGATACTCATTAAAATCAAACTCAGTGGCCAGCAGAAGATTGGATACATTTGAGGAAAACAATAAGGAAATTTAAAATATATATATAAGGAATTCCTACAGACCACCTCATGGAGAAAAGATGTAGAAAATATAAATAAATGTGGAGGATATGAACGTCATAAAGATTAAAATCCAATGGTCCAGATGCCCCTGGGTCGCTCAGTTGGTTCAGCATCCGACTCTTGATTTCAGCTCAGGTCATGATCTCATGGTTCATGGGTTCAAGTCTTGCATCGGTCACTACACTGACAGTGCAGAGACTGCTTGGAATTCTCTCTCTCTCTCCCTCTCTCTCTGCCCCTTCTCTGTTCATACTCTCTCTAAATAAATAAATAAGTAAATAAATGCAAGGGTCTAACCTATTACTAATAGGAATTTTAGAAGCAAGGCATGGGGATTTAGATTTACAAAGTATACTTCATCTTAAGCAAGAAAAAACCAAAAAACAAATGTAAACATGAATATATCATAATTAACCTCTATTACACCAAAGACAAAGAATTTCCCTAAAGATTAACGAGAGAGAAAAAAAATATATAGATTACCTGAGAACAAAAATTAGACTGATAACAGCAGACTTTTTATCAGCAAAAGCATAAAGCAGAAAACCATCAAATAACTAAATCAGAATGATAATTTAAAAACAAAGCAAAACTTTCAATCTAGAATTTGACACTCAAGTAATCTGTACATGAGAAAAGCCTGAATAAAACCTCTATCACCCAGGCAAATAATGAAGTTGTGAAATTGGCAAACTTATTCTAAAATTCATATGGAATTGCAAATGACATAGACAAAACTGAAAAAGAACAAAATAGGAGAATTCATGCTTCCTGATTTCAAACCTTACCATAAAACAACAATAATCAAGAAACTATAATACTGGCCCAAATATAAATGTAGAGATAAATGAAACAGAATTCAGAGTACAGAAATAAATCCATGTATCTATGATCAACTGATCTTTAACTAAGGTGCCAAGACCACTGCATGAGGAAAGAACAGTCTTTTCAACAAATTGTGCTGAGAAAACTGGATAGCCACATGCTAAGGAATGTGAACCCCCATCTCATACCATATGCAAACATTAGCTCAAATTGGATCATAGAATTAAATGTTAAAGCTAAAGCTACAAAATTCTAAGAAGAAAAAACAGGGGTAAATTTCCATAACCTTGAATTGGGAAAAATAGTATTAGATATAAAACAAAGAGTATGAACAAAAAAAGAAAAAAAATAACTAAATTGGACTTTATCAAATTTAAAATGCTTTGTGCTTCAAAATACACTATCTAGAAAGTGAAAAAGAAAAAACCAAAGAATGGGAGAAAATATTTACAAATCACATATCTGATAATAGACATATCTGGAATATATAAAGAACACTTTCAACTCAATATAAAAAGACAACCCAATTAATAAATGGGCACAGGATTGTAATAGACATTTCTCCAGCAAAGAAGAATAAATAAAGGAGTTGTACAACTGACCAGCAGCATATGAACAAATGCTAAATATCTTTCTTCATGAGGGAGGGAAACAGAAGTCAAAAGGACAATGACATGCCACTTCACAATCACTAGGATAGCTATAGTAAAAGGGATAATAACATATGTTGCTGAGTATGTGGAGAAGTTAAAGCACATACATGCTGTTAATGGGAATGTAAACTGGTTCAGCTGCTTTGGGAAACATTCTAATAATTCCTTAAAAAGTCAAAACATACAGTTGCTGTATGAACCAGAAATTCTACTTCTAGATATATATCCAAGGGAAATCAAAACATATGTCCACACAAAAAATGTTTACATGAATTTTCATAGCAACATTATTCATAAAAGCCCAAAGGTAGAAACAACCCAATGCTTATCAACTGATGAAGGGAGAAACAAAAATTTTAAATTCATACAATGGTGTATTATTTAGCTACAAAAAGGAATATAGTACTGATATATGCTCCAAGAAGCGAGTCACAAAAGAACAAAATACTAATATATATATATATATATATATATATATATATATATATGTGTGTGTGTGTGTGTGTGTGTGTTTATATATAAATACTAATATATATGTGTGTGTGTGTGTATATATGTATATAAATACTAATATATATATGTGTGTGTGTGTGTTTATATATAAATACTAATATATATGTGTGTGTGTGTGTGTGTATATGTATATAAATACTAACATATATACAACATAGAATCATATTATATGATCCTATTCATATGAAAGTCTAAAATAAAGAAATCTATGGAGACAGAATATAAATTAATGGTTGCTTATGGACGGTGGGTGGGGGTGATGGTGGTAGTGGCGGTGGTGGTTGGATATTCCAAAATTGACTGTGGTGATGATTGCACATATCTGTGCATTGGCTAAGAGAAACAATTGAAATGCACATTTTAAGTGAATGAATTATAGTTTAGTTTCAGACCATTATTAAAGACTATATTTCAAAAAAAAAAAGAAAAGAGAAAGAAAGAAAGAAAGAAAGAAAGAAAGAAAGAAAGAAAGAGGAAAGAAAGAAAGAAATTGAGCCCAGAATGAAAAACAGAATGTTTTGAAACACTGGTCAAAAAAATTCATAAATACACTGATATCTAGTAATTACAGCTACATATAGAAAAAGAATGATAAGAATCAAAATATTCTGTGGACCTAATATTGTTTAGGGGAAAAATTAAGACATCAGCTAACTTTAAAATTTAAATCAGAGTCATATTATTTAAATTATTAAAAATAAAGTATTATATAATATAATACTATATATCTATATTTATATATATTACCTTATAGGCTAGAATGTGGTTAGTTTTTTTTTTTTACATGTGTTAGATATGCTTGAAAATAATATGTATCCTCTACATTTGGGGTAAAATATCTTAAATGTGTTCATTGGAAAAATGAACATCACCCATCAATGTGCTATTCACAAAATGTACATGGAATAGAGATCTTAAAGTTTAGAGAAAAAAAATATGGGAAGAGTCAATAATTTGAAAGGGTCATTGGTATAGCAAAAATAATACAATTAAAATAAATAAAACAGCTAAAAAATTAATATTTTTAATTTTAATTTTTATTTTAATTCCAGTGTAGTTAACATGCAGTGTTATATTAGTTTCAGATGTCCAATGTGGTGATTCAACAATTCTATACATTATTAAGTGCTCATCATGATAAATGTACTCTTAATCCCCTTCATTTATTTCCCTTGCCCCCACTCACCTCCCCACTGGTAACCATCAGTTTGTTCTCTACAGTTAACAGTCTATTTCCAGTGGCGGGGTGGGGGGTGTCTCTTTTTTTTCTTTCTTCATTTGTTTTGTTTCTGAAACTCCACATATGAGTGAAATCATGTGGTATTTATCTTTCTCTGGCTGACTTATTTCATTTAGCATTATAATCTTTTGATCCATCCATGTTGTTGCAAATGGCAAGATTTCATTCTTTTTATGGATACGTAGTATTCTACTGCTTGTATATGGCACATCTTTTTTTTTTTTAATCCATTCATCAATTGATGGACTCGGGCTGTTTCCATATTTTGGCTATTGTAAATAATGTGGCTATAAAAATACAAGTGCATGTATCTCTTTGAATTAGTGTTTTTGTATTCTTATGAGAACTATACCTTAGTGAGATTGCTGGATCCTTGAGTAGTTCTATTTTTAACTTTTTGAGGAAGTTCCATACTGTTCTCCACAGTGGCTGCACCATTTTGCATCCCTGCCAACAGTGTGTGAGGGTTTCTTTTTCTCCACATCCTCCCCAACATCTATTGTTTCTTTTGTTGTTGATTGTAGCCATTCTGACAGGTGTGAGGTGATATCTCATAGTTTTGAATAGCATTTCCCAGATGATCAGTGATGTTGTGCATTTTTCATGTACCTGTTGGCCATCTGTATGTTTTCAGATGTTCATGTCTTCTGCTCATTTTTAATTGGGTTACTTTTTTTTGGTGTTGAGTTATAGAAGTTCTTTATATATTTTGGATACTAACCCTTTAATGTATATGTCATTTGCAAATACATTCTTCCATTCAGTAGACTGTATTTTAGTTTTGTTGATTATCTCCTTTGCTGTGTAGAAGCTGTTATTTGACTTAGACCCAATAGTTTATTTTTGCTTTTATTTCCCTTGCCTTAGGAGACATATCTAGAAAAATGTTGCTATAGCCAACATCAGAGAAATTACTGCCTGTGTTCTCTTCTGGGATTTCTATGGTTTCAGGTCTCACATTTATGTCTTTAATCTATTTTGAGTTTATTTTTATGTATAGTGTAAGAAAGTGTTCCAGTTTCATTTTTTGCATGTAGCTATCCAGTTTTCCCAACACCATTGAGAACTCTTCCCATTGCCTATCATTGCCTTATTTGTTGAAGATTAATTGGGCATATAATCTTGGGTTTATTTCTGGGCTCCCTATTCTGTTCTATTGATCTATGAGTCTATTTTTGTGTTTTTATTACAACAGCATTGTAGTATGTCTTGAAATCTGGGTTTGTGATACCTTAAGTTTTGTTCCTTTTTTTCAAGATTGTTTTGGCAATTTGGGGTCTTTTGTGACTCCATTCAAGTCTTGGGGTTATGTGTTCTAGATCTGTGAAAAATGCTGTAGGTATTTTGATAGGGATTACGTTAAATATGTAGATTACTTCAGGTGCTATGAACATTTTGACAATGTTCTTCTAACCCATGGGCATGGAATATCTTTCCATTTTTTTGTGTGTCATCTTTAATTTCTTTCACCAATATTTTATAGTTTTCAGAGTACAGGTCTCTCACCTCCTTGGTAGAGTTTGTTCTTCAGCATTTTACTTTTTGGTGCACTTGTAAATGGGATTGTTTTCTTGATTTTTCTTTCTGCTACATTATTAGTGTCTAGAAATACAATGGATTTCTGTGTATTGATTTTGTATCCTGTGACCTTTTTGAATTAATTTATCAGTTCTACTTTGTTTTTTTGTTTTTGGTTTGTTTTGTTTTGTCTTTTTGTGTGTAGAGTCTTTAGGATAATATTTTGTCATCTGCAAATAGTGAAGGTTTTATTTCTTCCTTACCAATTTGGATGTCATTTATTTCTTTTTGTTGTCTGATTGCTGTGGCTGAAACTTTCAGTACTATGGTGATTGAAAGTGGTAAGACATGACACCTTCATCTTGTTCCTGATCTGGGGGGAAAGCTCTTAGTTTATCACAATTGAAAATGATGTTAGCTCTGGGTTTTTTTATATATAACCTTTATTATGTTGACGTATGTGCCCTATAAACCTATTTTGTTGAGGGTTTTTATCATTAATGGATGTTGTACTTTGTCAAATGCTTTTCCTGCATCTATTGAAATGATCATGTTTTTTATCCTTTCTCTTACTGATGTATTGTATCATGTTGATTGACTTGCAAGTATTGAACCATCCTTGCATCCCAGGAATAAATCCCACTTGATTGTGATGAATGATTTTTTAATATATTGTTAGAATCATTTTGTTAATATGTTGTTGGGGATTTTTGATCTATGCTCATCAGAGATATTGGCCTATAGTTTTCTTTTTTATAGTGTCTTTCTCTGGTTTTGGTATCAGAGTAATGCTGGCTTTATAGAATGAATTTGCAAGTCTTGCTGCCTCTTCTATTTTTTGGAATAGTTTGAAAACAATAGGTATTAATTATTCTTTACATGTCAGTCAAATTCATCTGTGAAGTCATCTGGTCCTGGACTTTTGTTTGTTGAGAATTTGTTGATCACTGATTCAGTTTCATTGCTGGTAACCAGTCTGTTCAAATTTTCTACTTCTTCCTGAATCAGTTTTGAGAGGTTATGTCCCTGGGAATTTATCCATTTCTTCTATCCATTTCATCCAATTTGTTGGCATATAATTTTCCATAATATTCTCTTACAATCCTTTGTATTTCTATGGTATTGGTTATTATTTCTCATATTGTACTTCTAATTTTGTTTGAGTCCTCTCTCTCCTTTTTTAAAGCACATGCAGATTGAAAGTGAAGGGCTGGGAAAAGCATTTATCATGCACATAGAAGTGAAAAGAAAGCCATGGTATCTTTACTAATACTGTACAAAGTCGACTTTAAAACAAAGACTCTACCAAGGGACAAAGAATTAAACTACATAGTCATAAAGGGAAAAATCCAACAAGAAAATATAACAATTGCATATATTTATGCATGCCATAGAAAGCACCCAAGTCCATAAAAGCAGCTAATAACAAACATAAAGGAGTACTTGACAGTAATACAATAATAGTAGGAGACTTTAACACTCCACTTACATCAATGAATAGATCACCCAAACAAAAAACCAACAAGGATACTGTGGCTTTGAATGACACATTGGACCAGATGGATCTAACAAATATATACAGAACATTCCATCCTAAAATATCAGAATACACATTCTTTTCAAGTGCACGTGTCACATTCTCTAGATTGGAACACACATTAGGCCATGAAACAAGTCTCAACAAATTCAAAATGACTGAAGTCATACCATGCATCTTTTTCTACCACAACACTATGAAACTAGAAATCAACCACAGGAAAAAATATGGAAAGAACAAAATACAAGGAAGATAAATACTATGCTATTAAACAATGAATGGGTTAACCAAAAAATCAAAGAGGAAATAAAAAAATAGATGGAGAGAAATGAAAATGAAAACACAACAGTCCAAAACCTTTGGGATGCAACAAAAGCTGTTCTATGAGGGAAGTTTATAGCAATACAGGTCTACCTCAAAAATTTAAAAAAAAATTCTCAAAAAAAAGTCTCAAATAAATAACTTTACACCTAAAGGAGCTACAAAAAGAGCAACAAATAAAACCCCAAAACAGTAGTAGGAAGGAAATAATAAAGATTAGAACAGAAATAAATGAAATACAAACTAAAACAAAACAAAACAAAACAAAACAATCAATAGAACAGATCAATGCAACCAGAAGCAGGTTCTTTGAAAAGATCAACAAAATTGATAAACCTGTAGCAAAACTCATCACAACTGACATTTTTGAGTCATGGCTATGTTCCAAGCATCACACTAAGCCCTGTAATTAACTCATTAATTCAAGGCAATATTATGAGGTATATCCTACCAGAATTATAGGGTGTAACTGAAAAAGTCCAAAATTGTAGCATTAGTTTTTAGTACATATCTTCCAGAAACCATGACATCAACTAAGCTAAATATAATAAGCAAATCTGACCAAATAAACATCTAAAACTCTGAACTACAAAATTTAAAGACTGAATGTTCTTTTTAAATATTTAAAAATACTGATCACATTCTAAGACATAAGCTTAATCTGGAAAAATACCATAGAAGCACCATCACAGAGAACATATAGCATTAAAAAGTGAAATACAAATGCTAGTCAATCATTAGAAGTTGGTATGAAATATTAAGCATGGGCTAATGACCCAGGGATCAAAAATATTATAATAAAAATTATAAAATAGGTAGACACAAATGACAAAATGGTACATATAAAACTGAGTACTACATAAAAGGAAATGTGTACCCTTCATTGTATACATTAAGCAAGAATAAAGAAAATTAATCATATAAATGTTCAATTGAAAATATTAGAAAATAACAGTATAAAAAAGTAAAGAAATGAAATAAAGTTAAGAATGTTATCTATTTATATGTTATTTATATTATGAAAATATATTGCATTTATTATAAATTTACTTGTACTTATATAATATAATGTAATTTATGTATAGGTGTTGAATGTGATTTTATTTATATAATAAATAATAATGAAATAGAGGATCAATAAAACTATTTCTTTGAAAAGAATAATTAAAAAGATACATTTTTCCAATATTGATCAAGAATAAAGGTAAAATGAAGGTAAGAAAATTAGTAATGAAAGACTGTATATGCCAGAAATTCAACATCAATTGCTTAAAACATAAGAAAATGCCATGATTCTCAGTCGGTTAACCATCTGATTCTTGGTTTGGGCTCAGGTCATGTTCTAGCATTTCGTGGGCTCGAGCCTTGCGTTCAGGCTCTGAGCTGACAGTGTGGAGACTGCTTGAGATTCTTTCCCTTCTTCTCTCTCTCTACCCTTCTCCCACTAATTTTCTCTGTCTCTCTAGAAATGAATAAACTTAAAAAAAATTAAAAAAAGAAAATTCCATGATTAACTTAATACCTATGATGCAAAACGTATGTGAAATAAGTAAATTTTATTTAAATGTTAAATGATTAATATTGACTCAAAGAAAACTTAAAAAAAAAAACTTGAGTAGATTTATCAGCAGCAAAATGTTCAATCAAAAGGCATTTTTTCTTTTCAAAATAAAGCACCATATGGTTTGACTGGTGGACTTTACAAATTCTTCAAACATCAATAACTTCTACGTAAGGCAAGTTCTTCCAGCTGATGAGAAAAACCACACACATTACATACAGGTAGTTTTAATAGCCAGGCTTTAAGGTGAGCCAATGTTTCTCATCTCCTGGTGTTTAGGCCCCTCTCATGATGAATCATGGTTGGTGTATGGCCAATCAAAAACTGCAGAAGTGTCACTCTATGACTTCAACTTAGGTCATAAAACACACTGCAGTTTCAGTCTTGAATTATTTTTCTGGTGGAAACTAAAAGCTATACCATGAGAATACACAAGTAATACTGAGAGATACCCATATAAAGAAGTACTGAAATTTCTGGCCAACAGCCAGCACCAATGTGCCAGCCATGAGAGTAGACTTTCCAGTCCCATTCAAGCCTTCATATGATTGTAGCCCAACCAATATCTTTACTGCAATTTTGTAAGAGGCTGTGACAGAAGCTAATGGGCAACGATGAGCAACTAACTCATTACTATATGAGTTTGATACCTAAACTCATAAAAAATAATACACAAAAAGAAAACATATAGACAAGATTTACAAACAAAAGTGAAAGAATCCTGAGTATTAGTACATCAAATCCAGCAATGTGTATGAACATGTGTGCATGTATGTACAAGTAAAATCAGACATAAATAAAATAGTTTATTTTAGGAATTTAGCTATTAGGTGCAATTTAGGAATCAGATAGTTATGGAAGAAAAAAACATAATTTCAAGAGATATAGTAAAAGAATGTAATAAAAGTAAATTCCAATTGTTGATTAGAAAGAAAAAAATACTTTAGAAATCTAGAAACACAAAGGATTATCCTTAAATAATTCTCCACTCCCAATAAAAGCACCTCTGTCCAGAATTTGCAGTAAGTATAGTACTTGGTGATAAAAGATTAAAAGTATTTCTTCATTTAAGAAACAAAACAGATGAACATAGAGGAAGGAAAGCAAAAATAAGATAAAACCAGAGAGTGAGAGAAACCATAAGAAACTCTTAAATACAGAGAACAAACTGAGGGTTGCTGGTGGGGTGTTGGGTGGGGAGATGGGCTAAATGGGTGATGGGAATTAAGGAGGATACTTGTTGGGATGAGCACTCGGTGTTATGTGCAATTGATGAATCACTAAATTATATTTCTGAAATCATTATTACACTATATGTTAACTAACGTGGATTTAAATAAAAAAATAAAAGAATACTGTAAATAAATAAATAAATAAATAAAAGCATTTCTTCAAAGTGAGGTACAAGAAAACTATGATTGCAATCACTTCTATTCAACATTTTACTTAAGCATAAAGACTATAGTATAAAAACACCCAAAGAAATGGATCTTTAAGAAATTTTTAAGTGTAATTGTCATTATTTATGATGTGAAACATCTCAGGGAACACGAGATGGTTAATTTTATGTGTTAACTTGGCTAGGTCATGATACCCAGATATTTGATCAAGTAATATTCTAGATGTTTCTCGGAAGTTAATTTTTTGAAGGGATTAACATTTATTTTTTAACTTTTTTTAAATTTTTATTTTTAGAGAAAATGCATGCTCAACTTAGGGAGGGGCAGAGAACCAAGGGGACAGAGGATCTGAAGTGGGCTCTGTGCTGACAGCAGAGAGCCCGATGTGAGGTTCAAACTCACAAACTGTGAGATCATGACCTATTCTGGTGATATCCTTACCTGACTAAGCCACCCAGGTACCCCAACAGGATTTAAATCAGATTTTGACTAGGATTGCCCTCTGTAACAGGGGTGGGCTTCATCTATTCAGTTGAAGACCTTAAGAATAAGACTGACATCCCCTAATGAAAAGGAACTTCTGTCAGCACACTGCCTTTGGACTCAAAATGCAACTTTTCCTTGAGTCTCCAGTTTACTGTCCTACCCTGAAGATTTGGAAATCATGAGTCAGTTTTGTAAAATCTCCTCTCTCTCTCTCTCTCTCTCTCTCTCTCTCTCTCTCTCTTTCTGTCGTGTGGTGTGTGTGTGTGTGTGTGTGTGTGTGTGTGTGTGCATATTATTAGTTCTGTTTCTCTGGAGACCCTAATACAACATAGACACTATTACACTTAATAAAATTTAAAAGATTTAAGAATTCAGAATAAAGTAGACAAAATGTACTATCATTTTGTGATAGTGTTTCCATATACCAGCAAAAATGTATTAAAATATCATTCCATTTAGATATGTGACACATATATAAAATGCCATTTAAAATGGTAGTAAAAAATTAAGGTGTTTAGAAATAATTCTAAAATCGATAAGGAAAACAGTTCTGTAAAAAAACATTTTTGAAAGATTATAAAAAAGAAAAGTTATACAGGGTTCCTGCGTGGCTCAGTTGGTTGAGTGTCCAACTCTTGGTTTCTGCTATGGTCATGATCTCACAGTTCTTGAGATTGAGCCCTGTGTCATATAAAATCTTTATAATCTTAACACACAGTAAAAAACACAATTCGGGGGAAAATTGGGTAAAGGATATGAATAGGCAATAACCAGAAGAATAAGCTTGGATGAAGAATAAATATTCAAAAAGATGTTCAGGCTTATAGGAAGCAAAGAAATGTAAATTAAATTAAGAATGAGTCCATAGTTGCCAAATGCAAAACCAGATAATCTAAGCTAAGCATATGTACTATGTATGCTAGTCAGTCTGTATATAGTAGAGAATATATACTCACCATTTATGTTACAGTAAGGTCCCTCCTTCCCTCCTCCTACATGCACCCCTGTTTACAGTAGCATTATTTATAATAGCCAATATATGGAAGCAGACTAAGTGCTGCTTGACTGATGAATGGACAAAGCAGATGTGTATATATATCACATATATACAGCAATTTACATCTGTGTACAGATAAATACTTCTGTATATGCAGGATACTGCTGCTGCATATGCATGATGGATTCTCTAGGGCATATACGAGAAATGTAATAGTTGGATTGTTTGATACTTTTCAGTTCCAGGAATTAATGCCAAATTCCACTTTAAAGTAATTATATTCCATTATATAACTGCATATATATATGTGTATACATATATACATATATATACATATGTGTGTATACACACATGTATATATATATATACATGTGTGTATGCATATGTATATATGTACACATATATGTGTGTGTATATATATATATATATATATATATACACACACACACATACACAATGGAATACTTTTCAGCCATAAAAAAGAATGCAATCTTGCCATTTACAATAACATAAATGGAGCTAGGGAGTATAATGCTAAGTGAAATAAGTCAGGCAGAGAAAGACAAATACCATAGGATTTCAATCATTTGTGAAATTTAAGAAACAAATGACCAAAGGAAAAAAGAGAGAAAGAGAGAGACAAAGAAACAGTCTCTTAGCTGTAGAGCACAAACTGATGGTTGCCAGAGGGGAGGTAGGTGGGGGGATGGGTTAAATAGGTGATTAGGATTAAGGAGTGTACTTGCCCTGATGAGCACCAGGTGTTGTATGGAAGTGTTGACTCACTGTATTGAGCACCTGAAACTAATATAAAACTGTATGTTAACTAACTGGAACTAAAATAAAAACTTTAAAAAAAGTTCCTTCCAATGAGGAACTACACACACACACACACACACACACATAGACACATATATACATTTCAAACATATAATATATATATATATATATATTTGTAGTGTAATATATATATCAGTATAATATATATTAGTATATAATATATACTTAGTATATATATATTAG
Source organism: Panthera tigris (assembly GCF_018350195.1). Classification (NCBI taxonomy): domain Eukaryota; kingdom Metazoa; phylum Chordata; class Mammalia; order Carnivora; family Felidae; genus Panthera; species Panthera tigris. The sequence continues at coordinate 29,244,499 of NC_056669.1, forward strand.
TAATATATTATTAGTAATTAGTAATATATATTAGTATAATATATATATTAGTGTAATATATACATATATACATATATATATATGTATATATATTTGGCATGTATATATTTGGCATGTATATATTTGACATGTATATATCAACAAGCAACTTGATGAACCCTGGGCAGACAAGCCAGTCCCGGGCACCAAGGGACATAAACATATTTAAAAAAAGAATGTGTTGAGTCCATACTCTTCAGATTGGGAAAATCTGGGAATGTGGTGAGTCCATACTCTTCAGTTTGGGAAAAAGAAAGTGAGAGAGGAAGGAAAGAAGGAAGGAAGGAAGGATGGAAGGAAGGAAGGAAGGAAGGAAGGAAGGGGGAGGGAGGAAAGGAGGGAGGGAGGGAGGAAGGAAGGAAAGGAGGGGGAAGAGAAAGAATATGCTGACAATAAAAGTTGTTCAGAAAATGCATAGAGAAGAGGAAATCTTACATGCTCCTGTTAATTGTTAAAAAAAAAAAAAACTAGAGAGGAATTTGGCATTAGTTCATGACACTGAAAATTCTCAAACAATCCAACAATTACACTTCTCACATATGCCCTAGAGAATCCATCACTCATATGCAGCAGCAGTATCCTGCATATACAGAAGTATTTATCTGTACAAAGATGTAAATTGCTGTATTCTTTATAAGAGCAAAACATTGGAAGCATCCTAAAATGTCAACCATTAGGGGGAAAGATAAATATGTTTTGCACATTTATACATTGCAGTAACCTTCAGAGAAGGACATGGGAACAGGATTGGGGAAGACAGTATGGAAAGGGCTTCACTGATGCCTATTCATTTTATTTTATTTTATACACCAATGTATGTAATAAAAACATCTTATTTATTTTATTTATATTATATATAAATATGTGTGGTAGAAAATGCAAAAAAAATGTTAACATTTCAAATATCTGGCTGATGAGTGAGTTTTTGCTGCCATTTTTCCATACATTTGAATTTTCCCCTTCTCTCAAATACTTCAGAATTTTTAAAATTTAGTAATGATTAACTTTGTATAATTATATAAGATAGATCTTTAAATGAGTGGAAATTCTGTTTTTTTGTTGTTGTTGTATACTGGATCAGTTTTATTGTGATATAATTCAACCATTTAAAGTGTACAATTGGAGTGCCTGGGCAGCTCAGTTGGTTAAGCATCCAGGTCTTGATTTCAGCTCAGGTCATAATCTCACAGTTCATGGGACTGAGCCCCTCATGGGGCTCTGCTCACTTAGGATTCTCTCCCTCCCTCCCCTCTTTCCCACCCACCTTGTCGCTTTCCCTTTCTCTCTCTCAAAATAAATAAATAAATTTTTTTAAAAAGGTGTACAATTTACTGTTTTTAGCATATTCACAGAGTTGTACAACCAGCATAGAAAGTTTCAGAGCATTCCCATCTTTTCCAAAAGAAACCCCATGCCACTGAGCAGTCAATTTCCATTTGCCTCACCGCCCCTCCATTCCATGCCCTTGTAAACCATTTATCTGCTTTCTAGATATTTCATGTAAATGGAATCATATACTATGGGGTTTTGGCGTGTGTGTGTGTGTGTGTGTGTGTGTGTGTGTGTGTGTGACTGGCTTCTTAGCATACTGTTTTCAAGGTTCATCCATGCTGTAGCATGTGTCAGTGCATCATTTCTTTTTATGGTTAAATAATATTCAGTTGTATGGATGTACCAAATACTACTTATCTATTCGCTATTTGATGACCATTTAGATTGTTTCCACTTTTTTGGCTATTATGAATAGTGCTGCTATGAATATTAGTACAAATTTTCATCAGAATATACGTTTTCATTTCTCTTGATTATGTACCTAGAGGTGGAATTGGTAGATGATTTGGTTCAACCCTTTCAGAAACTGCCAGATTGTTTTCCAATGAGGTGGAACCACTTTACATTACCACCAGCAGTCTATGGGGGTTCCACTTTATCTGCATCTTCATCAATGCTCATTATTATTTGTCTTTTTGGTTGTGGTCAACCTAGTGGGTATGAAGGGATTTCTCATTGTGGTTTTGATTTGTATTTCCCTGATGGCTAACTCCAAGATCTTTTTTTTGTGTTTGTTGGCCATTTGTTTATCTTCTTTGGAGAAATATCTATATGAATTGTTTGCCTAATTTTAAAATTTAAGATTATTTGTCTGATGACTATGGAGGGTTAAGAGTTATTTACATATTCTAGATGAATGTTCATTTTCAGTATATGATTTGCAAACATATTCTCCCATTCTGTGGTTTTTCTTTGTACTTTCTGGATAGTACCCTTTGAAACACAAAAGTTTATAAATTTGATAAAATCTAATTTTTTTTCTTTTGTTAATTGTGCTTTTGTATGATATACAGGAGATTTCACCTACCTATGGCATTGTGATTTAGTTAATTTTTTCTTCTTGGTATGTGGCTCCTCCTAGCACACAGTTCCTAAAAATTCTTATAATTTCCAAAGTGATAAGAGTATCTTCTGTTATAACTTAGGTTTTGTTCCCAGCTCCTGAAATAGTTCCAGGGTGATAAAGATGTCTTTTTTTTTTTTTAATTCAAAACAATCCCCTTTCAACTACATCTGAGTTTTATTAATGAAATGAGTTTTGGATACCCCCTAAATAACCACAGAGTGAAAGCTGGTCATCAGAAGAACCAGTTCTGTGATAGAAGGGTTGAAACTTTAAGCCCCTCAATCCACACCCCCAGGGAAGGAAGTGAGGCTGTTGGTTGAATTAATTCCAGATGGTCAATGATTTAATCAATCAATCGTGCTTACAAAAGGAAGACTTCATTAAAACCCCAAAAGTATGGGGTTTAGAGAGCTTCTGGGTTGGTGAACTAGAACACATCTGTCTGCTTGGAGAGTGTCCCAATCCCAGAAGCTCCTGTACTTGGGACCCTTTCTGACCTCACCCTTCATCTGGCTATTCATTTGCATCCTTTAATATATTCTTTGTATTTGTTTTTTGTTTTGTTTTGTTTTGTTTTGTTTTGTTTTTGAGAAAGAGAGCACAAGTGGGGAAGAGGGGCAGAGGGAGAGAGAAAGAATCTCAAGCAGGCTCCATGTTCAGCATGGAGCTCTATGTAGGGCTCAATCCCATGACCCTGAGCCGAAATCAGCAGTTAGACCTTAACGGACTGAGCCATCCAGGCGCCCCTTTAATATATCATTTGTAATAACCCAGTAATCTGGTAAGGAAACTGTTGTCCTAAATTCTGTTAGTGGTTCTAGCAAATGATCAAACCTGTGGAGGGGTTCATAGGAAACTCAGATTTGTAGCCAAGTTGCATAGCGGTTGTAGTTAACCCGAAGACCAATTGCAGTTTATTTTGCAGGGGTGAGGTGGGGGCATCTTGGAGGACTGAGCCCTTAGCCTGGAAGGTCTGTACTAACTCCAGGCAGTTCATGCCAGAATTGTGTTAAATTTTAGGACACCCAGCTGGTGTTGGAGAATCGTTTGGTGTGGGAAAAAACATCTGGTATCTGAAATGTTCTAGGAAGTATTGGGTGTAGATAGAGTGGTCAGTAGAGGGAGAAACTAAGATTTCCTTTCACTACCCAAAGTCATGAAGATTTACTCCCATATTTTTCTTCCATGAGTTTTACAGTTTTCACTCCTACATACAGTCTATGATTCATTTTGAGTTAATTTTTATGTATGGTGTGAGAAAATATTCCAATTTCATTATTTGCATGTGCCTATGCAGTTGTCTCTGCCTCATTTATTGTAAGGATTATTCTTTCCCCCATGAATTGTCTTGGCAACCATGTCAAAAACCAATTGACTACAAACGTGAAGATTTATTTCTGGACTCTCAATTCTATTTCATTGATCTTTGTCTACCCTTAAGCTGGTATTACATTTTCTTGATTGCTGCAGGTTTGTAGTAAGTTCTGAAATTGGGAAGTGTGATTCTTACAACTTTGTTACTTTGTAAGTTGTTTTTTTGTTTTTTTGTTTTTTTTTTTTTTTGCTATTCTGGACCCTTATATTTCCCTATAAATTTTATCATAAGGATATCCAACTCAGAAAAGAAGTCCACTGAGGTTTTGATAAGAATTATGTTGAATGTTGATCAATTTGCCTTCAGAGTAACATTAAATTTTGTAGTCCATGGGCATTGAGAACACTGGGTATCTTTCCATTATTTAGGTCTTCCTTAATTTCTTATCAGAGCATAAATTTTGCAATTATTTTGATAATATTTTTCTAAGAATTTAATTCTTTTTGATGTGATTATATATATAATTTTTTTCTTAATGTCATTTTTTGAATTCCTCATTGATAGTGTATAGAAATGTAAGCAATTTTTATAGTGATTTATCCTGCAATCTTGGTTAACTCTCTCAGTAGTTGTAATAGAGTTATAGCAGTTTCCTTAGGACTTTTTACATACAAGATCATGTTATCTGTAAAGAAGATGTTGTTTTACTTATCTCTTTCTAATCTGAATGCCTTTTTTTTTTATGAATAATTTCCTTAACTGGAACCCATAGTTGAATAGAGGTGGTGAGAGTGGACATCCTTACCTTGTTTCTAATTTTTAGGAAAAGCCTTTGACTTTTCAGCATTAGTATAATGTGAACTGTGAGTTTTTCATAGATGACCTTTATCACATTCTTGCTTGTTTTTTTTTTTCCAAAAAAGTGGTGTTGAATTTTGTCAAATTCTTTTCTGTACCAGTAGGATGATCATGTGTGTTTTTTTCCCATTATTCTGTTAGTATGATGGTTTATATTAGTTGATTTCCAGATATTAAACAAACTCTAATTATTGGTCATAGTGTAATCTTTTTTTCATATATCACTGTCTTCAGTTTGCTTATATTTTGTTGAGAATTTTTGAATCTATATTCTAAGAGATATTGTTCTATAATTTTCCTTCATAGTTTCTATTTTTAGTATCAGAGTGATAATGACATCACAGAATGAATTGCAAAATATTTCCTGATATTCCATTTTTTGGAAAAGTTTGTGAAGAACTGATGCTATTTCTTCTTTATTTGTTTAGTAGAACTCACCAGTGAGACCATCTGTACCTGGACTTTCCTCTGTGGATAGTTTTTTGATTATTAATTCCACTTATTTACTTGTTATGGGTTTAGTCAGATTTTCAATTTCTACTTGAGTTAATTTTAGCAGTGCACATCTTTCTTAGAGTTTGTCTATTTAATTGAGTTCTGTAATTTGAAGACATATAGTTGTTCATCATATTTCCTTACCATCCTTTTTTATTTCTGTATGGTGACTAGTGATGTGCCCTCTTTCATTTTTAATTTAAGTAAATTGAGTCTTCTCTCTCTTTCTCTTGATTGGTCTAGCTAAGGATTTTATGATATTGTGATAGTGATGTATGGGGACAGAGGGTAGCTATACTTGTGCTGACCATAGCGTAAAGTACACACTTGTCGATTATGAAATTGTACACCTGAAACTAATGTAACATTGTGTGAACTATACTCAGATTAAAAAAAAAAAAAAAAAGATTTGTTGATTTTGTCAGCCTTTTAGAAGAACCCACTGGTAGTTCTGCTTTAGAATGATTTTTGACACAGACTTCCATTTGATATTTTTTATACCAGAAGTCCTAAAGATTCATGCTTATAGAGAGTGTGAGGTCTTCCAGAATGGGAAAAGCAGTTCTCTTTCACTGTCGTTATATACCAGAATAAGATGTCATCAGTTCCTAGTATAATAAATGTGAGGAACACAAATTAGGTTGTTTTGTTACATAATACTAAGAAACTTTCAATTGCATTGAATATGAGCAGTTTAGAAAATTCTGAGATTACAGTTTGAAACTGTTTTTAGAGACAAATGAGAACTTTATCTTATATCAAGTTTTCTCTTTCTTGTGTTTAAAATAGATGCTGTCATTTCTTATATTTAAGTCTTAGCCTATCTTCTGAGCTCTACACTCATTAATTCAAGGAATATTTATTGTGAGCTATTGTGTACCATGCATGATTCTATATGCTTCTTATACAGAACAGATGATGTTCCTACCCTCAATAATTACATTTTGTACTGAATCAAATTTTCAACTTTGGAAATCAGTATTTTTAAGACACTTCATAACTAACACCATTCCATCCCTCCAAAAAATCTAACACCTCACAATACCACTCTTGATTCCTCTCTCTACAAATCTGTCACTTTACCACCCATGCCACCTTATAGGGTTTAAGACCCAGTCATCATCATCTCAATATATATGACCAATCACCAGATTCAAGCCAAATCCTAGAAGCCATCCTTGATTATTTTTTTTCCTCATAACCAGCACAAAATATTTCGCTTCTGACTCAAATCTATATCTGGAATCAATTCACTCTTTCCACCTTCATTTGTCCAAATCATCATAGTCTCTGAGCTCTTAATTCTGTTCCCTCCTTTCCAATCCATTCTCTACCTAGAATCCAGAGTGATCCTTACTTAATGTAAATGAGATCATATCACCCCTCCTGGCTCTTAAGGCCTTTCCATGGCTTTCTATTGTATGTAAAATTAAGCCTAAATTCTTTGAAACAGACTTGCATACCTAGTACTTTTTTGTCTCTCTGGCTTCATCATGAGTCACTCCCCTACTTACTCAATATGATTTATGCTCACTAGCTCTTTGGTACCTAGTGGTCATTTGTTCAAGGGATCAATGAAGAATTGATCCTTAAAGATTTCTTACTAAAACCTTTTTATGATCCAATGATTTCTTAATTAATTCCCTATCACAGAGACTTTCTGAATTGTATATCCTGAACCTAACAAAAACCAACAACAGAAAATAAATATGAATTTAAAATATACCCCCAAATTAGATTTTTCTCAGTATCAGAAGATGTGGGTTCAATGAAGGTCTACTTTCACACTGAGCACTAGCACTGAGCATCAAGTCAAGATATTTCAGAAATTAAACTTTCTCCTGGTTCCAGAAATATATTAGAGCAAAAATGCTCAATTCCTTCCAGAAAGAAAGTCTTATTTCCACAGGTAGATGGGGAAGGAGAGAGAATCGTCTTTGAAGCAATATATTTTGTGGCCCTCTTTTGCTAGTGGAATGATTTTTCTTCCTAGCACTTAGATTTGACTTAGAATTAAAGGAGGGAGAAATAAGAACCATAGCTTCTTTATTCAAATGATCAGAACTGCTTGATAGAAGGTCTTTAACAAGCTCCCACTGTAACAAGCTGCTGTTGTTTTCATGTTTTGGAATGGCTTAATCCTATACATGATAGCATCCTCAAACAGCAAGTGCATTAAGCTGTGACAGCTTTCCACTGACCTAAGCAATTGAATTAGGAAAACGCCATTAGCAGCTCCCTCTCTTCATCTGTTCTCCCCTCCTCCTCCCTACCAGTAAAAGCTATGCTCAATACCACTATTAAATTACCCTTAGAAATACACTCCTCAAAAAAAAAAAATCAATGCACATGTGTTTTAACACTTGTCACAGATAGATCAAACGACCAATCTAACATATATTATTCCACCTAAAGGTTTACATTTTCAACTAGGTTCTTTGGGTGGCACATTTATGACTTCACATCCAAACTAAGATAAAGAAAAGCAATGGGTGGGAGTGTGAAAGAGAATAAGAATGAATCTCACTATTATTCCAAGCACTTTTTCTGTATTTATGTAGTACTTAATGGTGAATATAGAACAACCTGGTGAGTAAAAGTGGTGGTACGGGGTAGCAGGGAGCCAAAGCCCTAGAGCCCAGACTTGCCATGATTCAACTTATTATACGCACACTTTACTAATGAATTTAAATTCACTTCTTATTCTGATCATTTCCTCTTGTTTAATCATGACCCACTTTCTATGAAAAGGCAGGATGGTACGGTTACTAAGGCATAGGAGCTCAAACCAGCACATGACTCAGTACTTTTGTAAATGTATGAATTTAGGCAGGTTACTTAATCTCTCTGTTTCAATTTCTTAATATACAAATAGGGACAACATCAGTACCTAACTTAGAGAATTGTTGTAAGGATTAAATGAGTTTAATAAGCAAGACATTCAAAACAATTCCTGGCATATTATAAGCCATGTTAACTATTATTTTCTTAGTATGTTTATTAAGAAGAAAAATTATCATTCCTGATAAGGATACTTGATAACAATTATGTAATTAATTTCCACTTTCAGCCATGGTGGAGTAACTACATTAGACCAACCCTACGGTCATAAACAGTTATAAAAGATATGACACAGCTGTTTTCAAATAATTAACAACAGGCAGCACAAGACTGCAATGGCTGAGAGGTAAGTCCCACAGTTGCCCAGGGTTCTATCTCAAGACAAATTCCCAAACACGCTGTCGATGCCCAGTGTCACACCAGAGTACTGTGTTCCTGCTGAGCTAAGGTGGCAGAGATCACAGTCAGGAAAGCTGGAGATGCTGGGATCTACAGGGAGGGCCTTGGAGAGGAGAAAACCGTGCAAACAGGTAGAAATCACTAGGGGAGTCACCTACAAATCTGTAGCTGAGGGAGTCGCTGATTGGGCAAGATAGCCAAAGGTATGCCAGATAACAGCTACTGTGGAGTTAAGAACACAACCTAGGTACCACAGGTAGTGCTGGGGGGGAAAGCAATGCCCAGAGATTTGGAGTTTATACCCTGTTAGAAGGATCAGATCTACTTTTTAACACACTGGGTTCCAGCTGAAACACCAAAAGGGTGGACCTGAAGAGTCAGAGCCACAATAGAGCAACAACTACTCTAGATGCTCTCAGCAAAGCCTAAAATAAAGCCCTACCAAGATCTAAAGTGGATACAGAGTTGGGAGGCTGAAACCTGGCAAGTTAGGTCGATGTGATCAAGTCCGTGATTGAGCTGCCTGCTAAAATGAGAAGCGATAGTCTTCAGAATAAGGTCATAGAATCTAGGGAGTCCACAATGTATTATCCATAATTTCAATATTCAGTCAAGTCAATATTTATGAAAAGAAAGTGAAAAATATGAACTATACTTAAGAATAAAAACGGCCAATAGAAGCTGAACTCAAGACACCCAGACGTTGGGCTTAGCAGATATACTTAAATCAGTTATCATAAATATGTTCAAAGAATTAAACAAAGATGTGTTCACAAATTATAGGGAAATATAGTCTAAATGCATAAGCAGATAAAGAACCTCAACACAGAAATGAAAACTATTGAAAAATAATAACCAAATGGAAATTCTAGAACTGACAATTACACCACTAAAATTAAAAATTCATGGGATGGACTCTAGCAGATTCATGAAAAAAAATCAGTGAATTGGGAATCAGACAAATAAATGTTATCCAATTTTAACACCAGAAAGAAAAAAAAAATAATGAAAGTAATTACAGCTTCTGGGACACATAAAATACTATCAAAATGGCTAATTTACATGTAATTGGTGTCCCCCCAAAAAGGAGAATGATAGTGGGCAGATATTTGAAAATATAACGGCAGAGAACTTCTCAAATTTTATTTTAAAAATCGCATGAAACTATAGATCCAAGAAGTTCAGCAAGCATCAAACAGGATAAATATAAAATAACCACACACACACATACACTCAAACACACACACACACACACACACACACACACACACCGTAGTCACCTGCTGAAAATCAAAGAAAAGGAACACCTTAAATATAGGTACAATCACAATACTCTGGCTTATCATCAGAAAAACAGAGTATGGAAGACAATGATGGGACAACCTCTCTAAATTGCCAAAGGAAAAGAAAGGGTCAACCCAGAATTCAATGACGAGTGAAAATTTTATAAGCAATAGTGAAATAAAGAACTTTTCTGTAAGTGAAAACTTGGAAATTTTGTTGCCAGCAGATTTGCAAAACAAGAAATATTAAAAGATTTTTCTATTCAAAAGAAAATGATAACCGATGGAAACTCAAATCTAGATAGGACAGAAGAGCACCAGCCATAGTAAATAAGTAAGTAAATTTAAAGTACTATGTTTACTTCTCACATTTTACTTAAAAAACACTGACCGTTTCAAGCAAAATGATAACAGTATAAGATGGAGCTCAAAACACATGCAGAAGTAAAAGTTTTGAGGGGCACCTGGGTGGCTCAGTCAGTTAAGAATCCAACTTTGGCTTAGGTCATAATCTCACAGCTTGTGAGTTCAAGCCCCACATCAGGCTCTGTGCTGGCAGCTCAGAGCCTGGAGCCTGCTTTGGATTCTGTGTCTCCTTCTCTCTCTGCCCCTCACCCACTTGCACTCTGTGTCTCTCAGAAATAAATAAATGTTTTAAAAAAATTTAAAAAGATATGCAATAATCACACAGAAACCAGGGACAGGTAAATGAAGTGGACAATGGGAAGTGAGAATCAAGGAGTGTCAGGTGTGAAGTGTAAAGAATTAAGGATGCATCTTGTTAGTTGTAGAAGAAGCACTAAAAATAATAATAGTTATATATATATATATATATATATATATATATAGCTAGAAGTTAATGGAAGAAATAAACCAGAACTCTAAAAATACTGAATTAACATGAAAGAAGACTAGGAAAGGAAAAATAGAAAAACAAAACAAAACAAAAAGTACAAATTAAAAAGAAAATAGCAATATGATAGACTTAAATTAAACCAAGACAATAATTACATGAAATACAAATATATTTAAAATCTCAGTAAAAAGCAGAGATTACCAGAATGAATAGAAGAGTGAAACCCAACTATAACCTATCTACAAAAGATGCATTTTTAAATGTTTATTTTATTTTTGAGAGAACGGGGGAAGGAGAGAGAGAGGCAGAGAGTGAGGGGGACAGAGGATCCTCTGCCATTAGCAGAGGGCCCTATGTGGGTGCTTGAGCTTGCCAACCTTGAGATCATGGCCTGAGCCAAAGTTAAACCCCTAAATGACTGAGCCAACCAGGTGCCCAAACAAAAAATTCAGTTCAGGGGCACCTGGGTGCTTCAGTCAGTTAAGCATCCGACTTCACCTCAGGTCATGATCTTATGGTTCATGGGTTCAAGCACATCGGGATCTGTGCTGACAACTCAGAGCCTGGAGCCTGCTTCAGATTCTGTGTTTCCCTGTCTCTCTGCCCCTCCCCTGCTTGTGCTTTGTCTCTCTGTGTCTCTCAAAAATGAATAAACGCTAAAAAAATAAAACAAAAACACAAAAAAAGAGGAAAAAATGCATTTTACATAAAAAGATATAGACAGGTGCACATAAAAGGATAAAGAAGACACACCATAGAAACAGTAAGTGTAAGTAAGCTGATAGGGCTACATTAATATGAAAATATACACTATATATAAAGTATATACATGAAATATAGAGAAGGTAATGAGAAGATACAATGAGAAATATTACATGATTAAAAATATTTCCTGGAGGGCAAACCAATTGTAAATATGTATTCACCCAAGAAAAGAGTATCAAAATCTGTGCAGCAAAAACTGACAAAATTGAATGCAGAAATAAACAAATTCATAACTAAACTTGGATATTTTTATTCTACTCACTAATTGTTAGAAAAAAGTAAACCAAAAAAATGCAAGAAAATAGAATAGCTCAACAATGTCATTAAGCAACTTGATCTGACACTTACCAACACTACACCCAAAAGTGACAGAATGCACATATTCTGTTTAAGTGTACATGCAGTACTCACCAAGATAGACTACATTCTTGGCTATAAAATAAATCTGAAGATTTCAAAGCCTGAATTGATAATTAAATTTTATTTTTTTAGATTTATTTATTTATTTTGAGAGAGAGAGAGAGAAAGAGAGAGAGAAAGATGGAGTTCATGAGCAGGGGAAAGGCAGAAAGAGAGGGAGAGAGAGAGAATTCCAACAGGCTCTGTACTAGCATTGTCAGCACAAAGCTCAGTGTGGGGCTTGAACCCACAAACCATGAGATCATGACCTGAGCCAACCTCAAGAGTTAGATGCTTATCCGACTGAGCCACCCAGATGCTCCAGTAATCAAATTTTAAAAGAATTCTAAGTAACCCAATGGTCAAGAAGAAATCATGGAGAAAGTATAAAATATTTCCAACTGAATAACAATTAACATATCAACGCTTGAGGGTTGCAGCTAAAGCAAGGCTCATAAGGACATTTATCGTTTCAACATTCCTATATTAGAAAGTAAGAAATAAAATCAATAATCTATGTCCCCCACCCTTAGGATAGAAAAGAAATAGCAAATCTAAGTATTTAGACACACAAAAGAAGATAAATGTAAGAGTAAAATTAGTGAAAATTCCTTGAACAAACACATTTTATAGAAAAATCCGAAAGCCCCATATCAACTAAAAGGATAAAATTCATAGATTTTTAAAAATTAACTTCCCACAGGGGCACCTGGGTGGCTCAGTTGGTTGAGCATCTGACTTTTGATTTCAGTTCAAGTCATGATCTCATGGTTTGTGGGTTTGAGCCTTGCATTGGACTCTTCTCTGACAGCATGGAGCCTGCTTGGGATTTTCTCTCTCTCCTTCTCTCTGTCCCTCCTGCTGTCTGTCTTTCTCTCTCTCAAAACAAGTAAACAAACTTTAAAAGAAAATTAACTTCCTACAAAGAAAACTCCAGGCTTAGCTTCACTAGTAAATTATACCATTAATTGAAGGAAGAATTAATACCTTCCTTCATTAATATTTACACAAAATATGTGTAAATTAATATCTCACAAAGTCTTTCAGAAAATAGGGAAAGAGGGAATGGTACCCAACACATTTGTGCAACCAACAAAACTCTAATTCTTAAACCTGACAAAGACATTACAATGAAAAAAATCTACATATTACATATATAGATATGTATTGGTCACTCATTCATTCATTCATGTGAAACATTTTACGTGATATTATGCCACAATGTATTAATCTGACATCTGAAATTCCTGTACCATATAGCTGTAGGTTTAAGAAACTGCCAAACACCAGAAATTTTATTTGATTCAACTTTATATTAGGCACTGAGAACACAGTAATGAACTAAATACAGTTCTCTACCTAGGGAGGTTCATGATTTAAAGAAGGTAGGCCAGACATTACATGGATGATTGTAGGGAAATGTGATAAGCCCTATGCCTTTTTAACAGGATGAGGCATTTTCACGGTGCTGGGAGAGCATGGAAGGGAAATCCTTATCTGCTCCGTCTTGACATGCAATATGAGTATGAGTTCAATAAGAAAATCACAAGGAGAGAAATTCCAGGCATTGGGAACAGAATGTGTGAATGCTTAAAGCTATAAGAAAGTCCGGGTAAGGAAAATTTGAAAAGATTCTTTATATCTAAACATTAAAAAGCACAATGGAAATGACCAAGGGCAGTGATGGTATTGCGGCATGTGCAGAAAAGGCTGCAGGCTGGATCCTTAAGGTCACCACATTTTTTCCAAAGAAAGTTGATGATAATCTTCTGATCAGACCTTCCAGATTTGGATATAATCCAAGCAATGAAGTATCCAAGTCACTCATTAGTGGAAAACAAACAGGACTGTGACTATGTATGATTGTCTTCTTTCCTTACATTATTTTCTCCTTCAACATACTTGCTGCTGACTAATTATAAAAAGAGATTTGAAGCAATTTGGGATTGCATGGAAGTTCTCTTGACAAAGTATGGGGAAATGCAGAAGAAAGGAATCTAACACACTGTAACACATCATTGATTGACTTATTAATGTGCCTCTGAGCCTCCACTGAGAGGGTCTCTTAGTGAAAACCAGGGCCTCTGGCCAGACCACTACACTGAGCTGTCCAAAGTGCACGCTTTCAGTTATGAATATAATTCAGATGTCAATACCTTGTTATACTAAAAGTCCAAGGAGAAATGTTTTGCTTTATCTTTCCCCACTTCCCTCCCACCCCACCCCCCTACAATAGTGGTCCTTGGAAGGCTGCACTAAAAGAAGCTGTCTGGAGAGACTGAACAGGAAATGTCACTTTTGGGATTTAAAATTAGAAAACAAAATAAAACAAAACAAAACAAACAGAAGAAGAAGCAAAATTAATGCTAAAATAATTTTGATCAATAGTGTTAACCATCTTCCTTACTAAATCAGTCACTGAAGCTATGCAACAGCAAAAATGACTAAAAGACTCCTTTCCCTTATCCACATGGATTGTGGCATTTGGTAGGTAGAAAAACAGCCTAATGAGGTAGGAAGAGGGAGGGGAGCAGTAAGCACAAATGTGAGGGACATGTTCACCCCGACTCCATGATGGAGTGCTGACTTAGGAAACTCGCTTGAACAAAGCAGTTACCTGAAGTAATTAACACCTGCCGTACACCCACTCTGTGCCTGGCACTGCGCTAAGTACTTTACCAGGGTTATTTCATTTAAGCTCATGTGGGCTTATCGAGCTTATTTTTTTTATGTTCCTTGCTACAGACTGTAAATCTTAACACCATTTTTAATATTATATTTCTAAAAGCTCCCTAGAGTTAATAAGAGACTGGAGTATCCAATAAGCATAATACACTGTTAGCCCATTTATTTAAAATGTCATCTTAAAAAATAAAAACTTTAATTAAAAAAAATGCCATCTCCAAGTATCTATTCATGATTTATAGTTAAGTTCTATGAAAACTGGTCTCTGCATTGCACATATTCATCCCCATTTAATGCACAGAGATTCTGAACAGGGTGGCCAAGAAGCCATATCTGAAAGTGCTGAGTTATTTCACCTGGTAACAGGTACAAAAAGGCTCCTCTCTCTCCTACTTTCTCAAACGGGGTTCTGAAGGCCATTTCTTCATGCAGGCTGCCAGAAATGAATGAAGTGAGATCAAGACACTGTGGACATACAATGGCAGGTCAGACTACAGATAAAAGTTTTGCCCTGGGAACCTTTCTCTTAGGTACTTGGAATTCCCACTTCCAGGTAAATGTTACCTAGATGGTTGCAGGTGTGGTAAGAAAGGAAGGATTCTAGTAATGGAGATTTCCAAGCACCGGTATGTCTAGACTCCAATCTGAAGAAAACACCAAAAAAGCAAGGTTGAACATGGAATTTGTAGTTTTACCTTTAGAATGTGTGCTCTTGGTACCTCAAGTGGTTGGGAGGAGAGGTTCACCTCTCTCGAATCCTAGACCAATTCTCCATCTCAAGTCAGGTCAGATCCTTATTCTCAGTTTGATGGATTTCTTTCTTGTTTATAAGATTATTTAGAGGGGAAGGAACAAATGTTGTCTGCTTGGGAATTCACTCCAGCATTTAACAATCTTCAGAGTGCCTCCTGGAGCCTCACCTAATTGGTTTTCTGTCAGTGTGAGGATATTCTGTATACACATCTAGCACAGTTTTAGGTGCCCTCCCCCAGAGATGTGCACTACCAGCTCCCTCTACAAGCCTTAGTAACTTGAAAGGACCCTCAAAATATTAATTAGCCAATCAAACTTTCCCCAGCTGTAATCTAAAATTGCTTCTCTCTAATTTGGGTAATGGAGAAGGTGGTCATCATGAGTTCTATGTCCTATTCAGACATAAAGATTATTATTAAATTTCTTTCTTCTCTTTTCAATGCCAAATAACTTCACTTTTTTTTTTAACTCTCCTTAGACTTGCTATTCATAGAATCACAGATTCAGAAGGGTCTTAAAATAACCCAACTGATTATTATTTCCAGGGCTGATCTAGACCCCCCTCATATTTCTTTTATACCATGCCATCCCATCCACATGCAGTTTTATAGAGGAGCCTGAGTGTATCCCAGGAAAATGTGAGGGAGAATAACAGCATGGATGTTGTGGTTTAAAGATCTGTCATGGACATATCAACACATCTTGCTTTTGGTTATGGTTTCATGTTTTTCCTCATATGTCTATACTTATAGCTGTGTTAGATACAGAGCGAGGACAGAAACAATTCTTTTGCTGGCTAATTAGAGCCCCACATGTTGATGAACTCCCACCAATCTACTGCGTTAGAGTGCTGGCATCCCTACAGGAAATTAATAAGTGCTTTAATCACTCAGAGACTGGAAAGGTCAGTGCCCACCAAGGGTTCAAATGCAGACATGGTAGCACAATCATATCCTATTTTAAAAACATAACAACAACAGCCCATGAGTTTTAAGAGTATAACACTCCATCAATAGGCAGGTGGATTAAAGTATCAACCTGGTAATAGGAAGAAAGGAGCATAATCACAGAACAATTAGTTGCTTATGCTCAAATATATGCAGTGATTTGCCATCTATTCTATATCTTTGTTCATTACTCCAACTTAGATATTGTGGCTGGCAGCAAAAATATCTGTCCTAGAATGGTTCCCCCCAAATTTTAACCTAAATTTTCTCATTGTTAGCTATGTATCAGCTTCACAGATCCCTTTTAATTCAACCTTACAGATTTGGAATTTTAAGGAGTGAAGGTGATTGAAAGAAGGATATTAAGATTTAGACCATTCCCCCCTGAGCAACCAGGATTGAAGACCACTGATCTACTCCACCTCCCAGAAGCCTAGCAGGACTGTCCTTATACTGGTCATTGCAAATTGCAAATAAGTTTCCTCCATTTTACTACCTGTGTCAGATGAACCAATGGAGGCAATAAAAAGTAGGAATAATATAGTCTGTTGCACTAAATGTTCCTGACCTGCACCACAGGAGGAAGAAATGCAACCAAGGAACTAGCATTTCACTGGCACTTAGAAAAACCACATTACTTCACATTACAGACACCAGGGAGGACAAAGTTTTAAATTCTGTTAAATTCTGCAATATATATATATACATATATGTGTGTATATATATATATATATGTGTGTATATATATATATATATATATATATATATATAGACTGAAAGCTGAGGAAAGACTATTGAGATAGCAATTAGAAGGTTATTGAAAATGTTTTAAAGTATAGTTTCAATAGCTTGATGAAGTAGAAAACCAAATGATATTCCTCCTTTTCTCTGCCTATTGAAAATGGATCCAAGATTTAGAGCTCAACTAATATTCACTTCCAGCTAAATTTAATTGTTCACTCCTCAGAACTACAATGATCTTGACTATCTTATTACTAATTCATTTCCTACTCTGTTATTACAAAGATTACACAATTACAAAGATTGTGTTATTAGTTATCTTACTAACTTAAATTTTCCTTGAGGGTGGTCATCTATTTTCACTAGTACTTTTCTATGTTTCCCTAGTACTTTCTATAGTGATTTTGCATATAGTATCTGCTCAAAAATATTTGTTGAAAGCAAGAAAGATTAGATCTTCATGGAAGTCCTATAATTAGAAGTTTGCTGAGGTGGGTTGCTCAGTTGGTTTAGCATCTGACTCTTGATCTCGGCTCGGGTCTTGAGCTCAGGGTCATGAGTTCAAGCCCTGTGTCAGGCTCTGTGCTGGGCATGAAGCCTTTTTAAAAGAAAAGGACTTTGTGCATCTGTGATTTAGTAAATGAGACCTCCCTGAATATATTAATATGTTCTATGTAAGATATAAACTCTCAAGTTAATATAAAATGAAACTTCAATGGAAATCAACAAAATATTCCCTTTTTGACTCAGATTTGTTTTCTTTCTTTATAATTTGATTTCCTTCAAATTTAACTTCTGTGCATTTGCTACATTTTTTTATTTTGTTTTTAATATGAAATTTATTGTCAAATTGTTTTCCATACCACACCCAGTACTCATTCCAAAAGGTGCCCTCCTCAAAACCCATCGCCACCCCTCCCCTCCCTCCCACCCCCCATCAACCCTGTTTGTTCTCAGTTTTTAAGAGTCTCTTATGCTTTGGCTCTACCCCTCTCTAACCCCCCTTTTTTTTTCCTTCCCCTCTCCCATGGACTTCTGTTAAGTTTCTCAGGATCCACATAAGAGTGAAACCATATGGTATCTGTCTTTCTTTGTATGACTTATTTCACTTAGCATCACACTCTCCAGTTCCATCCACGTTGCTACAAAAGGCCATATTTCATTCTTTCTCATTGCCACGTAGTATTCCATTGTGTATATAAACCACAATTTCTTTATCCATTCATCTGTTGATGGACATTTAGGTTCTTTCCATAATTTGGCTATTGTTGAGAGTGCTGCTATAAACATTGGGGTACAAGTGCCCCTATGTATCAGCACTCCTGTATCCCTCAGGTAAAATCCTAGCAGTGCTATTGCTGAGTCATAGGGTAGGTCTATTTTTAATTTTGGGGGGAAACTCAACACTGTTTTCTAGAGCGGCTGCACCAGTTTGCATTCCCACCAACAGTGCAAGAGGGTTCCTGTTTCTCCACATCCTCACCAGCATCTATAGTCTCCTGATTTGTTCATTTTAGCCACTCCGACTGGCGTGAGGTGATATCTGAGTGTGGTTTTGATTTGTATTTCCCTGATGAGGAGCAACGTTGAGCATCTTTCCATGTGCCTGTTGGCCATCTGGATGTCTTCTTTAGAGAAGTGTTTATTCCTGCTTTCTGCCCATTTCTTCACTGGATTATCTGTTTTTCGGGTGTGGAGTTTGGTGAGTTCTTTATAGATTTTGCATACTAGCCCTTGGTCTGATATGTCATTTGAAAATATCTTTTCCCATTCCATTGGTTGCCTTTTAGTTTTGTTGATTGTTTCTTTTGCTGTGTAGAAGCTGTCTATCTTCATGAGGTCCCAACAATTCATTTTTGCTTTTAATTCCCTTGCCTTTGGGGATGTGTCAAGTAAGAAATTGCTGAGGCTGAGGTCAGAGAGGTTTTTTCCTGCTTTCTCCTCTAGGGTTTGGATGGTTTCCTGTCTCACATTCAGGTCCTTTATCCATTTTGAGTTTGTTTTTGTAAATGGTGTAAGAAAGTGGTCTAGTTTCATCCTTGTGAATGTTGCTGTCCAGTTCTCCCAGCACCATTTGTTAAAGAGACTGTCTTTTTTCCATTGGATACTCTTTCCTGTTTTGTCAAAGATTAGTTGCCCATACTTTTGTGGGTCTAGTTCTGGGGTTTCTATTCTATTCCATGGATCCATGTGTCTGTTTTTGTGCCAATACTATGCTGTCTTGATGATGACAGCTTTGTAGTAGAGGCTAAAGTCTGGGATTGTGATGCCTCCTGCTTTGGTCCTCTTCAAAATTACTTTGGCTATTTGGGGCCTTTTGTGGTTCCATACAAATTTTAGGATTGCTTGTTCTAGCTTCGAGAAGAATGCTGGTGCAATTTTGATTGGGATTGCATTGAATGTGTAGATAGCTTTGGGTAGTATTGACATTTTAACAATATTCATTCTTCCAATCCATGAGCATGGAATATTTTTCCATTTATTTATATCTTATTCAATTTCCTTCATAAGCTTTCTATAGTTTTCAGCACAGATCTTTTACATCCTTATTTAGATTTATTCCTAGGTATTTTATGGTTCTTGGTGCAATTGTGAATGGGATTAGTTTGTTTATTTGTCTTTCTGTTGCTTCATTATTAGTGCATAGGAATGCAACCGATTTCTGTACATTGATTTTGTATCCTGTGACTTTGCTGAATTCATGTATCAGTTCTAGCAGACTCTTGGTGGAGTCTATCAGATTTTGCATGTATAATATCATATCATCTGCAAAAAGTGAAACCTTAACTTCATCTTTGCCAATTTGGATGCCTTTGATTTCCTTTCATTGTCTGATTGCTGATGCTAGAACTTCCAACACTATGTTAAACAGTGGTGAGAGTGGACATCCTTGTCGTCTCCCTGTCAGGGAGAAAGCTCTCAGTTTTTCCCCATTGAGGATGATATTAACTGTGGGCTTTTCATAAATGGCTTTTATGATGTTTAAGCATGTTCCTTCTATCCAACTTTCTCGAGGGTTTTTATTAAGAAAGGATGCTGAATTTTGTCAAATGCTTTTTCTGCATCGATTGACGGGATCATATGGTTCTTATCCTTTTTTTTATTAATGTGATGTACGACATTGATTGATTTGCAAATCCTGAACCAGCCCAGCAGCCCAGGAATGAATCCCACTTGATCATGGTGAATAATTCTTTTTATATGCTAGTATAAAGAATTCAATTTGCTAGTATCTTATTGAGAATTTTTGCATCCATATTCATCAGGGATATTTGCCTATAGTTCTCTTTTTTTACTGGGTCTCTGTCTGGATTAGGAATCAAAGTAATGCTGGCTTCATAGAATGAGTCTGGAAGTTTTCCTTCCCTTTCTATTTTTTGGAATAGCTTGAGAAGGATAGGTATTATCTCTGTTTTAAATGTCTGGTAGAATTCCCCTGGGAAGCCATCTGGTCCTGGACTCTTGTTTGTTGGGAGATTTTTGATAACTGATTCAATTTCTTCGTTGGTTATGGGTCTGTTCAAGGTTTCTATTTCTTCCTGTTTGAGTCTTGGAAGTGTGTGGGTGTTTAGGAATTTGTACATTTCTTCCAGGTTGTCCAGTTTGTTGGCATATAATTTTTCATAGTATTCCCTCATAATTGCTTGTATTTCTGAGGGATTGGTTGTAATAATTCCATTTTCATTCATGATTTTATCTATTTGGATCATCTCCCTTTTCTTTTTGAGAAGCCTGGCTAGAGATTTATCACTTTTGATTATTTTTTTCAAAAAACCAACTCTTGGTTACATTGATCTGCTCTACAGTTTTTTTTTTTTTAGATTCTTTATTGTTTATTTCTGCTCTGATCTTTATTATTCTTCTTATTTATACCCTACTTCTGCTGGGTTTGTGGTGTCTTTGCTGTTCTGCTTCTATTTCCTTTAGGTGTGCTGTTAGATTTTGTATTTGGGATTTTTCTTGTTTCTTGAGATAGGCCTGGATTGCAATGTATTTGCCTCTCAGGACTGCCTTTGCTGCATCCCAGATCATTTGGATTGTTGTATTTTCATTTTCATTTGTTTCCATATATTTCTTAATTTCTTCTCTAATTGCCTGGTTGACCCATTCATTCTTTAGTAGGGTGTTCTTTAACCTCCATGCTTTTGGAGGTTTTCCAGACTTTTTCCTGTGGTTGATTTCAAGCTTCATAGCATTGTAGTCTGAAAGTATGCATGGTATGATCTCAATTCTTGTATACTTATGAAGGCCTGTTTTGTGACCCACTATGTGATCTATCTTGGAGAATGTTCCATGTGTACTCAAGAAGAAAGTATATTCTGTTGCTCTGGGATGCAGAGTTCTAAATATATCTGTCAAGTCCATCTGATCCAATGTATCATTCATGGCCCTGGTTTCTTTATTGATCCTGTGTCTAGATGATCTATCCATTGATGTAAGTGGAGTATTAAAGTCCCCTGCAATTACCACATTCTTATCAATTATATTTCTGATTAATTATTTTATATATTTGGGGGCTCCTGTATTCAGTGCATAGACATTTATGATTGTTAGCTCTTCCTGGTGGATAGACTCTGTAATTACTATATAATGCCCCTCTTCATCTCTTGTTACAACCTTTAATTTAAAGTCTAGTTTGTCTGATATAAGTATGGCTACTCCAGCTATCTTTTGACTTCCAATAGCATGATAGATAGTTCTCCATCCCCTCACTTTCAATCTGAAGGTGTCCTCAGGTCTAAAATGAGTCTCTATGTCTTTTGGTTGGAGCATTTAGTCCATTTACATTCAGTGTTATTATAGAAAGTTATGGGTTTAGAGTCATTGTGGTGTCTGTAGGTTTCATGCTTGTAGTGATGTCTCTGGTACTTTGTCTCACAGGATCCCCCTTAGGATCTCCCGTAGGGCTGGTTTAGTGGTGATGAATTCCTTCAGTTTTTGTTTGTTTGGGAAGACCTTTATCTCTCCTTCTATTCTAAATGACAGACTTGTTGTATAAAGGATTCTCGGCTGCATATTTTTTTTTTCTGTTCATCACATTGAAGATTTCCTGCCATTCCTTTCTGGCCTGCCAAGTTTCAGTAGATAGATCCGTCACTACTGTTTTCGGTCTCCCTTTATATGTTAGAGCATGTTTATCCCTAGCTGCTTTCAGAATTTTCTCTTTATCCTTGTATTTTGCCAGTTTCACTATGATACGTCATGCAGAAGATCTATTCAAGTTACGTCTGAAGGAGTTCTCTGTGCCTCTTGCATTTCAATGCCTTTTTCCTTCCCCAGATCAGGGCAGTTCTCAGCTATGATTTCCTCAAGTACACCTTCAGCACCTTTCCCTCTATCTTCCTCCTCTGGCATTCCAATTATGCATATATTATTGTGTTTAATTGTGTCACTTAGTTCTCTAATCTCCCCACATGCTCCTGAATTTTTTTATCTCTCTTTTCCTCAGCTTCTTCTTTTTCCATAATTTTATCTTCTAATTCACCTATTCTGTCCTCTGCCTCTTCAATCCGAGCTGTGGTCGCCTGCATTTTATTTTGCAGCTCATTTATAGCATTTTTTTAGCTCCTCCTGTCTGTTTCTTAGTCCCTTTATCTCTGTAGTAATAGATTCTCTGCTGTCCTCTATACTTTTTTCAAGCCCAGCGATTAATTTTATGTCTATCATTTTAAATTCATTTTCTGTTACATTGCTTAAATCGTTTTTGATCAGTTCGTTAGCTGTCGCTACTTCTTGGAGTTTCTTTTGCAGAGAATTCTTCTGTTTTGTCATTTTGGATAGTCCCTAGAGTGGCTTGGAACTGCAGGGCTCTTCCCCTGTGCTGTCTGGAGTAACTTGCTTTGGTGGGCGGGGCTGCAGTCAGACCTGATGTTTGCCCCCAGCCCACCACTGGGGCCACAGTCAGACTGGTGTGTACCTTATCTTCCCCTCTCTCAGGGGCAGGACTCACTGTGGAGTGGTGTGGCCCCTGTCTGGGCTACTTGCACACTACCAGGCTTGTGGTACTGCTTCGATGGGATCTGGCGTATTAGCCAGGGTGGCGCCGCAAGGTGCACAGGGGCAGGAGGGGCAGACTCAGCTCGCTTTGCCTTCAGTGGTCCACTTTGGGTGCAGTGGTGCACCGGGAGGGAGGCAGACCCATCTGAGGGATGGGTCCACAGAAGCACAGCATTGGGTGTTTGCAGGATGCAAGCAAATTCCGTGACAGGAACTGGTTCCCTTTGGGATTTTACCTGGGGGATGGGTGAGGGAGATGGCGCTGGCAAGCACCTTTGTTCCCTGCCAAGCTGAGCTCTGTCCTACGGGGCTCAACAACTCTCCCTCCCATTGTCCTCTAACCCTCCCACTCTCGGAGCAGAGCTGTTGACTTATAACACTCCAGATGTTAAGTCCCACTGGCTGTCAGAACACATTCCATCCAGACCCTCCACTTTTGCAAGCCAGACTCAGTGGCTCTGCCTTGTCGGGTGGGCTGGCTGCCCCTCCACCGCCCCAGCTCCTTCCTGACAGTCTATGTAGCATACACCATCTGTCTGCCCTTCCTACCCTCTTCCGTGGACCTCTCGTCTACACTTGGCTCTGGAGAGTCCATTCTGCTAGTCTTCTGGTGGTTTTCTGGGTTATTTAGGCAGATGTGGGTGGAATCTAAGTGGTCAGCAGGATGCGGTGAGCCCAGCGTCCTCCTACGCTGCCATCTTCCGCTACATTTCTTTCTAGATAACTTTCTATTTTGATGTTGCCTTAAGGAAATCTTGGTTCAAAGGTCATGTCCATTTTTATAAAATATATTTTTTAAAAAACGTATAACATACCTAGAAACAATCCCTGAATTATAATTAGATAGTATTTTTAAGTCCATTTTCAAAAGTGATTATTAGAACTTCAAACATCTTTTCCCATAGAAAGAGTATTAAGAGACTTGATTAATTTACCAAGTAAACCCACAAAAGCTTCTTTAATTTTACAGTACAATGGTAGACACTAACCATCTACATTATCATGTTAATGTATAATGTACACTAAAAATCCAGCTATCTTCATCAGAAATAGACATCATCAGTTACCACACTGCACTGGTACCACAGTGCTCACAGTAGGAGCTCTCTCATCTCTTCTGTACCCTTGTCTTCACACTCTTATCTGAGTTCTGTCTTAATTAGAGAGAACTTCTTTAAAGGTTCACCATGTCAGGGTGGTCAGTATCAGGTCCAAACATCTTGTTATAGCAACTTTTCACCATCTGATTTTTCTCCAGCCTCATTTCTCACCATTGACCCTGCAAAACACTTCCTTCCAGCAATGCCAAACTACCTCAGTCCACTAAACTCCCCATCTTCCCTTCATCTCTGTTGCCTCCCTGTTGTATTGCTTTCCCCAATACTGCCTTTCTGTGGCCAATTACTGTCTGCTCTCAGCCTCAGCTTAAACACAAACCCATTCTGGAAGCCAGATCCTCTCCCTTCTCTGAGATAGGTACTCCTTTTATACTTGAAAATAACACCCTTTCAAAGAACATGTCCACTGTATTGATTGTAGTTTCCTCCACAAACTAGACCTTAAGCCTGTTAAAAATATTAAGTTTGTCCTTGTCATCCTAAAACCCCAATGTCTAGAACAGTTCTGAATACAGTATGTGTTTAATAAAATAGTAAATGTTGGATGAATTATAGTAATCATTTCCAAGTTCACAAGTTCCTTGCTTCTTTCCTTCCTTCCTTCATTAACTCAAAATATTTTTGAAGGCCTACTGTGTACCAAGTGATACTAGGCACTGGAACAGTGTATCATAGACACTGGAGACTACGTTGGATTCACCGCGTCCCCTAATGGAGTTCATTGTAACTAGAATTTACTGTAGGGCATTATGGGAACATTAGGATTTTAGACTTCACACTCCACTGGAATAGAAGATCCTTGTGACAGCACTTTCACAAGAAGCAAGTGGGATGAGGGAGGTCCTAAAGACACTACCAAGTAGTTTACCTACAATGGACAGTAGTATGTAGCTACTCATAAGTTTTCTGAACTAAATAGAATATGACCCCTTTAGAAGTAAAAAAGTTATACTTAATCATTGTGAAGCTCTTATTGTGAATTTATAAAGCATCTTTCCCCGGGGCACCTGGGTGGCTTAGTCAGTTAAGGATCAACTTCAGCTCAGATCATGATCTCACAGTTCATGAGTTTGAGCCCCATGTCAGGCTCTACATTGACAACTCAGAGCCTGGAGCCTGCTTTGGATTCTCTCTCTCTCTCTCTCTCTCTCTCCCTCCCTCTCTCTCTCTCTCTCCCCCCTCTCCTGCTTGCGCTTGCTTTCTCAAAAATAAATAAATAAATAAATTTTTAAAAAGCATCTTTCTCCAAAGTGTTCAGTTTTATTTCTTATCTGATTTTAGCCACCCCCCTAAAACCTCTGCTATAAGTTAAAGCCTTTGGCATGATCCATCATTATTACCCACCTGGACTATTTTAATAGACTCCCAATTTATCCATTGCTCCCAGGTCAACCAAACTAAATTCATTCCTTATTCTTTTATGAGTGATTTTTCTAAAACATGTGTCAGATTATGTCTTTCCTTTTGATGACCCACCAGGATGTTCAAGTATTTCTAGGAGAATACAAGGCTCATCATCTTGACTTACTGGTCTACTGAGTATTTGCAGAATCGTAGATTATAATTCAGATGGCAAGAACTTCTTATGAAGTACATGGTGATATGAAGGGGGGCTATGCAAACATAACATGCATCAGGAAAATAAAAAAATAGGTAAGAGATAAAGCTTTAAGTACAGTAAAACCTTTGTTTGTAAGCACAATTAGTTCCAGAAATATGCTTATACTCCAAAGCACTTGTATATCAAAGTGAATTTCAAGAACCATTGGCTCAGTTGTGATTACATGACGTTGGGTGTCACATACTACTCACATGGCAAGACATCACTTGTTTATCAAGTTAAAATTTATTAGAAATGTTTTCTTATCTTGTAGAAAACTCACAGAACAAGTGACTCTCAATCCAAGGTTTAGTTCAATGACTGACTTCATTCTTAGGATCATATTCAAAGTTCACAGCAATTGAATTTAAGGTCTTTTTGGGCCTGACTCATCACCCCAATCTTAGATTCTTTTGCTCCTCAAATATTTTATGCTCTTTCATGTCTCTTTAAGATTTCTGTGGGTTGAGAAGTGAATGGGATGGTTAATAAAAATGAATATAGGGGCACCTGAGGGGCTCAGTCAGTTAAGGTTCCAACTCCTGAATTTGGCTCAGGTTATGATCTCACAGATCATGGGTTTGAGCCCCATGTTGGGCTCTGCACTCAGTGCAGAGCCTGCTTGGGATTCTCTCTGTCTCCTTCTTTCTCTGTCCGTCCCCTGCTTGTATGCTTTCTCTCTCTCTCTCTTAAAATTAACAAATAAATTTAACAAAGAAGTAGAAGAAGAATGAATGAATACAGAGTACTCTTTCAGGTAGATTGGTTATGAGGAGAATAAGGAAGAAGATGATGACTAACAGAAAAAATGGGGTTAAGATAATTTTTAAAATTATTATTCATATTTTTAATCATGTTCATATATTGTGACATAAAACGCCAGTTGAAGGTGGATATCTAAAGGAGGAAAAGGATATTTGATGGAATAAAACCATGGAAGGGAAAGGAATAGATGTAGACAGAGGGATATATATTAAATGCTAATCTGAGATGTACAGAGGGAGACTAGCTGGGTACCAGATGCAAATAAGAGAAGGGAAGGAAAAAGTAGCTTGAGGTAGTTCACAACTGATGGCTTAATTTTCCTCTATGAGAAACATGGAGGTCAGCAAATGAGGTCAGCTCATGAGACTCTGAAAGATAGCAAGGGAGATTGCAAGATGGGAGAGAATGAAAATGTTTGGGATAGCCATTCTCTCAAATAAGAGAAGGGTTGGGCAGAGGACCCAGAGAGTTTCTAAGCATCATGAGAAATCATGTGGGATAGTATTGATTCTCATTTTCATGGTACTGTGATTTACATTATAATGGATGTACAGCCTCTCCTAGGATAGCTCTTCTGCTCTAGAACAGGGCTTGGCAAGCTATTTATATAAGAGATCATATAATAAATTTTTAGGCTTTGTGGGCCATATGGTCTCTGTTGCAAACATTCAATTCTGCCCCTTGAAAGCATCTATAGACAATATGTAAATGATGAGCATGTACCAACCATACTTTATTTAAAGACACTGAAATTTGAATTTCATATGAATTTCATGTATTATAAAATATTATTCTTCCTTAGATTTGTTTTCAATCATTTAATAATGTAAAAACAATTTTTTTTAACTCATGGATGACAACATTAGGGAATGGGCTGGTTTGCTGACCATGGGCCATAGTTTCCTGATCTTTCCCTAGAATATCTCAAATGCCCTAATGCATAAATTCATGTAGTTTTATATTCACATCTATTTAGTGCCTATGCATTCTATTTCTCATTCAGTTCTCATGGCTGAACTTTCACACTAAAGACATGTACATTTATCTCTAACTGTGGAAAAGACTTCTTGTTTATAGTAAGAAGAGATACCCTATACCTGGGTGTTCAGGGAGCAAGGCTACTACTCACAGGAGATGAAGAGAACTGAGATTTTCAAAGCAAGTTCAAGAGCCTTGAGAGATGTGTTGGTCTTTTGTCAGGCTGCATTATAACATTTCCATGACCCAGATATAAAACAGATGTGCACTCTGCATTTTTCTTCATCCTAGACTAGAGTCTCCTCTCCATAGCTATACCCGTCTTTTTCAAAGTCAGTGGGACAAAGGGAAGAGAGGTATAATATAGCAAGTTAAATAATGAGTAATCTCAGTTCTTTATTGATGTCATAAAAATCACAGGTGAGCAGAGCATCAGGAGATGCCATCAACAGACACCAGGATTGGAGTTCCCCCATCATAAAACCATTTCTATGTTTCTGTCTTGTCTCAAAAAAAATGGAATAAGAGCCTTTAGTTGACGTGCAGTCTCACTGAAAACAGGACTAAGTAGCAACAACGGATGATGGCTCAGGTGATAATGGTTGTGGGTAGCCCTTGTAAAGATGATGGATGTGGTCAAATGGTAATTTTCTCTGTGTGGTGGCTATGATTGATCTGTGGCTTGATGTGATGGTTGAGGCTTTCATATTCAATCTTGAAGGAAGAACTATCATGTCATCATACAATAGAAAGTCACAAATGACTGGGGTGGGGTGGAAGTGAAATATTGCTTTGCTTTTGAAGACCCACTATGAAAAGAGAAAGTTTCTTTAAAACTCAAATCCACCCATCCAGTGGAGGTCAGTATATATAATTTATTAATGTGGAGTTCCAAACAAATTTTTTTTGCATTTCTATTGACCCTGTACTATAGTCCTAGGTAGGAAACTGAAGGACTGCGGACCATAAGTGGTGTTTTCATATCTTCTTTTTTTTTTTTTTGTCTTTGAAAATAAAATAGGATTTGTGAAGCAGACAGCTGGCTAGGTAGAGGATACTGAAGGAAAATAAGGTTTGGTTTTCTGGAAAGATGCTTGTACTATCACAGAGGTGACCCCAAGACAAGGACAGAGAACTTTTCATAATTCCCAAAAATAGAATAATGAATTTGGCAGGAGACAACTTAGCTTTACAAGGAGGGCTTTGAATTTAAATTTCAGGGGCACCTGGGGGGGAAATTAAATAAAACTATATTTTCAGAAGACAATAAGGGCAATCTAACAAAAAACAGTGTAATGGAAGAAGTGCTTAGTAATTATCAGGAGAAAATACTTATGGCTACCGAAGTCCATATGTGTATCAATGCAAGGAGCACAGTATTTGCAATATACAAAGTGAACATTAAACTTCAAAGAGGTAAACTAAAGTCATTTATGTATCACCAATACATGATGAAGTAATGACCATAATAGAGCAGTTACAAGTGTGGAACTCATTCTAAAGTAACACCTGATAGAAGAGAAGTTAGAAGGAGGCATTTTGATTTAGAAAGAATAACCCTGAGAATAGATATGTCATGATTGTTGGACCCCCACTAACAGTGTTGAGCCATGCTGAGAACTAGAAGAGGGTCCAGGACCCACCGTTAACAGATGGAGAAACTGTAGAAACTCTGAGACTGAAAACAGAGAACTCCAAAATGAATCTAAAGAATTGCATTCTCTGAAAAACCTTCTTTTACTTCCCTGCCCTCACCCATAGTTCATTCGATTCATCACACTCTCCTGCATTGCCCTGTTTCGAAACATCCAACTAATAGTTTTTAACACTCTATTTTGTGATCACTTGTTAAGCAGTCATCTCCCTAGCTTGGCTGAGTTACATGTCTTATTTTATTTCCTTAAACCTATTGTCAAGGACATTTGTAAAAAGTATTCAATAAATGTTTGTTAGATAAATGGACAAAGGAAAGGAAGGGATCAAGAAATAGAGCCAAGTTGGAAATAAGAAAGCATTGATTTGTGCATCAAAATTGGGTGGAACATAAAGCATGGGTGAAATCTAACAATAAATAAATTTTGGTTCCTTCCTTTGTTGCTAGAGCAGTCCACAGAATGTGAATGTGAGGAGAGGGGAGTAGGTAGGATAGGACATGATTTTATATAGGAAATGGATGCATATAGAGAAAAGAAGTCACAAATAGTAAGTCATCGGAAAGGTAGCTATGGATCCAAAATCAGGTAGGTGTGGCATGTGACCTGGACGTTTCATTTTTGTAAGTTTCATATACATGCTTTTAATGAGCAGTCATAATCAAGAATCACTAAATTATATGAACAAAAAATGAGTAAAACTTATGTTTCTGGGTACGATATAATAGTCATAACAGACTAATGTTCTTCCTAATACAATTTAAAAGGCTGTGTAAATTAAAGATATCCAGAGAGCTGCAGACATAAAGATGAATAAACTCAGCTCCAGAATGGGAAAAACCAGTGAGTGGATCATCACCCTCTTTTCCTTCACCACCCCATCTGAAATGTGGGAAGGAAATGGGACTCTATTCAGGGAGAATAACTCCATGAAAAATGGCA
This sequence comes from Panthera tigris, assembly GCF_018350195.1. Classification (NCBI taxonomy): domain Eukaryota; kingdom Metazoa; phylum Chordata; class Mammalia; order Carnivora; family Felidae; genus Panthera; species Panthera tigris. Next base: position 29,274,325 of record NC_056669.1, read on the forward strand.
AAAGGAAAACAGGAAAAAAGAAAAAAAGAGAAAAAGAGAAGCAACAAAGATTTTACCAGTAGTGTGCAGAGTGACAAACTGAAATTTTCAGTCACCTCAAATGCATGGCAGTTTCCACTGTGAAATACCTTGTGTTCTAAGGCTGCACAGAAAGCTGGGGAGCTAGGTCCAAAACTTCTGCAAGGACAAATGAAATTAGGTGCAGTCTTGCAGTGCTTATGAAGAAAATATATCCCTCAAGGTCTTTGATTCATTTTATAGATTTTAATTTTCTGTTGCAATTCTCTATTTCATATACTTCTCTATTTCATAAATGTGATAGTGAATAAAATTTTATTTTATTTTATTTCAAATCTCTTTTTTTAATTTTTTTGAAGTTTATTTATTTTGAGAGACAGAGAGGGCAAGTAGGAGGAGGAGAGAGAGGGAGAGAGAGAATTCCAAGCAAGCTCCACACTGTCAGTGCAGAACCTGACGTGGGGCTTGAACTCACAAATGGTGAGATCATGACCTGAGCCAAAACCAAGAGTCACTTAACCAACTGAGTCACCCAGGCACCCCTATGATAGTTAATTGTATCTAAGTTTCAACTTAGCTGGGCCATAGTGCCCAGATATTTGGTCAAATCTTCTGGATGTTTCTGTGAGGGTGCTTTGTTTGCTTTGTTTTTATTTAATAAAATTAACATGAAAAACAATGGACTTTGGAGTAAAATAGGTTGCCCTTCATTATGTAGGTGGGCTTCATCCAATTAGGTGAAGGCCTAGATGGAACAAAAACTCATCTCCCTGGGGCGCCTGGGTGGCTCAGTTGGTTGAACATCCAACTTAGGCTAAGGTCATGATCTCGCGGTTTGTGAGTTCGAGCCCCACCTTGGGCTCTGTGCTGACAGCTCAGAGCCTGGAGCCTGCTTCGGATTCTGTGTCTCCCTCTCTCTCTACCTTTCCCCTGCCCATGCTCTGTCTCTCTCTGTCTCAAAAATAAATTTAAAAAATTTCTTTAAATTAAAAAAAAAAAAAAAACTCATTTCCCCTGAGCAAGAGGGAATCCTGCAGTAGAGGACCTTTGCATTTGAACAGCAACACTAGCTCTTCCCTGGGTGTCTAAACTGCCAGCCCACCCTGAAGATTTTGAACTAACCAGACTCCAAAATCATGCAAGCCAATTTCTTAAATATTTTTGACCCACACATACATACGCACACACACAAACACACACACATACACACATACATCATATTGTTTCTGATTTTCCTGAGAACGCTGACTAATATACATATTAATCATAGCTAATTTAAAAAAATAATGTTTATTTTTGAGAGAAAGAGAGACAGAGTGTTAGTGGGCAAGGAGTACAGAGAGGGAGACACAGAATCCAAAGCAGGGTCCAGGCTCTGAGCTGTCAGCACAGAGCCTATGTGTGGCACGAACTCAAGAACCGCAATATCATGCCCTGAGCTGAGGTCGGACATTTAACTGACTGAGCCACCCAGGTGCCCCTAATAGTTATTTTAATTTTTTTGTCTACTAAACCCAATATAGGAGTCATATATAAATCTATTTCTATTATCATTTTTTCTCTTGATTACCAATCATATGACCTTGTCCTTTCATGCATCCAACATTATTTTTAATGCCAGAAATTTTGTGATGGAAACTTTTCTGTAGAAAAATAACATCTATAGCCTCTATGATTCCTTCATATGCTATGTCTGGTATTTAGTACAAAATCACTAGAGGCAAGAAAGTATCACTGCTAATCAGTGATAAAAAAGAAGACATAGAAGCAGACCTATGGATGGTACTTATGTTGGAGTTTGCAAACAAAGCTTTTAAATAACTATGATTAGTGAAGACAGTAGAGCGACAAATGGATGAAATATATACAAGCATTGGAAATTTTAACAAAATGTTTTAATATGTTAGAAAAGAATCACACAGAAATTCTAGAACTGAAAAATACAATGGCTAAAATCATTAATATAAAAGATGGAGTTAATAGTGGTTGGACATGGAAATTGCAACCTGGAACATAGGCTAATGGAAAATACTCATAGTGAATAACTGATAAGAAAGAATAGTGTTATACAATATGCTACCACTTGGGCATTAAGGAGAAAGTTATATATTCTTTCTATGACTAAAAAATCTCTTGAAACATACACTAGACCCAAAACTAGTAATAGATTGTCTCCATAAACTGGGTTGCTAAAAAAACAAAAGTGGGAGAGAGTCTTTTCACTATTTTCATTGTGTTCCTTTTGAATTTTTACTCTACTGCTTACCAAAGGAAAATGAAACAATAAAGTAAAATAAAATTAAACAAAAAGGTGTGATGTGCTTTGTTAGAGGAAGAATGGACCCTTACAGGAATTGAGGAAGGTGGGGAAATGAAAAGTTTATGAGAGAAAATAAAAGATAAGTGGTAGCTTTATGGATGGAGATTAATATCACCACATTGGCACAAGATGTGTGTAATATTTTGCTAAACAAATTGACAAAACTGGCACTGGTTCATTCATTCATCCATTAATTCAATGAATTTACTAGGTGCCTATAATGTGTCAGGCACTATGTGCAGCATTAAAAAGACAATGGTGAAAAAGATAGCCAGGTTCTTGACCTCCAGTGCATTAAAAAAGCAAGGATAAGCATGATAGGTATTTAAAGAGAGAAAGTGAGAGAGATAACTATACCACGGAGTGATAAAAACAGCAGAAATTTACATAAAGCTTCACTATATGAAAAGAAGTCCATATGATACATTTTGGGTTAACCTTGAAAAAAACTCGTCTCTTAGAAGAAAGAAAAAGTAATGAGAAAGTTATATTTGGACAAAATGAAGGGATTAAGTGATTTAGAGAACTGTAAGCTACAAAAGAAGAGGAACTTTGCAACTCTATTTCTACATGACATCCCCAGAACAATGGGGCAGTGGTGAGCACAAAATCAATAGCTATAGAATAATCAATAGGAAAGCCTCAAAATATTCATTGCAAAAAAAACACCTTCTGCATTTTTCATTACAAATGTACATTTCAGCTATTTATGTATTGAGCAGGCTTTTGGACATGGGAAATGTGATTTGATGTTACTTACAAGGGTATTTCTTATTGTTTATAGTAGTAAAACATTATGCAGGAATTAATTAAATTAAATAGAGTATAGCCATATGGTGACTACTGCACAGCCATTGCAAATTATGTGATAGAAGAATATTTAATGCCACAAAAATATACATGTTCTATGAAGTGAAAAAGTGGGTTACAAACAGTTGTATTCTCCCATTTATGTTGGGAAGACACAATGTATGTACCAAAGGTACCAGTATTTAATTCCATTTGTAGGATGAGTGATTTTACTTTTCTTCTTTTAATTATTATATGCTTTCTTCAAGGAATATAATAAGGGACATCATCATTACATTATTTTAAGCATATTTTTTTATTTCCAAAGAGCCAACCAAGAAACTTACATAACAAAGCATGTTTGTAACTGGGGGCTGCTAGTCTGTTCATAATGGCCTGAATGAACAACATTATCAAGCTTCCTTTCATAGTGTGTGATAAACCACAATCTTCAGAGTCTGGAGGTTGTTCTGAATGCTTATATTATCCCTCTCATTCAAGCACCTTCCTTGTCTTACACATGTTAGAGGGTGTTACACATAGCCTGAACATGGTAAGATCTGAATGAATGAAAGAATGAACAGATGAATCAAACAAAGGAAGGGATAAAGAACATGAAGAGTGTCTGCCATCTTGAGGTCTTAGGGATCATTAATAGGCAGTACCCTTAACCTCTAGAAGGTGAAGAACCTACTTTCACATGTGAGTCCTGATAACCTTAACACTGCAAGTTCTTACTATCCACCTTGTCATCATTCTGCAAAACACAAAAGTAGGAAAAGAAGCAAAGCATTTCATATTCCACACATGAATGTTTGAGGTTGAATTAATTAGGTTACCCAGTGTCTTATAGACATCTAGAGAGACATTCAAGCTCCCACCTCAAGGAAGCAAAAGAGATAGATGATAAATAGAGATCAACAGTGAGACAGATGATAGAGTTCACTTTTGAAAATGTATTGTACAGTGCGAGACCCTACACTGATCCACTGAGAAGATGTATGCCATTGACTAGAACTCAGGGAGTTTAATGGGAAATGGTGGGGCAGGGGGTTGAAGGCATGGTTTCCAGAAACTCTGCTGAATTCACTACACACATCAAAAGAGTTAAAGTTGTTATCTTAGGCATTTTGGTGAAAGGAGGATATGCTAGCAAAGGAATAATTAAAGCTTTCCCAGAATTTAGTCTGCCCTTGCCTTACCAGGACATTCACAATCGGTAGCTGGTATTTTCTTTCCCCTCACCTAATCCCCAACTTTGTCCTTTCAAGGGAGCCCTATTACAGATACCTAGCATTTTGTTTAGCCCAGCCATTTTCGGCTTCTGTCCCAACGTCATTAAACCCTGCACAAAAACCCTACACTGGTCAAATCCATCTGATTCCATAATCACTTAAATGTGTTGTAAACAATGAGACCTCAGATGTTGGGATTGTCCAGCTGCCATGGCTAGTAGTGGGGTTAGAGATGCTGGTTTGGACTGCTCTTTTATCCTGCTGACATGCAAGGGTCACAGGCACTTCTTCAGATGAACTTTTAAGTCTAGGCTTCATGTTCCAATGATTGCCAGTCGTATCTGGACTGTTAGCATAACACAGGCAAAACAGGCTGAGCTTCTGCTTGCTGAGACAGCATGGGGCTGGCAATGTCCCTGGAGTCCTTTCTCTCTCATCCCTATTGAGGAGATCCAGACATCCCTTAGGCACTGGGCAAGACACAGCACAGGTCCCTTGGGATGAGCTTTAGCTCTCCCTCCATGTCAGTCAATCTAAGCAATTCCCCAACTGCCTCTGGAAGGAGGGGTGGGAGAGCAGGGCAACCCATTCTGGAAGAGGATCTGCTCTCATGTGACAGGCAAAGCCAGAACTTTGGACAGCTACAGGCAAGAGGAACAGCCCATTTAATGTGCTCTGATTCTCTCCTGTAAAGATGAGGAAATTATCTGCTTGCCTCGAATATCTTCATTAAAAATGCATTTAAGCTGTGAAGCTCTACGAAGGAGAGACCTGTAATACATGAAAGATTAGCCCCAGATTGCTGATTGGGCTATTTTACATCATTATGGTAATTAAGCTAGCAAGGCTGTTGTGCTGACTTCGACACTTTCTTCCATTTGCCTTTGTCTCCAATTCAAGGTATTTCCCCCCCTCTCTTTCCATCTCCAGCCTTCTTCCTTTCTTCCCCTCCCATCCTGCCCCACCAAACATCTCCTCAGAACCTTGGCTGGTCCTGTCTCATGCATATGCATCTGACTTCAGTCTGATCCCACCTCCCATGGCTTCTCTGCCAACTCTGTCTTGACTGTGCAGAGAAAAGGGAAAAAATTAGTGGCAATTACAAGGTGTGAGTGGATATCCCAGCTTTCTATCTGACGGCCAGTGAAACCAAATACAAATGGACCGTAATCAGCCAATTATTAAAATGTGGTGTAAACACACGGAGATTTGTCTCTTATTCACCTTTCCTTGCCTACTTTCTCTCCTCAGGCCAGCAAGTCTGGCTCAGGGTATATTACAGACCCCATGATGGTATTTTGTGTAACTCACTGGGATTCCACTAGAGCTAACTCTACACAGATGATGTGCAGAGCAGCCTTCTCCTGGGTGGGAGATCAAGAGAGCCTGCTCAAAGCTGCACAGCTGCTGAGGACCCTCAGCCTTCTAGGACCTCAGGGATCACTCGCAGCCCCGCCCCTGCTGCATCACTGGTACTCATACATTTCCCTGATGGATGAAGCAGTTTCATATCTCTTCCTACCACTTGTATCACTCCCTATCACACCGCAAAGGACTCCAACTCCCAGCACCAGTTGGCCCTCAGGGATACCAGGCAGATCTGGAACATTCCCCTGGGGAAATAGGAGTCTCTCGGGTGATGAATAGATTACAAGGAGAAACATGAGAGAAAGGTTTTCCCTTTGCTGCAGATGACAAGAGAGCAGGTATGTGGATGTGTGCACTCTGCCTTGCAAAAGCAGGTCCCATGGCTCAGTCAGCCTGCCCCTCATTTCCTGGTGACCTAAGTCCCAGATCCCAGAGAGCTGAATAAAGCAGACAAAATCCGGAAACAAGACCTTCACTTTCCCTAGGGGTACTTGTGCAACACAGCTGAGATTTTTAATAATATAAAAGTACCATATGTCTGTGTTCCCACCCAAGTGAAGGCCTTGCCTTTGAACAGTCCAGGTGTGCTCTGAGTAGGTGGTTGAGCATGGAGATGTGAGGTCACCTCTTTGTCATTAAGTAGACTGGTTTCTACCCTGCTTGTCTCAAAGCCCTTAGCTGTGGGACCTTCTATAGCTCACTTCACTTCTCCAGGTTTCAATTGCCTCATTTGTAAATGAAGACCCTAATAGCATCCACCTCATGAAGTTGAAAGGATTAAGTGAAATAATGCATGCCAAGTGCACTTAATGAATATTCATTATTATTATACTGCAATGTATGTAGATTGTCCATTTTCAATCTCTGAATGTATTTCTTCATAGATTATATGCCTTGCCAGTAATCTCAAGAGAATGCTAAATCCTATTCTTAGGATTTGAATGGGCTCCCACCTTTGCCAGGTCATTCTACCCTGCTTCTCTGGTTTACTTGCTCCTTTGCAAACTCTGTGTCTACACCATTTACACCTAGGTTCCTCAAACCTTCTCACCTCTGCACATCCTGCCATCCCTCCCGGCCATTAAAATCTCACTTCATAAACTATTGAGAGCACAGAAGCACTCACACAGAGACCAACTTTTCTTACTGTCAGTATATTTAGGAAACTACAACCACCTGTCCACACACTCTTCCTCCCACTTGATAAATGAGAAGACACGTCTCAGCCACTCTCAGGGGCCAACACATTTCCCTGTGCCATAGGTTCCTGCTGCCTGAATGCTCAAGAGCTTCACGACTGTGGGCATGACTTCTCCTCTGCATTATCAAAGATGCTTTTCTCTTGGTCATTCCCATCAACACGGAAACATTATCTGGAACATCTCCCTTTATAAAGAACCAACAAAACAAGCAGAAGCTTTTCCTTTAACTTGCATCTCTCTCCATTACCACCTCATTCCTTTGTTCTGCCATGCTGCAACACATCACACTCTGTGTCTCCACTTACTCTCAGTGCATTTTCTCTTGAACACACCCCTTTGGGCTTTCATGTCAACCACTCCACTGAAACAGCTCTTCAAGATCACCAAATACCTCCATACTTTTGAAAGCATTTGTTTCGTGATGAGCTGGCATTCCACACAGATGACCACTGTCTTTTAAAAACAACAACAACAACAACAACAACATACCACATGTTTCCTGTGACACACACTCTCTTCTACCTCCCTGACTATCCTACTCTGGGTCCTTCACTGCCCAACCCCCCTCTGTTGGACAACTAAACTTTGAAGAGTTAGGTTCTTCTCTGCCTACATCTTTCCCTCATTGATCTTGTCAGCAAAAAATCAGAGTGCTGAAGATCCCCCAATTTAATTCCTTCCCTCATTGATCTTGTCAGTAAAAATTTGAAGTGTTGGAGACTCCCCAATTTAATTCTGAGTCGTGAGTGTGTACCACTTACTGGACCTTCCCATATGAATGTCTAATACGAATCACTACTTCTATCTAAAATCTTGCTTTCTGCACCATCACCCACCCTTCTCCAAAATTACCTAGTCCTTCTCTGGCTTGTGCTCACCAAACACAATGTCCGTTCATGTAATTGTTCTAGATAAAAACCTAATCATCGCCTTGATTTCTCTCTTGCCTTTTTTTCACACCCAATGCACCAGCTGTCACTGCCCACTCCAGCTCCAACATATATCTAGAATCTCCCCCATCTGTCTCCATCCCTTGTTGTTCTCTCAGGCCAAGTCAACCTCACTTCTCACTTGGGCACTATAATCTGTAATTGGCCTCACTGCTCTCACTAACCTCTGTGCATACAATCCCTATTCAGCTGCAACCTTTCTAATCAGAAAACCAGAGAGCACTTGCCTTCAAAAAGTCTCCCAATGGCTTTAAACATCAATCATGAAAAAGAGAGAGAGCACCCTTCTATGTTTACCAAGCTTCCCTCTCATTCCACTTTACCCTGTTCACTGTGCTCCCCTCACGTTGGCCTTCAGTCAACTCCACCCACCAGAAGCCAGTGCACTTTCTCTTCCCTATGTCTGGAAGTTTCTCCCCATAGATATTTGCTTAGGAAGATATTTTTGTCTTCTAGGTCTTAGATCAGAGAGGGAATAATCTGATATATAATCCAAAGTCACAATTCAACGTACCTCCATGAGCCTCTATCCCATTGTTTTTTTTTTCCATTCTTCACTGCCCTTAGCATTATTTGATGCTACATTTTAAATTATGCATTTACTTGGTTATTATCTGTCTCCCCTTATTACACAATGAGCCTCATGACAGTAGTCACCTGCCTATTCAGTATCCATATCCCCAGAACTATTAAAAGTATCTGGTGTGTGGTCTAATTTAAAACATATTGATTTCTTAAATGAATGAATGGATTACTTTGAGTCCAACTTTATGACTGTAGATGGGCCTCTAGATACACAGTAATCTAGGCTGCCCAAACATCAACTCTGCCTACCCTAAATATTTTAGAACCAACTCCTTCATCTCTCCACATGATCAGCGTGTATTCAAACCTCACCCTGTCCATTTGACAGGTGTCATTGGACAAGTTTTTAAAGCCATCCGTGTCTCTGTTTTCTCAACAGTAAATAATACCTACTTTGAAAAACTACTGGGAGAGTTGATGAAATAAAGAATCTAAAGTGACCAGGCCTGACACATGATAGGCTCTCAATAAATGGCAATTCCTTTCTTCTTTCCACAGTGTAGATGATTTCAGCTTGCCATCTGAAAAGGGGTTGTTAAAAAACAACTCTAATTAAACAAATTTACACCAATGCACAAATGCCTCTTAGCCCTTTAGTCATCCCAGAGGAAGCTTATTAACCTAAATGCATTACTAATTGGTAGGACTTCAATTAGTTTAATAGAGTGAAGGGTGGGGGGAGTTCAGACAGAGAAGGGAATATATCTCTGGGCTAGGTTGTTAGGCCAAAACAAAGGAATGTGTCTATGGGCCAGTGGGGTCGCCTCACATTAATTGTTCTTGTTCTCCTTGCTGTTTAGGTTATTTTTCCCCCTCTCTGTCCATATCTGATGCCACCACCTTCTGAAGCACACAGGTTTTTGGTTTGTTTGTTTTTATTTTATTTTTAGGATTTTTTTTTCATTCTCTCTCAGAAGGCAGTTTCCACAAATATCCAGGTGTAGAGGTGTAGTGACTGTGAGCAGAAGCTCCCCAGACTATTAAATCTCATGTGTCTCTGGGAACAGTATGTGTGGATCTAGTTTATAGACAGGTAATCAGATGCACAGGTGCTCTTTCATGTGTCTTTGTACATACTTAAATATGCTTGCTTGTCTGTCACACAGTTAGCCAACCATCTGAAATTTCAATACAAGACAAGCTCTTTTTGGCCTGGAAACTATGAAAAATGCATTTGAAAGAACTGGTTTTGATGGCAATTGTCATTAACAACTTTATTTTCAAACACATTTCACAGTGCATTTCATGCCAGGGAGGCTTTCTTATCTTCTGAATTTCCAGTCTGCCAGGATGAGTGGAACAGTGATAGTTTCCTTTGAACACAGTTAGTGAAAGGGCCCCCAGTCAATGGCAATGGCAAAGTCAGGGGGAGAATGCAAAAGGCATCTGTGTTTGCTTTTATAGACACGTCCCACAGCCATGTGATCTGTCTTTTTCCCTTTCTGCTCATGCCAAGATTACTCCAGACAGCAGAAAAAGCCTAGTTCATAAAGCATGACCAGAGCACTTCCCCAAATGGCCTCAGTGTTTTAATGATCAACTGTCCACTTGTCTGTTAAGATATTTCTCTCAACTTATCTCTTACTGCATTATTTCCACAGAATTTCTCTTTTATACCCATGATTCTTATAAGTCATGGTAATACATAAGAAAATATGTAGCTATAGGGAAGGTGGTATTTGTTGTTCCTTTTTTCTGATACGAGGTAGGGTCGAACAAGGTTCGCTTGTGTGAACACATACAAAGAGGCTTGTCTGAATACAATTAGCGACTATAAATAGCCTGTACTAGGAATCACCACTCTCGAAGTCAGAGCTCCTGAAAGTGAAGGCAAAAAGAAAGAACAACTAAGAAAAGAAAAAAAAAGTAATAGGACAGTAAGTCTCTAAATATCGACCCATTCAGCATCAGATTCTTCCTAACACTTTGTAACTTAATTTAAGATTAAAAAAGATTTCTAGTTACACATTTTTTTTCTTTTTTCATGACTGGTAAATTAATTTTGAAAGTTCTATGACCCATCAAGAGAATGAGAAGATAAGCCACCGACTAACAGAAAACATTTGCAAAAGACACATCTGACAAAGGGTTGCTTTCCAAAATCTACAGAGAACTCTTAAAACTCAACAATAAAAAAAATGAACAACCCAATTAAAAAAAATGGGCAAAGGTTCATACATCTCACCAAACAGGATATAGAGATGGCAATTAAGACTATGAAAAGATGCTCAACACCACCACTCCTCGGTAGGAACTTGCAAATGAGGACAATGAGATAGCACTGCATACCTATCAGAATGGCTAAAGTCCAGAACATTGACAACACCAAATGCTAACGAGGAGCTGGGACAACAGGAACCATTACTCATTGCTGGTGGAAATGCAGAATGATACAGCCGCTCTGGAAGATAGTTTGGCTCTCTTACAAACTAAGCTTACTCTTACTAAATGATTCAGTAATCACACTCCTTGCGATTTACCCAAATGAACTGAAAAATTACGTTCACACAAAAAACGTGCCCATAAATATTTACAGCAATTTTATCCGTAATTGCCAAAACTTGGAAGCAATAAAATGTTCTTTGGTAAGTGAATGGGTAAATAAACTGATACATCCACAAAATGGAATATTATTCAGTGCTAAAAAGAAATGAGTATGAAGCTTCATCTGAAAAGGCTATGTGGTGTACAATTTCAGCTAGAACACATTCAGGGAAAGGAAAGTTATGGAGACAGTAAAAAGATCAGTGGTTGCTAGGGGCTAAGTGGAAGGGAGGGATGAACAGGTGGAGCACAGAGGATTTTTAGGGCAATGAAACTATTTGATATGATACCATAATGGTGGATACATGTCATTAAGCATTTGTTAAAACCCATGGACTGTAGAACACACAGAGCGAACCCTAGTATAAACTCTGAGCTTTGGTTGATAATGATGTGTCGATGTTGATTGATAGATTACAGCAAATGAACTGCACTAATGCATAATATTAATTGTGGAGAAGGCTATGTGTAGGGAAAGAGGGAAAATTCAGAAACTCTCTGTACTTCACACATAATTTTTCTATGAACCTAAAGCTGCTCTAAAATTAGAATCTACTCATTCACGAAACAAGTTCAAGGAACAAGAAAAGAAAATCATTCTATTGTTTACCAATAGAGGGAAAAATATTTTTTCTAGTGTTTGCTAGTTTTGTCCTATGCTATATACAAATGGCAAACTTTTGGACATCACATCTTAGCTGAAAAAAAACTCAGTTTTGCCCCAAAGAAAGCCAATGCTTACTTTGAAGTTATCTAGAACATCGGCTATTTATTATTTAGAAATCATAGAAAGCTCAGTAAATTTCCTAATAAATGATGAAGTAGGCAGGCAGCAGAGGGCAGGGAACTAGATTTAAGTGGATGACCATGTGCTGTACAGTAGGCCAGACAATGAACGGAGCAGGTGGCCTCGTGGTCTCCAGAAAGGGTACCCTCTGAAGACTACCCTTCTTTGAGAGAGAAATAAAAAGAGAGAGAGAGAGAGAGAGAGAGGCACAGGGTGCTTAAATAACTTTTCCAACAGCATGGTGAAGAACTGAAATAATTGACATTAAAAACCCAGATGATTCCAACTTTAAAATTCACCTAATTTTATCAGAAGGTTTTAGTTAGGATACTATTTGTTCCAGTATTAGAAGAATTAGGTCAAGCTATGTCTATTCCTGCTAACCTAAGTATAATTTGGCATTTCTGGAGGGGACACATTAGCTCCAGGTGATTATAGTGAACTAACTCAAATGGGAATTTGATTTAAAAATAATAGCAGCTTGAGAGTGCCTGGTTGGCTCAGTCGGAAAAGCATGCAACTCTTGATCTCAGAGGTGTGAGTTTGTGCCCCACATTGGGTGTAGAGATTACTTAAAATAAGTAAATAAACTTTAAAAAATAAAAAAAAAAAATAAGAGCAGCTCGGAAATATTGGGTAATTGTCATGTGCTAAATGCCTCAAATGGACGAAGCTGTTTAATCCTTATGGAGGTGGATAATATTTCTAACTCAATTTGGCAGGTGAGGAAATGGAATCAAAGAAAGGATAACTTACTGGAGGCTCTCTCTCTCTAGTAAGGCTCAGAAATAATACAGTAAAGCTCAGCGGCAGGGGGTGGACATGCGAGAAATGGTAGCTGTTGTTATGGATAAACGAATGAGTAAACATTACTGAATGTGTCAGTAAATGAATGATGGGAAAGCAGGACAGGCCCAGAAAAACAAAAACAAAAACACAAGCCTTGAAACTTATAAAATAGCTACAGTGCACAGATAGTATTTGAGAAAGGCCTCTGATCTCCCACCAGATAGTATTTGAGAAAGGACTCATCTCCTGAGGAGAAGCAAAAAGATCAAAGATCTAAAGGCATAGGGCCGTTTCTCTAAACCTGGCGTCTGTTGTTGGCCAACATCAACAGCCTTACGCCTCAGATCTGGTGCTACCCTTTATGTCTGTCTGGCCAAAACCTCCCTGGTCTATAGTTAGAGTTCACAAATTATACTTTTCTCATGTCTTTCTCATAAATGGTCTGCATTTCAAGTCCCTGGCTATCTACCTCTGTTAATATTAACTGTATATTAATAATATATCTTTAATGTTAATTATAATGTTAGCTGTGTATTGTCAAACCAGATTTCAGTCCAGAGAAAATATCGGTAGATATTTCTACAGTAGAGAAATTAAAATACTCCCATTAACATTTACAGCAGCTCAATGACACTGGAGATAGCTGGCTGTGCAAAACTTCTGGTCTGCAATAGCAGAACAGAACCTGTATTGGATCACTTTTTTTTCCCCAGTCTGTATTATTTCCATATGCATATTGCTCATGCACTGCTCCTCCTCTCTATTCATCAATTTAGCCTCTGTAATGTTTTTTCATCAATTGCCCATAAGGTTATTGCACATCTGGTGTTCCTTCCAATTACTATAGAGATCAAACCTGAACTATGCCAACTTCTCTGAGCTTTTAGACTTCCCCAAATGGTAAGTATGTGATTTGTAATTTCATCTCAACATTCAGAAAGCTGTGTTGGACTGTACCTTCTAATTAAATGGAGTACCCCCATTTTGACATGTAAGATTGGGACAGGGACAGCGTGTGAAGTACCTATTTGTGCCTTGATTTGATTAACCAGTTCACAGTGTGAGCTTTTCTCTGCACGTGTACACTCTATCCCTGGTGTGTTGGTTCACCAAGATCCCTTCTGCAATTCTCACTTTATCATCAGACCCTTTATTTGTGCTCTTCCCTCAAAGAATACCAGAATCCGAAATCATAATGCCCAATTACAGACAACCCCAGGAGGTGCTGGCTTGTAGATGGAACCCAGAGAGATTTCTAAGAAGATTCATTTGTGGAGCATAACCCATGAAAAGCAGAAGGTAGGGGGTTACCATTCTCTAATGAATTCTGCCTCTCTACTTTTTCCCTTAAATTGTACATGTGTCTTACCTTTCTAAGGACAAGAAACATACATGGGTGTTATCTCCTAAGTGAAAAATGGAAATGTGTTTTAATTTAAAACTACAAGGGAATGCTTCTCTTTACACCCAGCAATCCTGATATTCAGCAGTATTGGTGAGAGAAAATGCAGAGAAAGCATAACTAAATTCAATAGTTTTGATGCCATAGGATATATTTAAAATATGTCTGTGTGAGACAAGGTCTCTTTAAGTTCAGAATCAAATTTTTTTCACCTGCATTTTTTTTATAACTGAGCTACAGTCATAGACTCAGATAATGAAGGCTTAATTTTGCTCACTGACTCGTATATCCCAGTATCATAAACCTGTCTCACTACATGTACATGAAAGCAATTGGGCAAATCACAGCAATTACACTTGGCATTAAAAAAAAAAGATTCACACAAAATACAAGAGAAAATTTCAAAAGCATAAGGTTAATATACCTCACTATCACCCAATGAACAGAGGTCCAAACTCCAAACAACAAATTGGCGTTTAAATGCTCATTTAGCAGACAATGGAAGGCAGTGATTCAACACCCTTGGAAGAAACCAGATAGAAATGATTTTCAGTCAAAGGGGAATAATCTACATTCATAAGCCCACAGGTGATGAGCCACTCTCCACCACAGCTCCATCACAGGCAGATGAGAACTGCTATTTTCAGCCACATTAATGCAGCTGTGTCAGTTTGTAGGTGAATCAGTCCTGCTTCATCAGACACATCAACAGCCAGAATCGGAACTGCCATTTTCCCTCTACTTAGACATATTTTCTTAATTGCCATCTTTAAATAGACACTGTTCCTCCTGCCTCTCCAAAATCATCCATCATAATTGGTAATAGGGCCAGAAATGACCACTGCAGTCATTTTCTCTTGACCCTCTCTCCTGACTCCCTCTCCCTACTATGCAACCTCCCCCGCATAACTGCTGCCTTTCTGCATTCCTCCCTTCAAGTTTTAAACACTTCAAAGTTAGGCTGTCAAATTGGTGTAGGCCCCAAAAACCCTGTACAAACCTTGTGGCAATGGAGACCTTTATTGCCATGTGAAGAGTTTTCTTTTTCATCTTGTCCTACAAAATAATGCACATTAAATAGCAATTGTTTTGTCTTCCCAAGTGTACCTCCTGTCTGCCCTCTTCATTTCACTTTCTTGCTTCTACCATCTCTTGGTCTTCAGTACCCTCTTACTCTCCATTCAAGGGGAAAGAGGCATGCCCCAAGTCCTTCCCACCATGCTTACCTCTCCTATTGGGTCTTTACAGCAGGCAGCTCTCTCAAAGAGTGACCATGAAACTGGTGGTCCTGTTGAACCACAGCCTCTTCAGCAATGCTTTAAGTAGCTAAAGAATCCCTAGTCACATGCCCTAACTCTACAACCCGCAGCCTCATCAAAAGGCAATTAGGCATCTAATTGCATGTTCATTCCCAACCTCTCTCTTTGCTTGTGATGGAAAAAAAATATTACTTAAATTTCCAGGAAAAAAGAAGAGTCCAAAATAAAGGAAGAGAGAAGATCAAACCAACATTCTTTAAAGGTGGAAGCCCAAACTTCAAACCACAAATCGAAGAGACTAGGGCTATGGTAAAGTTTAATGTGTGATTTCTGTCTGACTTCTTTATCCCAACCAAAGGATAGATACCCTTTATTTGTGGACAATTATTTAGCCCATACACTCCATGGGTAGGCTTCAGACAGTATTTGTTAGCCTCCGAAATGGTACGCAGCTTACACTCACATACACACACACATCTAAACACACAAAACCATATATATATAACCATATATCATAACGATATATAGATTTAGGTATTTAAGGACAATTCTATAAATGTATTTAGGAGGAACCATACTTTAGAGAAGGGTCTAATCATAAAAATAAATGAAGCATGTAAAAGCAAAAAATACCCATTTATCCCAGCATGTTCAACAATTTAGAAAAAAAGAGTTGGTAACTCTTAACTCTTACTGGTATCCTGCTTCCAAATAAATTTTAAGGAAAGTTTGTTTGATTTAATGAATTGCTCTTTTACAATTGCAGGTCACTAATTCCCAGCTCATAGCTCTATTTTTCTGGGAAGTTCTCTGATGCTGGATTATACTGCACTCAATAAAGAAGGGGTTTTCTTCATAAAGGGGCAAAGGAAGAGAGCATATTGAGAGTCACAGTGGATAGATCCAAAATGACTTCAGGGTCCTTGGGATTCAACTTTAACCTTTCCTTCCAGAGAAGACACACTTAAGAAACATTCTGAAATCTGATCTGAAACCCTAAATCCAATTGGAATTCTTAGTGAACTCTTAAATCCAACTTGAGAGCTAACCATAACCTGTTGTATTAGTTTCTCAAGGCTGCTGTAAGAAAGCTCCATAAACTGAGGGGGGTGGGGGCTGGAGGGGGGTGCTAAAACAAAAGAAGTTGATCAGCTCACAGTTCTGAAGACTATAGGTCCACAACTGAGGTGTTGGCAGGATCCTGCTCCCTCCTAAAACATCAAAGGTCCTTCTTTGCCTTTTCCAGCTTCTGGTAGCCCCAATCCTTCTCTGATTTGTGGCAGCAAACCTCCAGTGTATTTCTCCAGCTTCATACAGCTGACTTCCCTCTGTGTATGTGTCCAAATTTCTCTCTTCTATGAGGGCATCAGTCATTTTGGATGAGGATGCACCCTAATGAAAGCATCTCAACTTGCTTATGTCTACAAAGACCCTATATCCAAATGAGGTAACACTGATAGGTACCAGTGGCTAGGACTTCAGCATATTTTGTTTTGAGGGGGAACACAATTCAACCCATGACACTGTATTAGCTTGAAATTTTACCAGTGCAATGACATTGGTATTAAAAAGACAAATCTAGGGGCACCTGGGTGGCTCAATTGGCTTAGCATCCAACTTCAGCTCAGGTCATGATCTCTCAGTTCATGAGTTCAAGCCCTGCATCAGGCTTTGTGCTGACAGCTGAGAGCCTAGAGCCTGCTTTGGATTCTGTATCTCCCTCTCTCTCTCTTTTCCTTCCCTGCTTGCACTCTGTCTCTCTCTCTCAAAAATAAATAAAGATTAAAAAAAATTAAAAAGACAATCTGGAACTGGAAATGAGTAGCAGTGACTTCTGCCATTACACGAAGAGGTCAATTAGTCATTTCAGGAAGAGTCCCCTGGATGGAAGCACTCAGAAATGGAGCAGCCAAGCGGTGACCACCTTTCCAGAGCCAGGACCTCCACTCTGCAGAATCATAAAATTAATTTAATCAGCTCAACCAAAGGTGATCAAGTTTTGAAAGATGGATTCATGCCCACCTAGCTGACAGAAGACTGATTTATGAACTAGCACGACAGTATATCCATTACCACTTACTCACAAATCTCCTCCCTGGTCTGAGAAATGGGGAGTTCATGCACAGTGGCCAGGCCCTTCTCCTGGGCAAATATACTGGAAAGAACAAATTACAGAGGAGAAAACTACTGGTTAAGTGTGGGCTTAGTACAAAAGGAAGTTGTAATATCCCTAAAGAATATAATTAAATTACAAAGCATCAAAAGTTGCTCTTCTCCATTTCAGAAGCATTATAATTAAGAAATGGAGCACAGCGTACACAAGAAGTACTTAATAATGCCCACTGAATAGGTTAAAGTTCTGAGATCAGTAATCTAGAACTGAAGTTTATTTCTCCCTAGACAATATCAGGACCCTGGGGACAGGTTCCTGTTCTGAGTTTACTTTTTTTAGATTTCAAGCAGCACTTTCTATTTGCATTTGCGTTATAGCTGTATGTTTATACATCTCTGCTCCCTGAAAGATTATAAACACCCTGCCCCTCCACCATGAGATACCATGTGTTACTTTCATTTTTTAATCCCCAGACCCTAAAAGAGGCCCAGACACACAGAAAATATTTGTTGTCATCTTGCCTTTGATGGCCACGTGCAACTCAAATGCAATATGTCAACATTCAAGTGAATCATTGTACCCCTTACACCACCTCCTTCTCTGTGTTCACTATTTGATGGGGACATCACTCATAGACTAAAATATTGATCCTTAAAAAACCCAAAACATTATCTTTTATCTCTCTTCTTTTCTATCACCTATGAAAAATCAGGTAGGTTTTGACCTGCACCATCTATATAAAAACGTCCTTCCTTTTGTTCCATATTATCTGCCATACTTGGTTGAGAAGTGGAAGCTTGAAGGAATTCATTCTGCACAATTGTGTCCTAACATGCTCACACATGAGTCTATATGCTGGCTCCTAAACCAGTGGTAAGTTGTGTATTTCAAAATGCAAAATTAACCAGCAAGAACGCTAGCCACCTATATTTTTTCAATAGGGAACTTAGGGAGACATATCTAAAAGGCTTACTGCCTGTGTCCATGGTGCCTAATCCACAGATAAATATTATGTTGGCCTTTCCCAAATAATGAAACTACACAAAGGAAAACACTGTATAGAATCTCATCAGTGTTCGAAGAACTAAAGGCTCTGCTTGCTCAGCATTATCTATTAGGTTAGATTGAGTGTTCTGCCAAAAATTATTTGTCCAGTATGAGCAGGCTTCAGCAGTACTGTGTGACTTCTGTCCCCTTAGGATTCTCTGAAAAATAACGTATCTGTTTTAAGACTGAAGTTCAAGATGTATATGATGTGTGGATATGAGATTTTAATGGCAGTAATTAAGATGTTATAACTTTTAGGGGAATCTCTGGTGTTATTTCATCTATTTAAGGATAAATTTAGCCTTGTTGGATTATGACAGTTCAAGTCAAGACTTTCACGAATATTACACTAGCAGGAATCCTCTTTTCATCTTTTGGCCACCAATACATTATCTGCTAATATTTGTTCTCTATTAATACATACATCAAAAGACAGATAGAGTCAACCACAGAGAGCTGAAAGCAGAAATGTTCATGACTTGAAATTTATTTAAGCCCTAGCAGGAAAATCAATGAGTAAGGGAACTCTAGACCATAGTGAAGAACAGAGTGGTGCATATGGGTGTGTACTGGGGTGGGGGTGGGGAGTCACTGGAACTTATACTTAAGGCAGAAGTGGATTCAATGTAATTTTATAATTTATGTGATGACAACAGCTGTGGACTACATATCATACATACAAATACAAAAGGAGCCAAAGAAAATGCAGTTAATGAAGGTTCCTGGGATGGAGAAAGGAAGGGCAAGTTTTTAAAAACAGTAATTGTGAAATCCTAGCAATGCAAGAGCCTTTCTGAGTCCTTCCATTTCCTTCATTTATATATTTATCCATGATTACATGGACCAACCTCACTCTTCATCTAACAAATAATTATCAAGAACCTAAAATCCGTGTCTGTGTCACACTCTAGGCATACAAGGAGGAGTCATTATTGTCTAACAGGGACTTACAGTACCACAGGACATCAAGAAATATATGTGAACATATGAGAGAAAGAAAGGTAGGTCACGGTGACAATGTAAATATGTGTAGGGGATGATAGTATATATATGTGCAAAGGGACAGTGGCCAGTTCTCTTCGGGGAGGAGGGAACAGGAAAGACTTCACAGAGAAAATGATACCTAAGAGAAGGCTTGAGGAAAAATAGGTATCCAACAGGCAGAAGAGACACAAAGGGCATGCCAGGGCAAAGGGAGGTGTGGATGATCCAACAGGGGCTACTGGTGTCCTTGTGACAACATGAACCTATTGTTCTGCCCCTTACTTGGGGGTGCTGTGAGGCTCCACCTCCTCTCCCTGGCATCTGAAGCTGGCACACCTCAAGTGCAGTGCAAAGCCACTGTCACATCACTGTGTTTTATCCTATCCTCGGGATTCTGGTGTTCTATGACATGTTTCTATTTCATATCTTGTTCCTTTACTTAACTGACTGCATATTGGCCACCTTCCCTACTAATTTGTATATTTGATGAGAGAAGGAGCCTTCTTGGTCATGTTCATGTCTATGTTTTCATGCCTGAAATATTCTGGCTAAATGGGAGGTCTCTAGGAATACTTACTGAATGACTAAACAAATATTTATTAGAAGCCTACTATGAGCCAGACACTGGGGATATGGTCCCTGCCCCGAGGTACTAACAGTCAAGAGGAGCAAGGCAGTTCATATGCAATCAAAATGCATAATTATCTTAAAGAGTAATAAGTTCAATAAAGAAAATAAATCTAACAGGACAGAATAAAGGGAATGGTGCTGGGGTGTAGAGAATATAAAGTTACATAGGGTAGTTAAGGAAAAAAAACTCTGAAAGAATATATGTATGCATGTTGTGTTGACATTTGTCCTGAATAAATGGCACAGACCCTGCTTACACGTAATTTATGGTATTACAGCAGAACCACCTGTCTACTGGCAATGCTGGAGACAGAACTAACAGTTGTGATAATGGACCAATAACTATATTATATAAGACTCTTGAAAGTATTATTAACATAATTTTATTTCTGATGGCATAAAACACAATCACAATCTGCTATATTAAATTTATTTTCAGGCAGCAGACTTTGTAAAATTTATTTTTGCATTATGCAAGTACCACATGAATGCATTCCACTGCAAAAGATTCAGGCACCAGAGAAATACACAGAGCAAGAGAGGAAATTTAGGGGTTAGAATCACTAATTGCATGACCTTCCTCTCCTGGGCCTTAGGAAGCTGCGTAACTGTGAAGAGATGCTGAAGAGATGACTCAGGCACCGGGACTCAGCAATCATCTTTCTAGCATCCTCTAAGAAGGGGGAAGAAGTGTAGTCAAGTATATGGTTAATTTGTGGCAGGAAGGGGATCCTTAAGTATTTATTCAAAGACATTACCAACCACATACCAACAGAGAAAAATGTTGTTGAGAAATTTTTCTGAAACACGCTATTCTGTGAACAGGAAACTGGTCTCTGGAGGAAACTGGGGCCATGAGCTGCTTAGCCTCCCAAACACCACATTTTCCTCAAGAGAAAATTCACAGAGCTATCCACTTGTGTTTTCCCATGGGGAAAGCATTTTCATCAACCTCATAGCCTTGCAAGCCCTGTTTGTCTTGTCAGAAAAAAAGAGATCTTGCAAAGTTATGATCAGAATCTTTGAATGGCCTTCGGAAATCAGGTGGGACACAGGTCTCAGCCCCACTCACTGCATGATATTTCATCTCAGCAGACCATAAGGGAGGAAGCACAGAGAAATGTGACTCACTAGGAATGCTGCAGCTGGAGCCAACACACTCTCAATGCTGAGCACCTGGCCCCAAGGACACATTCCTGACTCCCTCCCTAAGATGCCTCACTTGACCCTCCTGTATGTTACACACTTGACTGCAATATCTGCTTTTCTTAATTCTCCAGTGTGCTTGATTCAGAGTTGCTAGAGCTCTATAATAAGTTTGTGCAAGCTGCTAATGAAATACTTCTTACCACCCATCCCATATTAATTCCATGTGAAATTAGGGCAAGGCTACAGAGGAGTGCTCATACAGTCTCCCAGCTGACCCGCTGCACTGCTTTTGTTGCACTGATTATTTCATCTGAAATCCTCTCCCCATCGAACTTCCCTCCTCTCTCTCACCCTCTGAATACAATATGGATCAGATGCTACAAAATTGCTATTCTTAGGAGCAACAGATGTAAATACGGTTGCTTTTTCAATTATTTGGGAACCGATCCGATAGTTCCAAGACAGAAGCTAATTAAAATCTAATTGAAATAAAAATCATTTCCAATTCTGTTTCCCTTCGTCGACTGCCTGAATAGAGGGTTTCTTGCTTTGTGGACAGAGCCTCCTTCGTCCTATTACCTCCTTCTTCTTTGTAAATAGCCATTCTTGATTCTATCACCAAGCATCTTAGCTGCTGGGAGGAAGCATGTGAGGGGAGGAGGGAGCCCCTGAGAACACTATAGGAGGCTGTTTACTGTGAAAATGGTCAGCTAGCAGAAGGAATGCAAATGGGAAAGGAACGGAAATGAGACTAGGGGTCACAGTGGGAATCGGACAATTTAAGATGAGATGGGAAGTCATGGGGTCTGGTGGAGAATTTGTGAGCTAGTGGTCTCGGGACAGTACACAGCTTGCACATATTGGCCTCCCCTGGGATCTCATGCAGGTATGCGGAGTAGTTACTGACATTTAAAGATCAGGATGTCTTAGGGGCACCTGGGTGCCTTAGTCGGTTTAGCATCATTGACTCTTGATTTTGGCTCAAGTCATAATGTCACGGTTCATGAGATCAAGCCTCATGTCAGGCTTCGTGCTGTCAGTGCAGAGCCTGCTTGGCATTCTCTCTCCTTCCTCTCTGCCCCTCCTCTGCTCATGCTCTCTCTCTCAAAATAAATAAATAAACTAAAAACAAAAAATGAAGATCAGGGAATTTTTCTTAACCATTCTGATTTCTGCCTTCCTTTGAGATGCTGAAAGAATCTGTCAACCCTGTGCCTTCTTTCCCACATGGCAGCAGCAGCCTGGGGCTGAGAAGCAGCCACTCTGCGGTCAAGGTGGAAGGCAGGAATTCCCAAAATACCCCCACTGGGCCCCTTTTGCTTACTCTCATTAATGGTGCCACCACAGGAGTTTGAAATTTTTGCTAGTAAGTAGAAAACTCTTCACAGTCCAGAGATACAGTTTTACATTGGGCCTCATCTGGTGATGGAAGCATCTGGGACAGGGGTTTCATGTCCTAAACCTCATTTCCCTAATCTCTAAGAAAGATGTGATAAAATTTCTATCATGCAGTTGCTCAAAAGTATGAAATCTGTCTTTAAATGCTCAGTAAATTGTAAAATGGCATTCACATTTGTTTTTATAATTTTATCTTTTCTTTTCCTAAGAAACTATGATAATTCTTTTTTGAGGAAGACAGGAAATATAAAGAACATGGTAGGGCTGGAGAAGACTGATTATAGAGGTAAAAATGAGGTCAGAGGGAGACCAGAGCACAGCATCAGAAGGGAAGAAGGGGAAGGAGAAGCAGAGGAAGGGTGGGTGGAGGTACATCACAGAAGAAAAGCTCAGGGCCCAGGTGAAGTGAGGTGGTCTGGGCCTCCACAGTGAGCCCACAGATAGGCCCTCACCCTTCCCTGGTCATGTGGTCCCAGCCACGTTCTCCAACCTCCCTGCCACATACTCTTCATCTTTAAAGAAGGGGAAATAATACCTACTCTATAGTGCTGTTCGAAAATGAACAAAAAAGAAGAAGAATGCCTATAAAGTACCTAGCACAAGTAAGGGCTTCATAAGCATTAGCCATTAAATTAGCCATTAAAAAATGCTGCATGCAATTATCCCACACTTCACACTGTGTTAGGGGAAAGGCACTTGTGTTTTCCTCTGAGCCAAAATGCCACATTCTTGTCCCTTTTTAAATATAATGCATAAGTTTGGAATTCACTTACTTAGCACCCACTGATCCCCTGGTCCTCTCCCAATGGTACCACTAATTATTCCCTATCTAGAGAGAACAGAAGGGGAAGGTCCTATTCACTAAGAGAATAGATAGGACTTCCAGGTCCAGAGAGTGAAAATAAAATTGTGAACTCAAAGGGTCTGACAAGGATGGGGCTGGCTAGATAGACCACTCTTAACATGGCCTGTGAGGGAGCTGCCTGGCCCACAAGGGTTTCAATTGAAAATAAAGATTTCTTTGTGGGGTGACTTGGTGGCTTAGTTGATTGAGCATCAGACTCTTGATTTTGGCTCAGGTCATGATCCCAGGGTCATGGGATCAGGCCTGTGTCAGGCTCTGTGCTGAGCATGGAGCCTGCTTAAGATTCATTCTCTCTCTCTCTCTGTCTCTGTCTCTCTGTCTCTGTCTCTCTCTCTGTCTCTCTCTGTCTCTCTCTGTCTCTCTCCCTCTCTAACAAATATTAAAAACAAACAAACAAAAAAAAAGATTTCTTTGTAACTGTTTATTGAAAACATCCAAAAACTTCCCCGGGCTGGGAGAGGAGATTGGGTACATTAGGAAATAGAGTCCCTCAAAAGTACAATATACTTTAAGACAAGGAGGAGCAATTGACATTAACAATGGGTAAGTCTTTGTTTTATAAAATGAGCTTCAAAAAAGGACAAGATATTGTCTTGGTTAGAACCAGGCCAAACTCTCTGCAACCTATAGAAAGAGAATAACATTCAAATTACATCCTGCAGGGAAAGTTCCCATGAGACAGGTGGATTCAGGAGCCATGGAAATGGGGCGAACACAGAAATGAAAGAACTAGCACTGCACTTTTTTATTCATGGGCCTGCTTCACTCCCTCAACCAGGGCCTCTCCCCCCCCCCCCCCCGATGCAATGTGTTTCTCTGTTAATCCCATTTGCCACTTTTCCCCTTCATTTTCTTTCTCCAGTATTCTGGTGTAGTCACCCAGAGCTCCCATGAGGGGCCTGCTGCTGAGTCTCCCTCAAGTGATTTATTCCCCATTATTAATCCTTGCAAGAGGTCGCTGAGGATCACACTGATGAAATGATATCTGTATTAGCAGGCACTCAGGGAAGCTGTCACCACATTACTCTGCAGCTTTGACCACAGCTTTCCTTCTTTCTGGCAATATTCACAGTAGCTTAAGGGCTAAACAAACTTGGTTGAGGACCAAAGAACTGAAGTCATTTGCCTTTGTGCTATTATTAGCCACAGGGTTTAGGAAGGCAGTAGCCCCTTCAGCCCTGAGGGGGAAACCCTGGTGATACTAGAATTTAAGAAAGATTTCTTCAGCGATTTAATGTTTGCCTGTCAGAGTTTTTCCACCTCTGGGAACTGTCTCCAACTCCTGGCCTTATAGATAGAAAAGATTCCTCCCACCAAACCCATTCAAGGGTTCCTGTCGATCTTGGTCACAGGTATCTATTTGCACACATGGCCAAGACCTCCTGCAAAAATGCAGACATGCTTAAAATTCAGTCCTCACTTTTGATACATAAGACTTATATACACCCTAAAATATCGACTGATGTCAAGACATTGCACATTAGAAAAGTTCCATGACATGTTTATGTTCATCAGCCTAACGTGCTGGCTTTCAGGTACACAGATTCCCCAGCTCCCCATGCTCAGGTGGTTCTCGGCTTTCAAAAATGTCTTAATCAATCCATCTAAGATATTACATTTATTTGTAGAAATAAGTTGTAAAGGACCAAATCTACTCTTCTATGCTTCTGATACTGTAAAATGTGTTTCATAATTAGAGGGAAGCATCAAACTCACCTGCAAATCTTTTTTTCCAAAATAAACAAATTCTACCATCAAGATTCTGATGCAATAGAACTATTATGGGGTAGTTCACAAAAAAATGATACACACATAAATAGAATGAGGACCTCTTTTTAAGACTGACAGTATTTTAAATGCATGTGTGAATATGTGTGCATATAGAACACATGTATTCTTGACACTCAGAACAGAGCAGGGTCTATCCTTTAAAAGCCTGCCATCTACTAGGAGAAAAGACCAGTAAGTAGGGAAATGACAATATAGTGTCATAAATGAATGTTATCATGGAGATATATAAAGGGTGCTACAGGCACAGAGGTCATAAAAACTTTCCCTGGTGGACTTCTGTCTGCATTGGGTTTCACATAAGGAGTGATACAAGAAAAGGAACAAGGAATCACTCTAAAATGAATCAGTATTTGTGATCACACGGGTTCAGGAAAAGGGAGCATGGCGCATTTGAGGAGAGTAGAGAGTTGACTGGCAAGGAAGCAATGAGAAATGGCTTTGGAAAGTTCACCCAAAAAGGGGGCTAGATTTGCATTATGCAAACAATGGGAAGGGGAGCGGCCTAATCATATTCAAGTTTTAAGAAGATCCCTACAAAAATAGGACATATGTTAGAAAGATGAGAGATAAGACGAATTCAGGAATTTCTGTAATTAATCCAGATGAGCCATGATGATGATCTAGTATCTATAGAGTCTAGATCAAGTATAAATAAATGCTTTCTGTAAAGGGCTGGGTAGTAAGTATTTTAAGCTTTGCAGGATTCAGTCTCTAGGGCAAATATTCAACCCTTCTGTTGTAGCTGGAAAGCACGCATAGAAAATATGTACCAAGATCAAGAAAGGTTTTGATCCTATGAAACGGTGGTGAGTCAGATTTGGTTCCTGTGCTGTAGTGTGCCACCCTGGGTTTAGGCCAAGGGAATCATGCCTTATGGGTCACTATATACGTGGGTCCTGTGTGGATCTATATAGATGACTAGTCGCTACCCATATTAAAAGATATGTAAGAAAACTACAGGAAATAAAAGGGAATTTTTTTTAAGTACACTATGGTTTTGGAAAGAAATTAAAAAGACTTTTTTAAGCACTTGGGTGGCTCAGTCAGTTAAGCATTTGACTCCTGATTTTGGCTCAGGTCATGATCTCACAGTTGTTAAGTTCAAGCCCCAAGTCAGGCTCTGAGATGAACGCGGAGCCTGCTTGGTATTCTATCTCTTCCTTTCTCTCTGCCTCTCTCTCTCTCCCTCTCTGTCAATAAGTAAACATTAAAAATAAAAAGAGATATACCTTCACAGACAACAAACACGTACTCACTTCCACATACCTCTCCAATTCCTTTGCTAGTGGTGAAGTAACAGAAGCTCTACAAAAATCATTGTTGAGAAACCACAAAGTGGGTCATTGTAACTTGAATCTAAAATCATTACTTGGCATGATTCCTGGTGGTTTTCTTTTAGTCATCAGTATTCATGCTAAATTCATTTGTAATTTTTTTCTCCTAATAAGTTTAGTACTTGAGTTTCTGCAAGTAGAATAACCCTTCATTGTCACTATGTGCTTGGGCCACCTCAGTTATTTATCACTGATGAAGGCAAACTCCTTTTAACAACAGCTTAAGAAAAGCAAATATAGGAAAGAAAATATGGAGCAAAACATCACATTTCAACTTCAAATATCCTTTAAAAATGTGTAGAATGCTATATAGGGCAGTGTAACTGCACTGAAGATAAGCTACAAATAGACTTAGGTAGGGATTACCTTGCACATCCCCAAATGTTCTTTAGGTACCCAAGGACAAGGAGCTTCAGTAGGTGGATAATATTGATGTTCCCTAGTAGGGCTCTACATTCTCTCTCTAAGTTCTGACTCCCAGACTTCTGTCCATTCACATCCAAAAGAACCTTCTGGAAACCTCTTATATTCTACTCCATCTAGATTCCACTCTATGTCATTTGCAGACAAATTGAAAGCCCCCTCCTCCTTCCTTACTCTCCTTCCTCCCCTCTCTCTCTCCCCTTCCTCCTCTCTGCCTTACTATTTTTTTCTAGACCTAGTGATGAATGTAGGTTCATATACCCTACTCCCTGTTTAGTCTTCCAGGTGATGAAGAGTTCTTTCACATGATTGGCTGCTATACAGCATGGGGGACTGGGCTGAACCAAGATATCTGGTTCAATATGGATGCTTAACTTTGACCTCTCCTGTATCATGCTTTAGAATAACGTTGTCATCATCACTCCTTCACAATATCATGGAAATTAAAAGTTAATTAAAGAAAAGGGCAGGCACATTTCCATTAAGCATCATAACACTTAAGGGAAAATTCATTTATAGTATATTTTTACTACTGTTGATCAGATTTTTCTTTGCAGGGTTTCACTGAGCTTCTTGGAAATAGTGCAAGATTTACAAGATTAATGTTTATAAGCGTGCAGGATTACAGCCATGGGTTCCATTGTCTCAATGGACTAAGATGTGGCCCCACAAAAAAGTAACCAGCTGCAAAAGACAAATGCCCACACATGGATGGTTCTCCAAAACTTTCTCATTTCAGCCTGAAAACACTAATATTAAAATGGTTCCTGAGTTCTACTAGTCAAATTAGTTGGCAGTAAGGAGATAAAGTCAAAAGTTTTTGGAAAAAATCCTTTTAGCTAGATAGTATAAAATATTTTTACTTCTCTCTCTCATAAAGACTTGCATGTTTGTAGACATTAGGAGGAAAACATAATTTAAAAAAAATCCCTCAAATACTCACAAAATAGAACAAGCCTAAGAAATGACTTTATAGCACCACACCATTTACACAAGGCCAAAAAAATGGTAACTTATACAATCTTAGGCTGACATGAGCCTTGGCATTGATCTAGTTCAATGGCATAGCATCTTCTCCTAACCTGTTAAATGGTCATGTAGTCATCAGGCAATAATTGATTGTAGAGAAGTTACCATGTGTCAGGTACTGTGATAAATGCCAGAGTTACAGAAGCGAGCCTCTCAAAGTTCCTTCTCCTCTATTTTCAAAATCTCTAGTGACAGAAAACTTAGCATGTATACTACTCTTACTTAAGACAGCTCTGTGTGTCTTAAATATTTACTTAAGCTATTCATGTAGCTTCCATGCATTGATCCTAATTCTATCCCTTGAGATCCACATGGTATACTTTACCTAACTGTAGTATAAAGCCCAAGAAAATGGTATGCAGAACATATAAATTTGTTCCCCCAGTGCTAGTAAAAGTATGAGATGATACCATTCTTCATGGGGCATAGGTATTGTGACCCATCTTGAAGAGTTTGGGCTGTCTCTCAGAACCCAAAGGAAAACCCTGCAGAAGGTCATGGACCCATGGTGACAGAGGTGTATTGGTATTTTCTCATGGTCAAGCATAGGATACTTCTGAGCCAACAATCTGACTCCTCATTATTTTGTTAAATATTTTATTTATATATTATTAAAATATTTCTTTTGCTAGTCAAATATATATCCATTACATTAGAATAAGAAGAATATCTTCCTGTTAATATACATTAACAATGTTCTTGGAGTAAGATTCCAGAATTGTGCTAATTTTTACATTGTAATTAGCATTAAACAACTAAAATAATCCAACTCACATTCCTTTACTTGGACCTAATAGAATATATGGATATATGGGGATAGAATTTATGGGGCCTCCTTTAGACAATACAAAATGTTGGTGTTAGTGATCTGTAATACTTAATTTTTCTTCTCTAGGCATCCATTGTTCTGGGTAAGCATCACTCTTAATCCTTAGAGGGAGACAGCAGAATGGAACAGGCAATTTCTAATTTGGTCTCATAAACTCTTTTTCAGGAATCTTAGATATCACTACAAATACTGTTTTTTGGTCAGATATTTGAGCCTGAAATTAAACTTCTGAAGTATAGTCTTTGGAGGATTCTGTTTCTTTTCTTCTCTTCTTTTAGTATTGATTTTTCTCCTTTCATTTGTTGATGCTACTTCTTTTCTTGTTGCTGGGGATTTGTTAGAGTCACATCTGTACATGATTTCTTATTTATGTTTGTTTTGTACATAAGCACCAGATGCTTCAACTTGTAGCTCCCCAATCAGTCAGAAAGAGTTCTGTAGCAGTCAGGGATATCACTCAGCCAGAACCTGCACATCATCCCCCCACCCCGCCCCCAGTCTCAATGCAGGTTCATCAAGAAACAATTCACTGCCCGGCAGTGGTGTTGATCAAACACTCACTGTATCAGGAAGTAAAATGTAAAAGCATGCAGCACTAAATCACCATTACTTGGATCTGTCGGGATCAGGATGATTAAATTTCATAAGTTGACAGTAGGAAATTAGGAAAAAGTTTGTAAATATTCCCATGTGAGCTTATGTCTTTCAAGGGAAAACACTGGTTCCAGGTATTCCGTGACAGCTCCTACACATTTCTGTAACAAATGATATTGCTATTCTAAAGTATAATGCCACCTTTAAGGAATATCCTCCCTGTCGTAAACACAATTTATACAATTTTGCAAAGGTGACAGGTGGTGGTTTCCATTGTGTTCTATTATATATTCAAACACCTTTCCACCCGCCTTGGAAAATAGCAAAGTCATCCCTTAAGACCTTCCAAGCAAGCCAATCATTCGAGATTCTCTGCTCCGTGTGTGTGCAAGGAATACTTGATGTTTCCTTTAAGTCTTGAGATCTCTGTGTGTGCTTGTGCTCTGACATCAGTGTCTCTGAGGAGATGAGGTGAGAGCTACAAGCATTTCCTCAATGTACTGGTGATTTTTGTGAGGACTAGAAGAGCATGAATTTGTGACTGGACCAAATTTGGACAGAGCATTGAGTTTCATGAAGATGATACACTAATGATCCCGACATAAGTCCTTTCCTGATTCCAGGTAATAAGATATAGTAAATAAAATATTGGAATTGACTAAGAAAATCAAGAATGTCTGTCCTTATTCTGCCTTTTATCAGCTGTGTGATTTGAGCAAATTTCTTAATTTCTCTGTGTTCCATTTCCTATTATAAAATGGTAATTATGGCATCTCATGACTCTTTACAGAGTAATTATGAAAACCAAGTTGGATCATGCCAACAAAAATTTTCTAATGTCCTCTCCAAATGTAAGGTAGATCTGTTGCTGGGCAGAGTTGTTGAAGGGAATGATTTGCCCCACTTCCTCTATCCTTGTCTTGTTCTCACACACAATCATAGCACTGGGCAACTGGTACCGCTCAATGGAACACCAACATGAAGAACTTAACATCATATAGGACCAGAACTCTCTGGGCTTTGGTTCTTATCTACTAAAATATAGTTTGCATGATGCTAAACAGTTTGCAATGTCCTCTTCCTTGCACTGTCTTATCAATCTCAAGGTATAAACACTACTGTCTCCATGTTATAGACAAGGAAACTAACATTGAGAAATTAAGTAACTTTCTCAGTCACACCATTGATTATTAGAAGACCTTAGGAATTCAAGAGTGAGGTTTAATGTGATCTGGTCCTATCATATGAGGAAACCAACTGCCTATTTGATTCACCTATTTATTCAGCATATATTTACTGAGTACCCACTGTATGCCATGGCACTCTTCTAGGCATGGAGGATACACCAATGGCTCACACAGGAGCTTTTGCCTTCATGAAGCTGATCTTCTAGAGGAGGGTGGCTGGCCAAAAACAAATAAACACACATAACTATGCTGTGCCAAACACTGCTAAGTGCTATGGGTCAAAATCAAGAGGAACAGAGAGGGCCAGGATTGGTAAAATGCTATTATTCTATATATCAGAGGAGTCTCTTTTTTTAATGTTTTTATTTATTTTTGAGACAGAGAGAGACAGAGCATGAGCAGGGGAGGGGCAGAGAGGGAGGGAGACACAGAATCTGAAGGAAGCTCCAGGCTCTGAGATGTCAGCACAGAGCCTGATGCGGGACTTAAACTCACAGACTGAGATCATGACCTGAGCTGAAGTCGGACACTTAACCGACTGAGCCACCCAGGTGCTCCATATATCAGAAGAGTCTTATGTGAGGAGATGATGTGTGTGCAGAAACCTCACTGAGGTCAGATGGAGCCATGCTAATATCTTAGGGAAGAGTGTTCTCAGCAGAGGGATCAGCGAGCACCAAGCAAATGCACAACCCATAAGTGGTACCAAGCAGGCTTGTTCCAGGACAAGCAAGAAGGGCAGGGTGGCTGAAGTGGGTCACCTGACCAAATAAGAGTATTTTAAGGTGCAAATGAGGCTGTGTGCATGATGGGGAGGTGGAGTCCATAGGTCCCTGTCAGCCTAAGATTTTATTCTGAATGATGTGAAACTTCATGGATCTCTGCAGTTCCTTGTGTGTTCACTTGAACAGGAAAATTAACCAGTTCCAGTCCATTTTAACAAGTTTCACCTTATATATTAACTATTTCCCTAAGTAGTTTTATCTTAAATCTTAAAGTGAAAATGAGGAGGACAAATTTGTTCTGCCCCAACTAGAAAGTTCAAACTGGATTGTGTGCATTTCATTTAAAGTCTTGTATTTAGCCATTGCTCTTACTGAAATAATCCACCAAAGAGGCATCCTCATTAACAAAGTCTCAAATCCCTACAAGAAAACTTCCCTTTCTGTCAGAATTTGCTTCTCGTGGAATGAAAATAAGCCCTTCTTACCCCCAGTGGTTATGGATGACTGTTCTTACCTCATCCCAGTACACCAATCAGGTGCCACTTAACATAGTCCCCAGATGAGTTGAGAAATTAGATCAATCCCCCTTTGCCCATTAAAAGGCTCATAAACAGTTGCAGCATCGAATTAGTGCTGGTAGATTTCTCTAACTTGGAACATGCTAAAATGCACAGTTAGGTAAGAAGAATCAATTAGGGCCAGACAGGGTGTTAGAAGTTAAATAATTTGTCTATCTTATGATTGCACACTGTGGAAAGGGTGTGTGTGTGTGTATGTTTACATTTCAGTTCAGATTTAAAATCACTCGTGTATAGTTTGTATAATTCAATCCATGAACAGAGTAGAAACTACCCACTGAGTGTGAAGTTACCATTTGAGGAGTCAGAAAAGGCTTGTATTTGTAACTTTGCAAATTGTGATTAAGCATATTGTAGCTTTCCTATCTCCTAAACCTTGGTCAACTGAGTTTAAATTTATATGGGAGATGAGGAATCATTCAGCAAATAGACTCTGCATACAAATAATCATAATCCAGGTAAAAAATACCAGACCTTGCTAGATGCCTCTGGTATTTATATATTTGTGTGTGTGTATATATATATATATATATATATATATATTTGGATATTATATATATATATTTATACCCAAATTCATCGAACAACTGACAATTTTCCAACATTTTTTCCTTGTCTTTTACATACTTTCTAACTATAGGCAAACAAAAATGCAAAAGGAGATAATATAGAGTAGAGGTTATAACTTAGGGTCTATGGCTTCCCTAAGCGGTCTGTGAATAGAATTCAGGAAGGTATATCAATTTCAGTGATGAGGAAACTTACAACTTTATTTCCACTGCCCTCTAATTGCAGTGCAGTTATGAATATAGGGAACTTATCACAGTAGTGTTAGCAGTGCCTGTAGCTTTATCACTGTAGAAATCACAGTTATTTTCTTATCATATTATACTTGTTGTCAATATCCCACTTCACTCGACATTTTTTCAAATTTATGTTGGACTCACTGTTAGACTTTATTTAATGCATTAATCATAAGGCACATGCAAACTCATTTTAAAATATTTGATAACCCAAATACAATCGGCTTTCTTTGTAATCCTATGTATATGTCAAAGGTTGTCAAGAGCTTAAAAATGATGAACGCCAAGCTTCCAGAGCCATTCCTGCCATTCCTGCCATTCCTAAGAGACTCTGTTGGGGGCGGGGGTCCAGTATGGATCGGCTACACCCAAATAGATTTCCTCTGTTTTCTCTTTACAGTGCCTAAAAGTCTACCAGCAAGAGTGTTCACTTTGAGACTGATATTTCTTCATACACATAATTAACAGCACACAGGAAATTAATTTATAACATGAAAAGAAGAGAATATAATTGGCAACAAACCAGTTACTATTCCTGGCACTTAGCTAAGTATTTTACTTAAAATTTCTTTACTTAAAAAAAAAAAATGAGTGGCTCCTATTATTTTCCCCATTTGATGGGGAGGAGATTGAGTTTCAGAAGTTCAAGTACCTTGCCTAAGAATACCGAACTAGACCATTTCACAACTAAAGTCAACTAGGTTCTTGGAGTTGTTTTTATGTGATTACTCTTTCACTCTTGAAAACATGATGGGAAGGAAGGATGCGAAAAAGACATCTAGACCAGCAGTTTTCCAAGCACGGTCCGCAAAGCCCTGGAGCTCCCTGAGATTTTTCAGAGGGTTTGTGAGGTCAAAACTGTTGTCAGAATAATTCCATGACATATTTGCCTTTTTCATTGTGTTAGCATTTTCACCAAAGGTGCAAAAGCAATGGGGGGGGAGGCGTTAAAACTTGTGTGCCTTGGTGTGAATCAAAGCAGTGATACCAAAGTGTATTGGTTGGCATTGCATGCTTCACTACCATGCCTTCACAGAAGGAAGGAAGGAAGGAAGGAAGGAAGGAAGGAAGGAAGGAAGGAAGGAAGGGAGGGAGGAAGGAAGGAAGGAAGTGAGGGAGGGAGGAAGGAAGGGAGGGAGGGAGGAAGGAGAGAGTGAAAGAAAAAGAAAGAAAGAAAAAGAAAAGGAGGATGGATGAAAGGGTGCTGGTTTCACTTAAGAATGTCCTTTATAAAGCAAAGAAAGTTGATACTTTCAATATAAATCTTGACCCTTGACTGTACATATTTTTAACACTCTTCGTGACAAAACAGGAAGCATAAAAACAGCACTTCTATATACCAAAGAATGGTGATTGTGCAGAAGTAGGGGTTGGCAAGCTTTGGTCTGAGGTCACATCTGGCTTGACCTATAGCTCACAAAGCCTAAAATATTTGCTCTCTGGCCCTTCTCCCGCAAAAAATTCCAGCAGGAGAAAAGCAATTTTGTGGGTCACTTGAATTATGAGTTACACTACCAAATTTTTCAAGACAAACTATTTTTCCTTGAATAAATGTGGACAAACCCTGGTTATTCAGAATTGGTATCTCACAGGTATTTTTTCAAAAATGAATGAAGTGTCACTTCAAGGAAAACAATTAGTAGTATTTATTGCCAGTGGTACAATTTGAACTTTCATGGGGAAAATAGGAATTTTAGAAAACTTGAACTTGTCACCATGACTTTGACAGCTCTGAGTATCTAAACACTTTTCAGATGATATTGGTGGTATTATTAACAAATGTTATTTTTTTTTAAATTTTGTGTAATGAGGTGTGCCCATACTCAGAAAATCTGTATTACTCTGTTCCAAAAGATCATGTGGTTTTTCAAAATTGGGCATGGCAAAATATCCAAGTGCAAGAAAGACCAGTGGATGATAGGGATAAAATTTACATATTTTGGATATTAACCCTTATTGGATATATCATTTACAAATATCTTCTCCTATCCAGTAGATTGCCTTATTGTTTTGTTGATAGTTTCCTTCACCGTGAAAAAGCTTTTTATTTTGATGTAGTCCCAACAGCTAATTTCTGCTTTTGTTTCCCTTGCCTTAGGAGACATGGTGACCAATGGTAGCTACACTTGCAATGAGCGTAGGGTAATATAGAGAGAGGATGAATTACTATTTTGTATACCTGAAAATAATGTAACATTGTGTGTCAGCTGTACTCAAATTTTTAAAAATTAAATAAAAATAAAAACTGGAATATTTTTAAATATACGTATCATAAAATTTGCCCCTTTTAAGTGTACTATTCAATGCATTTAAGTCTATGTGCAGAATTGGGCCATAGCACCAGAACTTAATTTTAGAATATTCCTATCAGCCCATAATGAACTGCTTTTTTTTTACACTGGCTCTCCACTCCCACCCCTAGTGCTAAGCAGCCACTAGTCTACTTTCTCCATAGAGTTGCCTTATCTGGATATCTCCTAGGTAGAATTACAAAGTATGTATTCCTTCATGACTGGTATCTTTCACTAAGGATGTTTTCAAGGTTCATACCCACTGTAGCATGTATCAGTACTCCATCCTTTTCCACTGTCAAACAGTATTCCATTACATAGATATACCACATTTTGTTTATCCATTCACTAGGTGATGGACACTTTGGTGCTATTGTTAGTAATGCTGCTATGAACATTTGCATATACATCTTTGTATGGACATAAGCTTCCATTTCTCTATAGTGATACACAGGACTAAAACTTCTGGTCATGGGGAACTTGGATGACTCAATTAAACATCCAACTCTTGGTTTTGGCTCAGGTCATGATCTCACGGTTTCATGAGTTCGAGCCCTACATCGGGTTCCATGCTAACAGTGCAGAGCCTGCTTGGGATTTTCTGTCTGCCCCCATGCCCTTCCCCTACTTGTGCTGTCTCTGTCGCATCTCAAAATAAATAATTTAAAAAAACCTGCTGGTCATATGGTAATTCTATGTTTAATATTTTGATAAATACCTAAGATGACTATGCCATTTTAACTTCCTACCAGAAATATACGAGGGTTCCAATTTCTCCACACCCTCCCTAACCCTTGCTCTTGTCCAAATTATCATAGCTATCACAGTGGATTTGAAAAGTACTATCTCACAGTGACTTTGATTTATATTTCCCTAATGAATAATGATGTTGAAAATTTTTCATATGCTTATTCACCATTTGTATATCTGCTATTGAGAAAAGTCTATTCAGTTTTGTTTTTTTGTTTTTGTTTTTTAGTTTTATTTTACTTCCAGTTAGTTAACATGGAATGTTATATTAGTTTCACGTGTATAATACTTCCATACATTACCTGGGGCTCATTACAAGTGCACTCCTTAATCCCCATTACCTGACCAAGCCCCCTACCCACCTCCCATTTGATAACTATCAGTTTGTTCTCTAGAGTTGAGTCTGTTTCTTGCTCTCTCTCTCTCTCTCTCTCTTTCTCTCTCTCTCTCTGTCTCTCTCTGTCTCTTTCCCCCACTTTGTTCATTTGTTTTCTTTCTTAAATCCCCCATATGAGTGAAATCATATCATATTTGTCTTTCTCTGACTGACTTATTTCGCTCAGCATTATACTCTCTAGCTCCATCATGACATTGCAAATGGAAAGATTTCATTATTTTTCATGAGTGAATAATATTCCATTATATGATGGACACTTGGGCTGTTTCTATACCTTGGCTATTGTAAATAATTTTGCTATAAACATAGGAGTGCATGTACCCCTTTGAATGTGTTTTTGTATTCTTTGGGAAATATCAACTAATGCACATGCTGAATCTTAGGGTGGTTCTATTTTTAACTTTCTGAGGAACCTTCATACTGTTTTCCATTGTAGCTGCACCAATTTGCATCCCCATCAACAGTGGACGAGGGTTTCTTTTTCTCCACATCCTTTACAACATCTGTTGTTTCTTGTGTTGTTGATTTTAGCCATTCTGACAGGTGTGTATTCAAATTCTTCACCCACTTTAAAAAACCTTTTATTTTGAAGTACTTACACACTCACAGGAAATTGCAAAGACAGTATACCCATCAGCAGATTTTAATGTAACAGAGTAAGACAATTTAGTTGATACAGTTTCATATTTCAGATTGCAACTTCTCTTTCAGAAATTGTCCTTGCTGAGTTTTGATAGAGTATCAAAGAAGAAAATCCATAACTACCTTAAAAGTTTATTAAAACAGTCATTACTTTTCCAAATATAATCTTTGTGAAGCCATGTTTTCTTTATGCACTTCAAAGAAAACAATATTTTGCAATAATTGAATGTAGAAGCACATATAAGAATGCAGCTGTTTGCCAAAAGATCTTCAAAAATTTAATGTCACTCTTCTCAATAATTTATTGGGGGGTAAATGTATTTACTAGGAGAAAATGTGTTAACATGTACTGGGCTCTTATTGTTAATTTTAAATGAGTAAATCATTAAGTTTTTCTCAGTTTTCTAATATGGAAGTATTGATATAACCTATAAGAACAAAAGCTCTTTGAGATCTTCAATCACCTTAAAAATGTAAAGGAGTCCTGCAACCAAAAAGTGTGATAATTGCTAATCTAAGCCCCTGAAAAGACAAGGTAGGTGGGCATGGGACCCCACGAGATGAAGACAGCTCTATCCTTCTTAGGGGAGATGGTGAGGTATCTTCAGGGGGACAGGGCTGGGGAGGACTTGCAGGTATCCTTATGGATACAATATACATGTATGCAAACAGCCCCTCACTTATGGGAGGTAGGAAGGAAGAGATCGTGTGACCTAGTTCTCTGGGTACTAAGTGCAGTGTTAGACACACAAAGAAAATTCAGATCCACAACTTGTACTGTACATCACTCAGGCTCTGGGCTCCTCACCAAAACACCACACTGAGGCTCTGCT
This sequence comes from Panthera tigris, assembly GCF_018350195.1. Taxonomy (NCBI): domain Eukaryota; kingdom Metazoa; phylum Chordata; class Mammalia; order Carnivora; family Felidae; genus Panthera; species Panthera tigris. The sequence goes on from NC_056669.1 coordinate 29,311,965, forward strand.
CTGGCTACTCTGATTGCTTCTCCCAGCTCAGGCAGCGTTCCCAGGTTTCCTTCTCTTTTACAGTGGTCCCAGCCACTGGGCTGTCTCCCTCAAAACACCTGCATGGCCCCCTCTCATCTTGCTACAGGTGCATGAAGCCTCCTCAGGCATCCCTTCCTTGTTCTGCATAAAAGGAAGCACAGGTATCCTTGAAAATCATGGTTTATTGCTAAATACTGCAGGGAAATAGGGAAGGGCAGTACAAGGGACCCACAAGGGAATGTTGTGAGCCTCCCCTCAAGGCTTGTGAGGCCACCACCCAGAAGGATTTCCTACAGGGCCTTTGTTTTACAATAACAGGAAGAATATTGGTTCTGGTGTTCGCAATCTAATCCAAGTCCTGACTCTGCCAGCTTCATTTAGCCTTTCAGTGTCTCAACATCTTATCGACAATACGGGGGTTATGGATTCTTCTCATATTAATTGAAGAAATACTTACACAGATGTTTTTAAATATAATACTCTATCAGTGTAAGTTATTCTTATTAAGTCTGAAAGCAGTTTTTCAAACCTAACTCAATGGGTTATTAAGAGTATTTCGTAAACAAACATGAATGACTTTGGCCATGGGGTAATTCAGCAGAAAAATGTAAAAGTTTCTAAGTATCGCTGTTAATGTATACATTTGGAAATCAAAACAAGGCATTCTACACTCTCTTCATTCTCTGATCCAAGGATACTAGAGCTCAGTTAATTTTTTTTTTAATTTTTTTTTTTAACATTTATTTATTTATTTATTTTTTATTTTTTTTTTCAACGTTTATTTATTTTTGGGACAGAGAGAGACAGAGCATGAACGGGGGAGGGACAGAGAGAGAGGGAGACACAGAATCGGAAACAGGCTCCAGGCTCTGAGCCATCAGCCCAGAGCCTGACGCGGGGCTCGAACTCACGGACCGTGAGATCGTGACCTGGCTGAAGTCGGACGCTTAACCGACTGCGCCACCCAGGTGCCCCAACATTTATTTATTTTTGAGACAGAGAGAGACAGAGCATGAACGGGGGAGGGACAGAGAGAGAGGGAGACACAGAATCGGAAGCAGGCTCCAGGCTCTGAGCCATCAGCCCAGAGCCTGACGCGGGGCTCGAACTCACGGACTGCGAGATCGTGACCTGAGCCGAAGTCAGACGCTCAACCGACTGAGCCACCCAGGCGCCCCTAGAGCTCAGTTAATTTAAATATTAAATATGTTCCTTTTTTTCCCCTCAAATGGGTTGGATTTCTCTCTGAAATATGAATATTTAATCTCTTAATTTAATTTGATGATGTTGATGATGATGATAGTGATGAATGAAAGTGCATGTCACTTTAGGGGAAGGCAGATTGAAGGCAGTATAGGAAGGGGAAATACCCACATGCAGTCACAAAATAATAAGTATACTCTGTATGCTGTGCTGTGTTTCTCCATGTGCTTCTGCAGCAAGCATTAAGGACTAAAGGTAACATATTTTCAGAGATGTGACTTCTCAGGGGAAAATTTTATGTTATGATGCCTCAAATGTGGGCGATTGTATTGGAAGAAAACATTCAACTTATTTCAATCATCTGGACTGTGCAGAGGAAGAGAATCAATTTCTAAGTTAACTGGGTCCCAAACCATATACAGCTGTATACATTAGATTTTACATCCCGAAATGCATTCTTCCATAATGAGGAAACATGTGTGGCCTTCAGTAATGAGAGAAATCTTTTCTGTCCAAGAACGCTCCCAGAGTTGCATCTGTGTCCTGCAGAAGAACCAGGCTGCAGTCAAAAGAGCAGGAGTTTGACAATTACAGACAGCACCCTACTTTGCCAGACAGAGCTTTCTATAATGTTCCCATGAAATTCTAACGTTAAAGGTCAGAAACAGGCTTATATTTTGTAAAACCTGATTAAAAGAGAACACCACAAAAATATTATCATTTTCCTAATTACACTTTACATTTCAGAGACAATTCTTGACATTTCCAGTGTTTTTATGTGTTCTTAAAGCTATAAATGATTCATTTCCCTCATTCTCTAAACTACCTATGAGCTCAGCTATACATAAATAGGTATCTCAGCGTCCTAACTCTAATGCCAATCCTTTCATTGTTTTTGCTTTACATTCATTAAAGAAATAAAAGAAATTTGCAATAAACATTAAAATAATTATACCAGGGTGCCTGGGTGGCTTAGTTGGTTAATGTTCGACTTTGGCTCAAGTCATGATCTCACAGTTCGCGGGTTTGAGCCTCATGTCAGGCTCTGTGCTGACAGCTTGGAGCCTGGAGCCTCCTTTGGATTGTGTCTACCTCTTTCTGCCCCTTCCCTGCTCGTGTTCTCTCTCTCTCACTCTCTCTTTCTCTCTCTCTCTCAAAAATGAATAAACATTAAAAAAATTAAATAATTATACCAAAAAAAACCACACTATACAAAGATGGAAGGAAATTAGACCATGGGTTGACAGACAATACTTCATAAGATCCCTTAAAAGGGACTGTGTTAATTCAGATAAGTCTGAATTTCGCATATGCAAAGCAGTTTAGGGGAGTCAAGATATAATAATGTAAGTAAATATTTCTAAAAGTTTAATGTATGAAAGTTGAAGGGACTTTGCCAGCATGGTCTAATTGATGTCATTCTAATTCAGAGACCTTAATAACTTAGGGACAGCCACAAGATTCCTTATGTTCCAAACCTGATGTAGTACAAAGGCTGTAGATCCAGTTCTCTCCTTAAAACCTGAGTTATACCCACTGTCCACTGGTTCCTGTCCCACCTGCCTGATTTGGGAACCTATTTTTAAATGGAATACCATATAGCCTTTTGTAGCAACGTGGATGGAACTGGAGAGTGTGATGCTAAGTGAAATAAGCCATACAAAGAAAGACAGATACCATATGTTTTCACTCTTATGTGGATCCTGAGAAACTTAACAGAAACCCATGGGGGAGGGGAAGGAAAAAAAAAAAAAAAGAGGTTAGAGTGGGAGAGAGCCAAAGCATAAGAGACTGTTAAAAACTGAGAACAAACTGAGGGTTGATGGGGGGTGGGAGGGAGGGGAGGATGGGTGATGGGTATTGAGGAGGGCACCTTTTGGGATGAGCACTGGGTGTTGTATGGAAACCAATTTGACAATAAATTTCATATATTTAAAAAAAATAAAATAAATGGAACACCATCTGACGTGACTTTTTTAAAAGGGTGTTCTTGAGTCAATTTATAGAGGCAAAATATGATAACCTTATTAAATTACCTGCGCTTGTAGACTGGGTAATGTACCAGGTCTGTCCCCTGAAGGCCTAGATTGAGACAAGATGCATGGCAAAGGCAACCACCATCTATTGTGTCCAGCTTCAAGGTGAGTGTGACGTGCAGAAAGCTTTTCTGTCAAAGCCCTTAGAGGAAAACTGCCTAGAAGGATCAACGCAGTAGGAAAGGCAAAGAGTAAGGTTATTTTTAGTATCCCAGAGTTAATTTTAACAAAAACTCAGTTTGAACTCTTGGGGATGCTGGAAGCCCTGGGGTCCAAGAGACTGAACTTGGTAGTTAGCTATTACGACGCCCCACAAAAGATTCTGCAGTTGGCACCTTGACCAACTCTGAACGTTGATTCATCACAAAGTTGTAGCATGATAGGAGACATTCAATTAAGTTTCTTCTTCTTGCTGATAATAAGAGAATTGTTTTTCCTAACCTGACACGAAGGTCCAAGTCCAAAGGGGGTTGGAGAAAATGTCACGGATACATCACACAAGCTGGTGAACTTCCAGGAATTTTGGTGGACACTTTCATTAACTGTATCTTGTTTATTCCAGGCAACAGTCCCCTAAGGCAGATATTTTTAGTCCCCCCTTTTACAGAGAAAGAAATCAAAGCTCAAAATGTTAAATAACTTGGGTAACTTATTTAAGCTAAGTTTAATAGTTTCTAAACAGCAAGCCCTCAGGATGTTTTACAAGAAGGCCCTCACTTCAGAAAATAGGGTATAATGTGAAAACAATTATCTTTAGGACCAGGCACCCACTTTAAATTCTAGGCTTCTTAATTTACTAGCTGAGGGGCAGCAGGTGAATCAGTCCTGAATTTCAGTTTCCTTAACTGAAAATTAGAAAAAATCACTCCTATATGTTAAGGCCATATTGAATACTCAAAATAACTATGTATTCCTACACGTATACACATGTGTATAAACACAAACATACTCTCCCACAAACACACATATACATGTTTGTATGTGTGTATCACAGTATCTGGCACAGAGTAGGAGATTCACTAATTAAAACTGTTTTATTAATTTTATTCTCTCCCTAAGCAAGCTAAATTGGTTTTGAAATGAATTTACTCCTACTGGATGTTGGCTGTGTTTAGCCTTGATTTTTTTTTCTCCTTTAAATCATTTCTCAAGTTAATTTTTTATTAATCTGAACATACTCTTAACCTGGATTAGTGATCATTTCCATTTCATATGTTTACCAACTTTGCAACTAAGAATGAAAAACAAAGGCAGCCAAGAAACTAGAACAATCCGGTTTTTAAATAGCTGGCAAGGGAGCACTGTGATTGGAGAAAATAATACCATGCATCTCAGAGATAACTTTCCAATGTACTGATTATTACTTGTAATAATTAGTATTTTATAAAGCACCCAAGTATTTTTAGCACTTATCCACTTAAGCTGTTTATTTGTCTATATTTGCACCACAGATGGAAACTGAGGTCTGAGTAATCCGGGCTCATCATCTGTTTCCAGTTTGGCTTTGTTTTGAAATATCCCATGGTATTTGGGTCTCTAACCAATGAAAGCAGTGTAGCAAATCCCTCATAGATGCTCACAGGGCAGGGCTTACAGATCATCACTTCTAACTCCTTTATTTACATGTAAAGCAACTGAGAGCCAGAGAAATACAATCATTTCTCACAGGTCAAATTACTAGCTGGGTTGAATTCAGGACTGAACAAGTGCCAAGTTCAGGGGTCCTTCCACTACTTGTGGCCAAGTATCCTAGCTGGGGCAGACAGTGGGCTGAGAAAATAGGCCAGACATGGTGACACTGTAACTTCAAAGCATGTTAATAAGATTTTAATGGGACCCATCTCCTGGACTATGCTAACCTTCCTTTGCCTCATTCTTGAGTGCTACAGAAAAAAAAAAAAAAAAAAAAAAAAAATTCCCTGGCACCTAAACTCTTCCCGAAAGCTTTTCTCTTTGGATTAAAATATCTCAAATCCTTAGACACAAGTGTGACCTAAAGTTCCCAGGCTATTCTTTCATAAAAGAAGATTATAAATCATAAAGCTAACCCTTTATGCAAAACCTTATCTTGCATGGTTACTCTAAGATATTTCTTTGAGGTTAAGAACATATTTTCTCTATAGAAAGCATCCCTCTTACTGCTTTCAAGATGACTCTCCATGTACAATGTATGCACTTCTGTTGGGGGCAGGATCAATATCTACTTCACAGGATGGTCACTACAGGTCAGACCCTTCTTACGTGTAGTTAGGCTACAAGGGGCATTATTTGGCCTTCAATGTTTTTGTAGCAGGGAATCCTGAACCCACTGAGCTCACTCTGGTATCCAGTCTTGCTGTTTCTGGTAACCAGAAATAGAGTTGCATAAATTAATATATACTGAAGCTTTCAACAGAGGAACAAATGAACATATTCAGTGGAAAACAGGGATGTGTGGTGAGGATAGGGCATGGTGTGTGTGTCCCCTTTTCCTGATGAAGTGGTTCTAAGTACCTCCAAAGAGAAGGGTTCAGTTTAGATGAGTCATGTTAGAAGAAGCTATATAATGTTCCGACACAAGCAGTATCCTCTGGGGCCCAGGTGATAAAGTGGGAAAAAATGTCCTTCTTTTCCATCTTCCCCAAATTTTGCCTCCACAGCATAGCTTGGGATTTGCTGCTCTGACGTCCCAGTCAACCACTAGCATAAAATGCCTATGGCCACAGGGGCAACATGGAAACACGCTGCAGAGTTAATGAGATGGATCCACAGAACAGGCACAGATCTGCTCCAGAGCAAACATGCTCCTCCACCCTGGGAAGGCTCTGAGGAAACTTGATGGCTATATGTGGGCCACTAGGATGTGCGTCATTGTGCACAGAGGCCGGAAGGCCTGGGGGACAAGTGGATTTCATGTCCAGACACAGAAAATAGCAAGTGGAATTGTGGATAACACTCTTTTAGACTAGCTCACGGTAACAACAACAAAAGTGATTTACAATTAATTGATGTGTTTGAGCTGCGGTGCATCTCTTGATTATACTTTTTCACAAGCAGATCCTTTTCCAGTGATTTGCTTTCTGCGCTGGCGCAAAAGTGGACTCTGACCCTTTCTCTCCTCCCAGTTTCTCTCCATCCATCTGAGGCTTCTCCATGTCCCCATCACATCCTCCCACTGGTCCACACTGCACTTGAGTTAATTTCCCTTCTCCCTCTGTCTGGGTATCCTTCCCTTTCCCTCCTCTATCTTCTCTTTCTTTAGTCATGTTTATGTCCCAGCCTCATTTTTTTTTCTGTTTGGTTTTGTTTCACTGTCCAGAGGCTACAGCTGTTGAAGCTCCTAGATTTAAGCCAGCTGACCACCTTAGGCACTCCTGACATGTGGATTGTATCCAGTGACAGGGAGAGAGTGGTTCCATCATATGGTAGGTCTTCAATAACATTCTTGAATTGATTTGTTGACTGAAAATTAATTTCACAGACTTTGACCTGGGGAACTTTCTAGTCAGAGCAGTCCAAGATGGCAAGACCATCAAGAGATGGTGAGTCTTCTGCCATCTAGACATTGGCAGGTTGATGGCTTAGGTAGAAATACTGTAAACAACATGTAAGAGTCAGCAGCTGCTTACAGCAACTGTGGCATCACAGAAACAGCTTTGGATTTGCAGTCAGGATAATGTGTTTAAGTCTCAAATCTGTCACTAATTCACTATGCAACTTCAGTCAATTCACTGCACATCTCAGAACATCAGTTTCCTCACCTATAAAATGTAGGTCATAATACCTATGCTTCCACTTCAGTCTAAGTGATTTGCTGGATAAAGTGCAAATAAAAAGTGCTTTAAGTGCAAAGTATAATGTAAATATGGGGTCTAAACTTCTGTGCCATCAGTTGTCTACAAAGTGTAGGATATAATAGAAATTACAAGCAGAAATTCAATAAACTTGAATGAAATTATGACCATGAAACAGGATAGGAAAATGTACTTCAGATTAAAAGGAAAGAAAGATGTATAAAATCTGGAGTCACAAGGGAAGGACAGACCACAAGTTTCACACTGCAATTCAAAATAATTCTCTAGAAAAAAAACTATTTTTAATGTTTATTTATTTTTGAGAGAGAGAGAGAGAGAGAGGGAGAGAGAGAGAGAGAGAGAGAGAGAGAGAGAGAGACAACACATATGCGAGTGGGAGAGGAGCTGGAGAGGGGCAGAAAGAGGAAGACACAGAATCTGAAGAGGGCTCCAGGCTCTGAGAAGTCAGCAGAGCCAGACATGGGGCTCAAACTCTAGAGCCATGAAATCATGACCTGAGCCAAAGTCTGAAGCTTCACCAACTGAGCCACACAGGTGCCCCACTATTTTTTTATGGAAGTCTCTTTGAGAGTGTTTCCTAGAGTGTTTTTTTTTTTAAATAATAGCAACAACATGGTTGGAAAGGCCCTCAGAGCTCATTACTACAGACAATTATCGAACATCTACTGTGTGCCAGGCACTCTGCTACGAGCCAGAAATACCAGGCTGGATGAAGCCGGGCCCAGCTTTGAGGAGTCACATGATAGCAGGAACACGGGCAGCGGGACTGGCTGCCAGGAACAGGTGAGGCAGAAGCAGAATAGGAGGCTTTTCCGGGCCAGTCACTACCCTTTTCTTGCATGAGTCATCATTTTAGGTTTTGATTTACTGAAACAGGCATAGTTACTCTTAAAAAAATATTTGCAATTCTGAAAGTGAGATCTGCTCCTTTTTTTGGCAAGTCAAAGGAGGGGCTAGAATTCTAAACATGGTATTCCTACCAAAAAAAAAAAAAAGAAATGAAAAAAAAAAAAAAGCTTTGGGGAAATTGCTGGAGTCTTCAAAACCCCAGCTTCAAAATTTAGTTTTAGAAAGAAAGAAAAGAGTAATAGATCTATATATTAATATATACCTTCTTACAAACTGAATTTAATAACAATAATACACATTTGTAAATATAAAATGTCGTTTGTTTCCTGAGAAGTTCCTCATTCTTCCATAAGCTTTTTCAATTCAAAAAGTATATGTTTGAAAACCGTTACAAAAAAGAAACAACACATTTCTATTTTTGCTTAAGAGGCATTTTTGCAAACCCTGTAAAAAGTCCATGAAAAAATGTTTACTACAATTGAACAAATAGAAGAAGCTGAATCATATGCTTAACTCAGCAGAGGCACTCTGACTCCCAGTTAGGTACCATCCCTCCCTGGTCTCAGCATTAGCATTTAAATGTTTTCGTGGTGTGTCTGAAGCTGCTTGAACCCAGACCACTGTTTATTTATTTATTTTGTATTTTATTTTATTTTATATTAAAATTATTGTCAAACTGGTTTTCATACAACACCCAGTGCTCATCCCAACAGGTGCCCTCCTCAATGCCCATCACCCACTTTCCCCTCCCTCCCACCCCCATCAACCCTCAGTTTATTCTCAGTTTTTAAGAGTCTCTTATGGTTTGGCTCCCTCCCTCTCTAGTCACTCAACATTGTTAAATGCATGTAATGCTAGTGTAGACATTAGTGTAGCCCTTTGCAGATGCAGACCCAGCAGCAAATTGGAGAAGTTGCCAAGACCAAGACCAAATAGAGATAACTTATCTGAGAACATGGCCAGACATAATTATGATGTAGCTAGAAACCTATACTTGAGTGATTAGAGCACTATAGCCAATTTCAGCCGTTTTGTTATTATTAGAAGAAACTCATCGATAATGTAGAAGGAAATGGCAGGTCATCTGGCCCCTGAGAGCACTTTATCCAGTTGAGCAGTAAATGTTTCTACCACTTCCTGAGAGAAGCAATTCCACGATCTAATAATGGCTATTGCCAGGAATCTGTTTATTCCTGGTGGTCAGCTGACATTTTTCATATTCACTTCATCCTGTTACTCTTAGAAATTTCATCTCCTTGGAGCACTCTTAGCATCAGCCCTAGCCATCTTTTTCTCTGCCTTGCAGGAAGAAAAGTAGCCTAAAAATGATAGCACATAAAAAATCAAGACTCAACCTTAATGAGATCCTAAATTATAGTGAGCATTTATGCATACTTGCACATATAATTGCTTTTGATTCTTATGACATTATGTGGTAAAGGTGCGAAAGGGTATAAATTGTTTTATTCATGAAGAAACTGAGGCAGAAAAAAGGTTAAGTCATTTGTCCAGGTGAAGTCATTGTCAAGCTAGGGATTCTGAAAAACCAAGGGAACTCTATAAAGTTCATTACTAAATTATCAAATACTAATCCTAGTGGTATTAAGCCATGGATGCACCCTTACTGTTACTAAAACACTTCTCTAAGCACTGCAGAAATTACTTCTAAAGCACCGTGCCAGGAAGAGAATCCTGATTAGTCACCTAGAGATCTTAGTGCTTTTCTTGCCAGTTTTCTACTTTTTCACCCCAAATTGTACCAAAAGAAGTGGGTCTTCATAATGGACCAGGGATGATTGTAGATGGCAAAGCGTCTTTTCTGTCTGCTTCAGATGCACCTCACCTTTTTCACTGTGGATTTTCCTTGTCATTAAGTTCGAACTCATAATATTAATAATGCATAGAATTGTAGAATATACAAAAGACTTTTAAATGTTCCCTCACAAGTCATCACTTCCACACTGTGAGGTGGTTGGTTTCTTTTTTTTTTTTAATTTTTGTTAACATTTATTTATTTTTGAGACAGAGAGAGAGCATGAACAGGGGAAGGTCATAGAAAGAGGGAGACACAGAATCTGAAACAGGCTCCAGGCTCTGAGCTGTCAGCACAGAGCCCGACGCGGGGCTTGAACCCACAGACCACGAGATCATGACCTGAGCCGAAGTTGGACACTTAACCAACTGAGCCACCCAGGCACCCCGCGGTGGGTTTCATTACCTGCAATTCGAAGAGGAGTATAGCAAGGTTTGGGGACACCATGTAACTTTCTTCAGATCACACAGCTCTGAAAACCCCTTGTTCTTACTGCCACATTATAATCCTGCTCATTTGTATTCACTAATTGACTTCTAAAGGTTTGAGATGGCAGCCAAAAGCTAGGTGCTGAGAGAAACAGGCCCAGGCTTAGCTATTTTCTTAACACAGCGCCTCACACATCCCATTTCCTTCCACTTGCTTAGATCCTTTGAGGTTTAAAAGCTACGTTGTAATTGGTGATAATTTTGTTCCAATTAGAGGGAAGTCTCAAAAAGGTAGAGATGAGCAAAGCATCTCTCAAAGTTCTTCCAGCCACACAATTCAATACTGATCTGAATTGCCTTTTGCACAGTACTATGCCACAACTGGTTTTATTTTGCATCTGACATCTTGATGGCTATGGAAGTGGCCCGTTGTTGGGAAGAGTGGCACTGGAAGAGAACTCCATACATTAAAGTGACAGCATGCTTCCTCTGTCACGGACTCAGAGTCTCATGCACTAAGATTCAATAGCCAAAAGGTGCTGAGAACAAAGGCCATCCGACGGGTGACTATAGATTAGCTAGCATGGGAGCCTCACCAAGATAAATAGAAGTTACTTTCATTGAGGATGGAATAAAATGGTTGTTTTGTTTTGGGGCTGTGGAAGATGATATAAAGTTAAACCTTCTGCCAGCAGAGCTTCAGGAAAAGTAGACTGTCAGACAAATTGAATTGATTTCTTTATGGAAGTAGCTGAAAATAGAGCATGCCCGTGAATCCACTGCAATTTTCTTACACTTTAGAGTGGGCTTTCAAGAAGGGAGGATGAAAAGACCCACAGCCAAGGAGGTATAAGTTTCTGGGGCAGGTGCGGAAAGCCAGTTTAGCAGGGCTGGCTCGGGAAGTCACAACTACTTCCTGCCCCTACCTTTCTATTCCTCAGATCCCTCTATCCACCCACCTGCTAAGTATAATGGCACTTGTAACACCTTACCTATGTGTAACGATCCTTGATTTAATAGTGCTAGCAGGGCATTTGGAATTCCCTAAATGAAAAGCAGTGGAAAAATACAAAACAGTGTTGTTATGTAGGTTAATGAGCAGGTTGTTGGCAGGCAAAATGAAGAGGCTCCTAGAGAATGGCACCCAATCTACATGCCAGGAAGTAACAATGGAGTTCTCATGGGGCTCCATGTTCAGGCCAATCCTATTTATTAATAATGGGCACAGTAATACTTTGATATTCTTAGTGAAATGTACTCTTGGAGTGCAGAGTGCTTTTCCTGCATTAACTTATTAAGCCTCCCTACTTCTGTGGGAAATGGAAGATGTCAAGTGTTAGTTTCTCAGTTTCACAAACGGAACTGAGGCACCAACAGCTGTCTCTTCTCAATTTCTCCCAATTTGGGCAATGAGGACAAGGATTAAAAATAGTGGAGGAGGGGTGTCTGGGTGGCTCAGTCGGTTGAGCCTCTGACTCTTGATTTCCTCTCAGGTCATGATCTCACAGTTCGTGAGTCTGAGTCCCGCATTGGGCTCTGTGCTGACAGCTTGGAACCTGCTTGGGATTCTCTCTCTCTCCCTCTTTCTGACCCTCCCTTGCCCATGCTCTCTCTCAAAATAAATATATAAACTTTAAAATTTAAATAATAAATGGAGGAAAGGATATATTAAGGGTATTTTTAGCCAACAAAACCATGTTTGTTTTCTATTTTTTTTTTTACTGCTGTTATGATTTTTTTAAAATAAGGGTGTATTATATATATGCTTAGGGTCATGGAATGCATCAAATTCAGTGAAAAGAAAAGTAGATGAATAACCATATGATTTGGATCATAAACAGTGGCACTATTGGAGGCATCATACTGTTTTAGGTAAGTGACTTAATTTTTCTATAGATCAATGGGCATGCCTTTTAAATAATTAGAATGAACCTCATCTCCTCCTTTGATTGTGTCTCAAATGGGAATAAGTGGTCAGAGTGAAGTGTGAAATCCAGCCTATGATTTTGTTCTGGCCTTGGGGAAGGAAAACTTTCATGCTGATTTTCTCTTGGGAAAGGTGCTTTACAGGACCATCATTTCTTACAGCCTCAAGGACCATGGGCTCAAAAACAGAGAGATGAACAAGGAGAAGCTGTGTCTTGATACGTTATGCCCAGGGCGATGGTACCAGATGACATTGCTGGTAAGAACAGGTTTCTGTGGATTTAGATCACACTGTCTTTGAGAATCATTTGATTTTGAGTGGGTTTTTCATGTGCGTGCATGCACAGGAGTGTGCATGTGTGCATGTGCATGTGTGAACTTGATCTCCAATTTGCTCAGTGCAAGCAGGCAGGCAGGCTGTGGGCACAACTCTCCCCTCATTACACAAAGAGGCAGCTATGGAAGGTATGTGGCTTAATGCAGCCTTTGGTTGGAAGGGTATCTGCGTCTCTTGAGCTTGGAAGGGAGGTTTTTTTTTTTTTTTTTTTTTCCATAGCAGCTGGTGTGGCAATTCAATTCATGAACACCCAAAGAAAAGGCTCCTTCTGAGGAACTCAGAACAGGAGGTAAGATTGGAAACTGGAGTGTAAGGGGACATGCCCCACCCATTCCACCACAGGGAATTTAATCTATTTTTTTCCTACTGACCTAGAATAATATGTAACATTGTGGTGTTGTTTTCCTATTTCTTTTTCATAGAAGCATCCCTAGATTCTCAGTTAAGTCTGTCTTGTCTTTCCAGCTTTGTGTTGGAGAAACTGGAAAATTAGAGTCTTGGGAAGCCAGGGAGGTGGCAATCATGTGTAAAGACAAAGGCTTACATCAGACTAATATCTGCCTCCGGGCTCAGGAAGACCCAGGGCTGCCCAGAGCTGCAGGGGAGGGAACAGTGAGAGTAGATCCAGGGGAGTTGAGCAGATCCCCTGGTTCTCAGGGGTGAGGGACAAAACACTGTGTTTACATAATAGTGTGCCTGACAACAAGGTACAAACATCTTTGCATAGTATGTGTGTAAATATATGTATACACCTATGCATCTTAAAAAAATACCCACCACTTGGGAGGAATGACCCAGAAATGGTAAAAATCAGACAGTGGGACAACAGGTCTTTTATCTTAAAAAAAAAAAAAAAAAACTTGGTAATTTGCTAGTGTTAAACTTAAAAATAAAAGTTATTTTACCAGTAAAAATAGGTTTATTTTGGGAAAGCAGAGAATTGCAATTCAGGACATGTAATAAGCTAAGGCAAAACTATAGACAACTCCAACAAACAAAAGAGGAGAACACTGCTTCATGGAGGAGGAGAAAGAGGGGAGTGGTCGTTTTGAATGGAAGTCCTTTGAAGAAAAGCAAGAGTTCAGCGTGATGACAGTTTCTCATTGTCTGAGGTGCAGGGGTAGCCAATTTCTAGTAGGAGATGCAATATGCATCTTTTCCTGCTGGGGCCCATAATTGATCATTCTTGCCCGTTGAGATTCTTCTGTTGGGGTCTGTAATTGACAGTTCTGCCTGTAATTGACATTTAGTGGAACTGTTCCTCCTTTCAGTCTCCCGACTCCACTCTAGTGAGGTTTCCCTTTAATAACTTTCACACCATGGATGTTACCCTCATTACTATAAACAGAAGAAATGCCATAGCATCATGTGTACCCTTTATCTGATACAGTATATCACCTTGCATTAGCAATCTTACAGGGACTACATTTCCTCAGCTATATTCTTGAAGGGCAGAACTGTGATAGCTTATTTTTTGCACTTTCCTAGTGTATCAAGTATACCTTCCATAAAGTCAGCCACAATGCATATGGGTAACTTGACTGTCTCAAAGATTTAGAAAAATACTAGATGTCATTGGCATGTCTGAGCACAGATGCACTTCTCATATTCATATCCATTTACAACGTGTAGCAAAAAAAATAATTAAAAACATCTAAAGAAAAACAATCAAAAATTATCTAAATTAAGTAGAAATCATAATTATTACCATATTCTACATTATTCAGGTTAAATAACAATATTTATGGTCTACTCTCTCTTGTACTCTCTCCTACCTACCGCACACTACCTTCTTTAACCATGTGACAATATTTCAGCATCCAGAAACATATTATCTTTAATATTATGAGATACTATTAATGCCATTTTAAAAATAGAAAACCTGACATTGGAAGAGCCTAAGCAACTTGATCAAAGACAGACAGAAGGCTAGATAGTAGCTACAAGAACATCTACCTGATCTCAGAACCCATACTGTTTCCAGTAAATGTGACATTACTGCCTCAGTACTGCACTGTTACTTGAGGGCAAAGTAAGCCAGTGGACACTGTCGTTTACTTATTTGCTATGCCCATTGTGTAATTTTCAATGCCCATTGAAGTTTGGACACTCCTGCAGCAGCACCCGGTTCAGAGTACATAGTCACCAACCGTATTTTGAATGAATGTGTTCAGCTGCCACTGCTGGAATCAATTTCAGCTTTGCAGAACCCTCCAGAAGACATGATTCTCCTTACTTTGTGAACATATATCATTCATGTATGTGTGTTTTTGTTTTGTTTTGTTGTTAAACCAGACCTGCTTCACCCAAGGGGATAATCAAACTCACTTCGTCAAACCTGAATCTGGCTGACTTGTCCTTGTTTCCAAATTCAGCCTCTTCCATACTCAAATTTAATCTCTTTTTTTCCAGAACTTCCTATCCCTCTTCAATACTTTATTTTTCTCCCTTAGCATTGTTTACCTTCTAGCATATTACATGACTTTAAATTATTCATTGGTCTCTGTCAAGGGCAGCGATTTTGTTACCTTGTTTGCTCTTTACATTTGAGTTCGTACAACAGTGCCTGGCGTACAGTTTGTGCTCAAAAATTGTTTCTTGAACAAAAGGAAACATTTTTTTCAACTTTAGAGATATCCAAATGAGTGTAACCTATACTCTAAAAGTATTTTAAGAGTGCACTTGTTTTTTCTTAAATATTCTGCTGTCATTTAATCAGCCTTCTGAACGTGATTCTTTTCTGGGAGACTTAGATGCAATGGGCTGCTTCAGATCTGGCATGTTGATGAACTAATCACAGGTCTAAAATGCTACCAAGTACATAACGATTTTATGTGCCCCTCCACACCTGGCAACCTGTACAGAGGAGGGCAGGGCACTAAGTCACCTCACTCTGCAGGTAAGGAGCCAAAGACTGAGCAGGCCCTTCTGGTCCAGTTTGCCAAGCTAGCACCTAACAGACTGAGATTTGCATTCTGACCACTCAATCCCATAATGAAGCCAGGAGGAGGCACCATGCTCATTCCCAGTTTATAGGCAGAATTCTGAGGCCCCAGAACTGTTAGGTAACTTCCCACTAGTCACATGCAAAAGATTTAAGATCCCCGGTTTGTTTAAACTGCTATTCTGAGATACTAAAAATATACCTGTAAGGTGATAATGAATGGATAAAGGAATTTATGAACAGGGCTCTGCATTCCTGACATTGTTACCTTCCTATATAACTCAGTTTCTCTTCTTGCCATGCTACCTCGCCCCTGACCCTGATTTGCTCAGTGTCATTAGTTATCCATAGGATGAGACCTCTCTCTTCCAGGAAGAGCTTCAATGTCTGAGAAGTCCTGTGGCCGGCAGTGCAGAGACAATTAACTCACACACACACACACACACACACACACACACACCCCTTCCTGCAAGGAAATGCAAGGTCTGCCGGTCATCCTCAAAACCAAAGCCCGCAGTGCAGAGGGATCCATTGTATAACCCTCTGCCTTGTCTTGTAAAAGCTGAGGTTACCCTTCAGGCTGGGGTTCTTCTTACCTTGTCATGAAAGAGACTCATTTTTCCTTCCAGAAGTGGTCAAAAATCCAACTGATAGATTCCCGTGATCATTTTGTAAACTGGGCTGAATTTAAATTTCATAAAAATTCCACTTTAACCACTATATGATTCTACTTAATAGCTTCTGTTTCTTCTCCTTTTGATCAATATTTCTGTACATTCAGATAAAAATTAAGCATCTTAGTAAATTTTTAAACCATTTTTTAGTCCATTTATTTATTGAGATAGAGAGAGAGAGAGAGAGAGAGCGCCAGCAGGGGAGAGGCAAAGAGAAAGAATTACAATGCAGAGCCTGGCATGGGACTCAAGCTCACAAACCATGAGATCGTGACCTGAGCCGAAGTCAAGAGTTGGACACTTAACTCACTGAGCCACCCAAGTGCCCCAAGCATTCTAGTCAATTTAAATAATCTTTTAATGATGACTCTGGAACCAAGTTAGAGGGCATATTTCCTTCAAGTAGACCATGTTAGTTTCTTTCTGAGTGTAAGAGACTTGTGGACGCTGCTGTAGACATGTTCTCCCTGGGGCCCCTGCTCCATATTGCAGTCCTCCCCCTGGGAGAGAGCAATAGGTTACAAGTCCTTGCTTGCTTGGTGGGATGAAAATCCTGGAACAAAGTCATCCTTATCACCCAGTGTAGAGGGGTGTGGCAATGGCAAAGGGAAGAGGGTAAGAGGTACCAAAGCTAAGGCAAAGCAGAAGGAGAAGAAAACCAGAAGAGGTATAAAGAACAATAAAGATAAAAGAATAAAGACAGGAAATTAAGTCGGAGGCTGGGATGAGGTTGCACGGTGGGGGGAAGGTGGAAGGGTAATTATATATATATATATATATATATATATATATATACATATATATTAATGTTTATTTTTGAGAAAGAGACAGAGTGTGAGCCCAGGAGGGGCAGAGAGAGAGGGAGGAGACACAGAATCCAAAGCAGGCTCCAGGCTCTGAGCTGTCAGCACAGAGCCCTATGCAGGGCTTGAACTCATGAACCGTGAAATCACGACCTGAGCCAAAGTCAGATACTTAACTGACTGAGCCACCCAGGTGCCCCAGAAAGGTAATATTATTTTCAAAAAAATAGTGAAAAGTAATAAATGTGAAAAGAGATGAAAAGTAACTAAAGCCAGTAAGAAATTTCTTAAGTCAAAGGAGAAGGTGATAGATTAAAATGTAATCAAAACATTAGTGATTCAGTTTTGTATACTTGTTTTAAAAAATAAAATACTGCTCAGATACAACAAATTTACCTCTCTTCCTTGCCCCTATGCAGTTTTGAAAATCAGTTGCTAAAGAAATGAGTAATACTGTCACTCTCTGAATCAGGGCCTCACCTTTTCCACACCAGCCCGGGGTCAGATTTCTTATTATTCTGTGTCCTTTTGGGGTGCAGGTTTCGCACTTGAGTCCCTATCTATATTTAATGACTACCATCAGTGATACCCTCCTTTTCTCCCCATGCCATTTTGTCAATCATAATCAGAGTGGGTTTTACTATTATTATTATCATTACTGTTTTCAGTGATAAACTATCAAGACACACTGGCTAAGTTGATAGAAAACCTATCTGTATCTTGGACTTCAGGACGGCATAACTGATTACTTTGAAGAAACCTGCAGCCGTTGAGAGAAAATCATCACTGAAATCCAAAGGAGTAATAAGTAACAATTTTTTTCTCCCTAAAGGACAAGCTATCTTCTTTGGAAAGATGTATTTCAACCACAAGCTGTTTGGGAATACTCCCAGAGTGGCTTTTGGATTGTTCTTAGGAAATAGTTTCTTCCTGTTCTTGCCTCTGGGTCTAAAGAGGAAACAAAGTCATTACACTACTCAGAACAGACAGGTAAAACCACCAATAGATGGGCTTTGGTTAAGTAACATTGGGACTGGAGGAAACCTTATGAACGAAGCTCAAAAGTGGAAAAAAATAATTGCTTTGACCCCAGGTGAGGTACCTGGGGCCATGAAGGTCTGGAGAGCAGGGGTAGGTGAGAAATCTAAGATGCTTACTTTAACAGTGAGTCAAAATGGAAACTAATGTTGAGAAATATGGGTTCAAGTCTTACAACAGCTAAAAGTGCCTTTTTTTCTCTGCATAGAATTAAAGTCTCCCTCCTTTCCGACTACCAGAAAAGATTTCAGGTAAATACCAGCCCAAGTAAATATTTAAGGAACAGTCTCAGATCCTAATGGAATGTTAAGATTGTCTGATGTATAATCTTCATAAGCTTTTAAGCATCCCAATCATTATATTTGGAATATTCCCAAAGAAAAGAGGATGTGTACTTTGGAATACATGAAACTTTCCATTATTGTAATAATGTATAATTACTTGTTTTTAAATAAAGTACAAAGTATAATGTAGCCATTCTATATACTATTGAACCCCCCTTCTCTGTGTTAGATTGAAAAATGAAATAGGCTTACATTTAAGCCCTATCTTTATCACTTAGGAAAAGCCACTGTGGAGTCTTGATTTTCTCATTGGGACAATGGGAATAATAATAATAAACATGTACTTTGTTACAGAAATCAGTAATTTACACAATATTATAGATAGTCAAAAAATGGTAGCTTCCATCCATCCATTTATTCATTCATCTAATAAACATTTATTGAAGTGTCCATGGCAGACACTATTCTGTGTGGTTGGGATTCACCATTTATCAAAATAATATGGGATCCTCTGATTGCTTTGCTGGAAGGATTGGGGTAAATTTTCAAGCACCAAAAAGCATGCTGATATATATACAACTTTGCTGCAGCCCAGATGTCAATAAAAAAGTATTGGAAATTTCATGAACATAAATGGAATCATTTTAACAAATAAAAGGAAAATTTGAGAAATGATAGAACATTTGAAGTAATTTGTTTAAGATTCTATTAAAAAAAAAAGTAAAGTAAAATCCTGGTGTGTTCTGGTATGGCATTGTTTTCAGGGTGTTTACTACTGCTAAATCCAAACAAAGTCCAATGTGAAGAAGGAAGAAATCCACACTGGTTTCACACAAGTTGGGAATCAATAAGTTTTGACAATCACTTCCTCTTGATAAAGTTTCATCCCAGCAGGTCCTCATGGAGAGGAGACTCCCGGCTCACAAAAGGAGGGGCATTTTGAGGGCAGACCTTAGGTCTTTCAAACTATGACCTCTGAAGTAATCCTAGCTACTCCTTGGCACAAACCCTTGAAGAGACTTGAGTTCAGGGCCATCCAGCTCTGTCTCTTTAACACTGTCAGTCAGGGCTACATGGGAAACATCATTACTCAGAATTTCACCTTGCAAATAAATAGTTCGAAACTGCAGCCAGAAGCAATGGAATCTCTCAAAGACATTATCTGAAAATAGTCGGTGGACAGCACCTCAAGTCCCATTAATCATCCTCATACTTACAGTACTTCTTAATGGCTTTTATGGTTCATCCTTTGAACGCCAACAAAGAGTGTGATTTTTTCTGGCTTATTCTATTAAACAGAAATCAATATCTAATATAAATGTGCCGACAGTAGGATATTTGGAAAGGCTAGGAATGAGCTAGTGCCCCAGTTTTATCTTGACCTGCCCTGAATGGTAGGTGGAGACTGAAGATGAAAATAAAAGGTAAATATGCCTGGTGCTTTCGAAGGAATCAGAACACAGCAGCTTCAGGAAGGGAGTGTGTGTGTGTAATGTCAATCTGGATCTTTAGGGCTAAAGGATGTGGTCTTTGCTTTTCAAGACAGGTACAGTTAGGGAGCGGCTGCAACCACAGGCCATTAAAGAAAGTAAACCAAAAACATGCCTAATTTTCTCCAGGGAGTAATTTTAGATCAGGAAGAATGACTGGTAGTGGTTTTCCTTGAGGGAGGAAAGAAACAGAGGCTTTGCCGTGGAATTCTCCGACTACTTTTTGCAACAGAAAGCTACCCAACCACTCCTCAATGTGCAAGAGGCAGCAGTAGCCTTTTAAAAGTGATCTATGTCCCACAAAAGTGAGGAGAAGCAGCCACATTCTGCAGAGATGGATGTGAAAAATGTGAGATCTGTCTTTTCAACCTTCAGAGAAGTTTAAGTCATTCTGTTCTGAAATTCATGGTCAGCATTTTTGATGGCAGTCATTGACAGGAACAAAGCTGTCCAGCAGGGGAAATGAGAAGAAAAGAAAAGAAAAGAAAAGAAAAGAAAAGAAAAGAAAAGAAAAGAAAAGAAGAGAAGACAAAACAAAAGAAAAAAAAAAGAAAAGAAAAGAGAATGGCATAACAATACCTTAACTGAAGAGATAGTTTTTTTTAAATGGTGATGAAATCTTCACTTGAGTAAGGATGAAAGAAAACATGAGGCCTTCAGATAATCAAGAATTCAAGCATGGTGTCAATGAACTGAGCATACAGCAGCACCCAACACCAGGGACACTGGAGTCTGGTCCCAGCATGCCTGCAAATTAATTATGTTACCTCAAGAGTTCATTTGACTTCTTCAGTTCTTAATTCCTTATTTGTAGGAAGAGGCAGCAATAGTTGTCCTACTTACTTCTTGTACTTGTTCTAAGAAGTCTCAATATATAATATTTAAAATACTAAAAGCAAGGACCAAAAGCTCTCAAAGTCCCCGGATCTCTCAGCTGGCAGTCTCCAGTCCTGTGGGAAGTTGTGTGGAATGGAGATGTGGCCTGCTTCTTTTACTACATCAAGGAAGATCTTACCAGCATCTTTGTCAATACAGTACCCTATCCCAGGCTTCATCCAATCTCAAATTTGGGGCCATGCAAAGCAGCTTTTCTCCCCAAAATACTGAGGACCTAAATAAACCCTACTGACCAGATTAATGTGAATTGTTATCAAGCTTAGACATGTGGTCACAGGAATATTACCTAGAAGTTTCTAACTGTTTGCATTCCATTTTATTCTTTTTTTTTTCTCCTCTCTGACAAATATAAATAATGGTATTAATTTTTGCACCCTTTAGGTAGAATGTTTCTTATGGGCTTGTGGTAGCTCTGATGATGGCTGGCATAGAAGTGTTGGCCATACCTCCAGATCTGGAATGTCCAAGCATTCTCTTCAGGTACCATGATGAATACAGCACAGAGCATGAATAAAATTCGAGGATCTGACCATTAAGTGCTTCACATTCCATTTTGTATACTCTGGTTAAAGGGTAAACTCATCAAACACTCAGAGGTGAATGAATGGCCCATGCACTAGGTTGAAGTCATTGTTTAACGTGGGTGACAAGAGGTATCAGAATAAGCTTTTTCAACACACATCACTTCACATGGCTCAGGGGTAGGGACTTCATATAAATGAAATTAGGATAAGTGAGTCGTTCTCCTTATTGGAGCCAAAAATCTAAAACAAAGCAAAATGGGAACTGCTGATTGTGTTTTTATTATGTTCTACAGAGATTCAGAGTTCTACTGTATGTCAGATATTGCACTAGGCACTTAGACAAGAAAGATATATGAAATATTGTTAGTAAAAATATCAAAAGCACACAGCCAATGTTACAAAGCCATAGAATAACCTCATGAGTGATAAGGCACAGGGTGAAGGATCTGAAGGCCACTCGGACCTTCTCCACTTCTTAGCTTTTCAGAAACCAACAAATTAAAGACAGGCAAAGAATCACAAAAACTTCTGCAGATTTCAAAAACAAAATAAAGTGTTATTAGAAAGGAAGGTTTAAAATAGAAGTCAGACTTTACAAGTTATTAGTAGCCGCCCATGAACCAAATTACATTTTGCAAGAATTAAAGTGGGAAAGATACTGGAAAAGTGAGCTTCTGCCTTCAGAGTGACATTTCTGTGATAAAAATATGACGGGTGAGAATAACAAACTTCAGTGCAAAGTTGCACTGAGCATCTATTAAAACCCTTGTACAGAGGAGCTATAAAGTAACTCCCAGGTAACAGCTGTCTTCAGAAAGAGCATAATGAATTAACACTAAGGCCAGTTCAGGGTCAGTAAGTAGATTTTTCTTCTATTTGTATTTGTGATAATAGCAGGATCTATTCTGAGAGTCTATTTCATGCATGGATCATTTTGGGCAAACAGCAAACCAACAAAAACACGCAGTTTTCCATCATACCTTCTTTATAGTAACCCTGGTATTTGGGATATTCTAAGTCCTATTTCACAAAAAAAGATTTCAGAGACATGCCAGTTACAGGTTTTCCTCTCTCCAGAATTAATCCGAATCCTTAACCTGCAGAGTTATAATCGAGCTCATTCCAGATAGACATTAAATGCTTCTACTTTTCCTTACTTCCAAATCCTAGCACATATCATCATGTTAATATCCCTTCATCTTTTTATTTTTTTCTTAACTTCCCTCTTTCAGGTCCCCAGGCTTTCTTTAATCAATTTGTAAAGTCACTAAGAACATGAAATTAAATAATTGAAACCTGTGCATGCTCACACACATAGACTGCACACAGACTCTCTTTTGAGTGTCTATCACCTATTGCTAAAACTCTTATAAATCTAAGTATGTCTGTGCCTATCTATCTCTTCCAATTGCAAACCCAGTGGACCTTATCTTTTGATTAACTTGGTATCTTATTTTCCCCCATTATAATATCACAAAGATATTCAGTGTTCAAAAAAAAAAAGCCTTAGTTGATTAAAACCATAACCAAGACTCACAGGGATTAATTTGAATTAATCAGCAACTATACAGATGCTCAAAATAGAATGCAGAATACTAGCTTGCCTTTTCTGCCTCTCAGCCCTAGGTGAGGCCATGGAATGTAAAACATTGTTAGTACATTTTACAAAAAAGTCAATTAAAGTGTACGAAATAAAGTGAACACCCAAAAGGAAATGTGATTCAGGAAATGAACTGGTTAGCGTTTACAGTAATTACTAGAGATTACTACAAATTACTAACCAAATTACTGGTAGAATGGTCATATTATTCTACTCCTTATAATAATGTTGCATACCAATTGCAAGTAATTTCTTTGACAGAGTCCAGATAGTAATTTGAAACTGATACCCATTCAGGATCTCCATAGTTCCTCCCCTACCTTTGAAATAAAGTTTGACATTGCTTTAACCTGCAGACAATTCCCACCCCAACTCTCCATTCCCAGCCTCATGCAAAGTTTGTCCAGAGTAATAGTAAGGTGGCATACAACGCTAAAAACAGTTGTTTTATAAATCTGACCTTACCATGGTGTGGTCATCCACATGACATGGTTTGAAAGGAGCTCAAATAAGCTGTCCTCACTACTCTGCAGTCATGACAGCTTAAAATGCCACTGTTTAAACCTTAATTAGGATAAAGCACTGGAAAGTAATTTACCTGATCCACCTACAAGGGCTTTTGGGACAGGAGGAGATGCCTAGAAAAAAAAAGTTTTCTAAATTGGGGGGAAATCGGTAAGGGAATGGTCTCTGTAGCAGATTTGGTTTCTGAAAGCAGATGCCAAATTGAAATCTGAGGTTCAAGATTTACTTTTTAGGAATTTGCACCTGGGAAAGGAAGAAGGAAGCAGGGTCAGAAAGAAGTTAGTCAACCAGCAATGCAGACCTAGCACAATTTTGGCCAACCTAGTGGGAGCTTTGAAGCAGTAATGCCCATTATAGATGTCTCACCATGTGCCAAAGGGACCCGAGGCTTATATTCCTACCCAGCTTCGTCACTGGACATGAGCTGCCCTGGAAGAGGGGCATGGAGCCACACAGAAGCAGCTTCACTACAGCTGAGAGGACTCTGATGGAGGTGACATCTGCAGACCTGTCTGCAGGCCACAGGCCCCTGCATCTGGGCAGGAGTCTGGGAAGGGTTCATCTCTGCATAAACCAGTCAGGTTGAGGGAATTCCCAGTAAATTTCAACTCTGCATTTTTAGTTAGGCCCAGACCTTGTACTCAAGATCTGGGCAGGATCCCAACTTAAAAAAAAAAAAATTCTATCTTCAGAAAAGAAGAAATGGCAGAACCAGCTCCATCATAAAAGATACACCAGTGATTGCAAAAATGCTGTTGTCTTTTCAAATCAGCCTAAACTGGATTTCCAAATTAGCAGCCCCAACTGTGACTGTGCAGTTGCTCGCATTTGTAGTGCTGAAAAGTTGTGTTCACAGATAAGAGAGAACATCCAACATAAGGCTACCACATTTCCCCTTCTCTGAATCTGGGAAATGTGGCTGATTTGCATATTTAGCATACATTTGCATTCTGTGTTCAATAGCCCCTAACTCTAATTATGTAAAATAAGATAAATTAGTACATTTTACTGTCATTGCAATTCTAGCCCTGTGGTTAGGGGCTAAGGAGACTTAACCCAACTTCCTCCTCCTTCTGGCTGATTCCCCTTGGAGCCAGAAGTCATTTGGTGTTCTGGGGACATTTCAAGAGAGACATTCCCTCCTATGGAGGAAGGGAGAGGGAAAACAAAAGGAATAACCAATAATATCCAGAAATATATGGCTGTGTATTTCCTAACCCAACAAGTAAATTTAAAATGTCAACTTGATAAAAGGTAAATAAAAAATTAACCATGTAAGTATTTTGAGAAGCAAATAAAAGGCAAATCACTTTTAAACAAAACAAAAATAGTGTGAAACCAAATTCAGTGCACCACACTCTTCATAACATACAAATCCGTATCAGGATGGAAATGAATGGGTGTGCAGACAGGAAGAAGCCCTCGCCAGTGACAGGAACCTTGAAGGAAGGCAGCAAATGGCCAGGTGTAGGTTGTCTTTGCTTTCTAGTCTTTGATTTTCATCCTATGCTCTTATTCCTGTGGCCCTCCTATCCCTCTGGAGAGATACTTGATATTTCTAGATCATTCAGGAACCCTGACATTCATTCCCATGCTCCTGCACATCATATTGCACTAATTCCCCCCACTCCACCCCTTTACCTCATCTAATGTATGCCTGTAAAGCACTTCTTGTGTGATAGGAAGTCCACTGTGGTTGAGGGTATGAAGATGAACAAGAAATCCATGGAAAACTGAAAGAGAAAGTGACCACAATCTAGTCAGTTCTAGAAGAGAGGCATGGGAAGAATGTCATGGATGCACAAAAAACCAAACGCCTAGATCAGCTTGAAGAGTGAAAAAGCATGGTGAAGAGGCAATTAAAGATTCACAAAAGAATATAATGTTTCATCTTGTTCAAACTAAAAGAGTAAGGAGTTCACTAACTCTATAAATGGTGAGAAGACTTTCCAGGTAGTCGGAATTTTGCAAATGAAAGCATTTACATCCCGGGGTTTAATTGTCCAATTAATAGATCCAAAAATATATAATGTATTTATGGGAATAAAGATAAAGGAGCTTCCACAATGATAACTTGGAAAGAATTCACAGAGGAGGGGAGACTTTCTTAAGGCCAAAGTGGCCAGATTTGAGGACAAGGCATTCCCGCAAGGAAGAGCCTGTACAAGAGGCATGATAGTGGATTGCATGTGCCTTATGCGAGAAATGAATATACTGGTTTAACTAAAGCCACGGGAAGGCAGAAGTAAAATACAGACAAGAGTGCCTAAGAACAATATTTCACAGATGATGGAGGCTATTTTTTAATAAAGGGGAGGAAACAATCTAAATAACTTCTAGGTCAGGCACTGTGCTGTGCGTGGTGCACATATTTAGTCTTCCATTGTAGAAAGCACAGACAGGGGAATTAGGAAGATACCTGAAGGGAGTGCAGGATTAATCAGCCCTGGAAACCAGAAAGCTGTTGTAGAAGGCTGTAGGGAGCTGGTGTAATATACCAGGCATGAAGAGATGAAATTCTCCGCTAGGCTGATTTCAAGGGGACATAAATATAAATATAAATGGCATTTTGCATTCTGAAACTTGATTTGATTTAGGTTGCGGTGATATCCAAGAATGCTGCTAAAGTTTTGTGTCTGGGTCACTAGGAGAATGACAAGGACAAGGAGATCAGGAAGATGGGGGAACACAGGGGAAAGAGAACTAACATATGTGATGACTTGGATTTCTAATATTTACCCATCAATTTTACATTATTTAGCTCATTTAATCCTTTTAAAACCCCTATAAGATAAAAAAAATAATTTTTCCAGATAAAGAAATTGCAAATCAAAGAGGTAGTACAGGGGAGCCTGGGTGGCTCAGTCGGTTAAGCCCCAATTTCGGCTTAGGTCATGATCTCACAGCTCGTGAGTTCGAGCCCCATGTCGAGCTCTGTGCTGACAGCTCAGAGCCTGGAACCTGCTTCCGATCCTGTGTCTCCCTCTCTCTCTGCCCCTGCCCTGTTCACACTCTGTCTCTTAATAATAAACATCAAAAAAAAAATTAAAAAAAATAAAAAAAGAGGTAGTACAAATTTCCTAAATAAATTGGAGAGCCAAAACTGAATCCTAGATCCACTGTGCTACACTGTCCTAGTTCTTTTCAATATACTTCCAATGTTCTGAAGAGAAACATGATGTGTTTAGATTTGGACATGGTGAGTTAGAGATAATAGTGGAACATCCAAGAGGAAATAACTGGTGAGCAGTTAGACATAACAGGATCATAAATATATAGGGCTGGAAGGAAGTTTAAAATTACATAATCATAGAACCAAAGTTCCAGAAAGAGATTAAAGCTGAGGGTGTCCATATGGGAAGATTAACTCACTAGGACATGAATGAAATCACCATATGAGAGAAAATGTATATTAGAAGCCTAATTGCCATTCTTTATGTGTGTCTACCTTTCTGGGATGAGTGAAGGAATGAGGCTCACTAATAAGATAGGGAAGTGGTTTCTTGTAAAGGGGAGGAGATGGTGAGATGCCTCTCACACCAGGGTCAACAGATGGTTAGGAATGGGTAATCAAAATTTTTGAATGGCTTTGAGAAGTAAAAAAAAAAAAAAAAAAAATGAAGTGATTGTCCATGGCTGTTAATAGTGCCTTGGTTGCCTTGGAACTTGTCAAAGAAACAAGGAAAATAATACAAAGAGACAAATAGCAACGTTGAGAAAGATTGCTTTTTTTTTTTTCATTTGATGAGATCTTGGAAAAGAAAATATAATATATGGGAGACATGTAAAGTGGGAATTCTGTGAAGATATATCTTGGTTTGCTATTTAGTTGTTTTCTGTTTGGTTTAAAGAGAGGATATCACAAGTTGCAAAATTGCATAGGGTTTTGGTTTGTTGAGATGAAAACTGTTGACAGCTATATACAAATTCAGAGCAATCTTCCTATTTTTATGTAAGATTTCAATAGTGGCTACAACTAAAAATCTACTACATTTCACATACACACAGAGAGAAGAATTCAAAACCATCACAAAATTGTTTCTATTAAAATATATAGTGAATACACCCAAAGGTGCTATTTCCCTGAAATAGGAAATGGTTGCTCAGATCAGTGACACATCAGTTAAGAAAATGTGGTTTCTAATAGGAGACTTTAAAGGGAAAAGGCTCAGTTATAGAACTCTGTACCCAACTAAAGACTGGCAAAAATACCCAGGTGCCCGAGACTAGTCTGAGCTATGCAACTCTAGCTAGGATGTTCATCATGAGCAGTAGATGGCAAATCTCAAGATCATATTCTACCCCTTCTCTTCCACCTCCTCTTTCCACCGTATAAATCAACTTATTAATGAGCCACAAATGCACCCCACCACCAGATACTATGGACCTCCATATGAGCCATAGCATAAGATCGCTTCCTAAATGGACTGTGACATTAACTGCAGAGCACTATCATGGATGCCACTTGAAAAAGATGTCTAAAATGTGGGAAACTAGTAAGGTCTGCATTTTAATGGCTGCAAAACACAATGTAGATACCTAATATAAAAGAGCTGGCATGTCCAATAATCTAAAACTACATCTTGCTAATTACCATTCTCTTTGGGTGACTGAGTTAATTTCTGTCTGTGGTTAAACATGCTGTTTATATTGCTTTCGTTGGGGGTCAGGAGGTGCATAAAAAAATATAATTAATTCTCTAATAATATCATCTGTTTTACATGACATCATATTTTATATTATTTTGTGCATGATACCTAGGACTGAGCTATCTAGAAAATGAAGCTGGTATTAGGGGAAAAAGGGTCTTCTCAAATATTGAGAAACATCTTTGTCACTGTCTTTGTGCTATAGTTGAAATACACAATTTCAGTTGGCACTTGCAACAAAGCAAAATGTTTTCTCTGGTGGTAGCATATAGAATTTTCATTGCCTTAAAATTTGGGGAAATACTAATTTCAGAAAACAAACTCATGGTAGAATATCAAACAGTAGGGAAGGGAGTAACATGGAAAGAAAATTTATCTTGTCACTTAACACCTCCTTGATCCCACTCTTCATTCCCACTATCCAGAGTTAAAACTTAAGAGTCTTCTTTCTGTGTATCACTCCAGAATTTTCTTGTGCATATATAAGCCCCGCCCAGAAACACACACACACACACACACACACACACACACACACAATTTCCTTTTCCTTCGACATACAATGTCATAGTACACATGTTGCTTTGTAACTGCATGCTTTATATAACCAGTCAGTCCTATATTGGCCAAACTTTAACAATTATTTTTGTTTACAAGTATTTTTTATTTTAATATTTATCTTATAAATATTTATTACTGTCAAGTTATCTGTTAATGTGTAATAAGCCATCTCAAAGTTGGTAAACATAAACAACCATGCTATTACTGGCACAGACTCTGAACAGGAATGTGGACAGGTCAGGGGTGGCTTGTCTGTGCTCCATCACGTCTGAGGAGCCTCAGATGACTAGAGCAACCACAACAATGGGGCTTCTAATATCCAACAAAGCATCTTCATTCACTTGCTGGATGGCTGGAAGGACTGGCTCATCTGGAGGCCGCCCCAGCATAGACTCTGGACAGTCAAACTTCTTCCAGGGTGCTGGTTCCTCTAGTCAACTACCTCAGGCAAGCTGGGCAGAAGCTGATGGCCTTTTCTGGCCTAGCCTAAGAGCCATGTATCATCACTTCCACCACATTCTCTTGATTATGAGAAAGTCACAAAGACAGACCATGCTCATGCAAATGGGAAGTAGACTCCTTTTATCTTGCCAGGAAAGTAGTAGCTACATTAGTTTTGAAGAAAAGCACATGGATGGGAGATGTCATTGCAGCATCTCTGGAAATACAATCTGGAGCAATTGTCTTAAATCATGGTCCTTTGCTTCTGTGCTTTGTAAAAACCTTCCTGCCATCACAAATAGGCTCTCTGTTGACAGAATGTTTCCTAATTTCCCATGTATGCATCCCAGAATGTTGTCATGCCCTGCTTAGAGAGAACAGAGATAGTGTAATAAAATGGAAAGAGCACCAGCTCCTTGGTGAATGAATTCATGTCACTGAAAGTCTCAGAACCCTAGTTTCATCATTAAAAGGAAAGGATTAAACTAAATTAAAGGATTAAACCAAGACCCTCCCACAAATTATAAAGTTCTTTTGTTCTAAGACCCAATCCATATATTTCATCTTCCAATTCCTTACTCTGAGCAGGAGAAACAAAAGATAGAATGGACAGAACCCCGCTCCTGTTTCCCAGTCTTTGTTGAATTCATCCCAAAGGCAGGGCCTAACCACATAGAATAAACTTCCATATCCATCACACAACCTGAGCATGACTCCACCCATGCCACCTAGCCACCACATATGATGAAAAAAACCTACTGCAATGTTTGCAAACTTGTAAGTGAGGATGTTGCTCCCTATGCTGGGAGTTTCCAAAAGAGAATGTAGGGGTAGTAAATTTCACTTCTCCTTTTCAGAGCAAAGAATGGGAACGTGAGAGAAATGGGCAGTGCTTGTGTGATAAGAAATGCTTTCTATCTAAGAAAGAGTGTCAAAAACATGAGGGATTGCTCTCTTAAAGACCACACTGTGCACACTTCAACACCTCTGCCAAATTTTCTACTATGCTTTAGCTTTGTACTTACTCTTCTTAAACTGTGTCGTCTAAGATGTATTTCCAACTCCACAAACAATTCCTTTTAGGGATTTATATCTAACCTATGAAAGGTCAAGGCCAGGCCAGAGGCTATGTCTTGTTGTTTCTAAGATCAAGATGGAAGAAAGTCCTCTTTCCATATAAGAGTAAGATTTGGGAGAATTTTAGAGAAAAAAGTAGCCCTCACATGGCACCACTAAAATACACTACGGGCAAAGATGGAAGAGTGGAAAAAGAGGGAAGGAACAAGGAAAAGCAAGGTGTAGGAGCTAATGAGTCCAAGTACAGGCAGAGTGGTTTGGGTATCTGGCTCCCTTTCTGTCACTGATAGGAGCTCCCAGATCGCTGTAAAGGCCACACCCACAAGGCTGAGACAGCTGGTCCAGACTGGGGACCTCCAAGCCAGATGGGAAATATTCTAGGCTTCTGTTTATTTTCCTGGCCCAGTATGGATTTATTATTTAGGTCAGACTAAATGGAATGGATAATATTCTCTGGAGATCAGAGGCTATGCACCATGTCTGACGTGTGACACATAGAAGGAAACACAGCCATGCTTTCAACTTGCTCGGTGAAGGATGGACACTGAGAAGGAATGGGAAAGAGTCTGCAAATGCTTTTCTTTTCATTTATTTCAGTTTCTTCCCCCACCTATCTGCTGTCCTTGCAAAGCAGGAGAAGGGAAAGGAAATGTCATTTCTCTGGAGATGCGACAAAAGGTTATTTGCTTTGGAAAAAGGCTCTGTCTTAAATAAATGAAAGTTGTCTGTATTGTTCGTTTGTTTGTTTGGTTCTTTTTTTTGGCTCCTTCTCAGTCACCCCATAAATCACTGCAAATCACCTTACCACTCCCTGAATTTGTAGGAGTTTCTTGCTGCTGCACAAAGGCATAACAATGGGCCAAGGCAAACATCTCTAATGTCTTCTTTCAAAACCAAAATGCATTTTAATAATTTAAAGCTGCAGCTCTTTCAGTCACTTGATAAATTATTCACAAATTTTACAACAAAAAAAAGAAAAAAAAGAAAAAATATGTTCCTTTTACAAGTCCTGGAACATTAAATCATATCAGAATAGATGAAAAGGGCAAATAAGTCCTAAACTCTTAGAAATCATACATTTTACTTCTTCATCCACAAGTTGGTGCCATGGTTTATAGGACAGCTGGTAGTAGGTGGTTTTTCTCAAGACTTATTTCCAGGCACAAAGGGAGGATGAAGGTATAAGAATGAAAAAAAAAAGTGGCTTTCAGAGGGTCTAGAGAGAACATCTACCTGTTTGCCTCAGAACTCCATCTTTAGATACCATTTCAAAGAAATCCTCCAGGATAAACACATGAAGAAAGCTGATTTGCTCAGGACAACTCACATTAAATTCTGGGCAAAGGAAGGTGTCACAATGATGTGGGTTCCTGCTGCTCTTGAGTTCAGACACCCTCTTAAATCCTCCCGCCAAGCATGGTCAAGAACCAGGAGGTTGCATATGTTCAAATGTGCATCAGGCATAATCTGTGGATGCTTAGCAAGCAGGTGTTTCTGCATCCATGGAATGGAGAATATTCACCCAGAAGAGACTTCTAAATCTATATAAAGGATGGCAACAATGCACTACCAATATAGCCAGTCACCTTCCATCTGAGGACCTTGGAATCTGCAAGCATCACCTACCACATTAGAAAGGAAAATGTGGTCACTGAATGGTTAAAGTAATAGATAGCAAAAAACACAGCACAACCAGTAGGTTTTTCTTTCAGAAGCTTCCTTCCAGTAGCCAGTGCCCAGAATAGTACTGGCATTAGTACATTCTGTCATCAATATTATTATCCTCCAAATCCATGATTTCGTTTTGTCCAGCTGGAACTTAGAGGGGTAGCAGTCTTATAGAAGAACTCATTATAATTTCATATTACAATTAGGATGGGGATAGAGTTTGTATCAATAAATTCTGTCCATATGGCCTGGTACAATGCTGGTAGAAACCACAGACTTAAGTCAAAAGTCTCACCTTATGTGTGCAAAAAGGGAGTGGACATTGTAAGCTATGTACCCATTTTAGCAGGCAGAAATGGGCTATTTTTTGAGAGTGGCAAAACCTGAAATTTCATATTTGTGGCAAGAGTTTCTGGATGAAGCTTCCACTTTCATTAGCAATGCAACTTTCTATCTTTCAGGGAATTTTGTAATTTTTTTTCCATCTTTCATCCTCCCCTTCCTTTTATAATCTAATTTTTAATGCCCTACTGTCTGTTTTAAGGAAATTCTGATATCAGGGGTATTCTTGAAGGCATATGGGTCTTGATTAAAATACCTTATATTCTACAAAGAAGTCCTATAATACTAGAATTATCTCTACTGACAACACCTTTTTTTCGCCCTTCAAATTTCATGCTCAGCTTCTAGGGGAGTCAAGGTGCAAAAGAGTCAACATGTTAGAAATACAGGGTTCTTTCATTTTAATTCAGCATGATAGATGCATACCTCCACATCAGTATTTGGAGATGAGAGAAGTAAAGAAGCAGAAGAGAAAAGCAGTTCAGTTTCTAGAGTACGCTATTTATTTATTTATCAACACAACTCTTTACCCTAAAGAATTTAAGGGGAATAGCGATGATGAATACAAAAGAACAAGATAAAATAAATTAAAAATAAGGAAGAAAATTGACCTTAGGATAAGACATAGGGAGAACAAAGTCATAATTTGCCAATCTCCACTTAATACTAACATTCTTTACATCTCCACCCCTTATCTTCTCCCATAAGGTATGTCAGTATAATCTTACCACGTTTTTGTCTTGCTTGCTGGGATTATGTAATTTATAAACAATGCCCAAATTTATTCGCCTTAAAGAGAAAGGCACATACATAATTTAGAACATTTAAATAAATCAGGTAAGGTAGTTTTAGGCATCTGTTGGTTACATTTTTGCAAGTCTATGTTACAACAAGTATGTTCCATTCCCCAAAGTGTCTATCTCTCCTGGTTCAATTGTTAACTTCACTGACAATTTAGGAGCAAAACATTTGTGAATATTCTTCTACATCTGATCTGAGCTCACATATTATCTCAGGAGGATATTCTCTGACACTGAAGTTCAAGTAGCCATTCTCAGTGCCATCTCAACTTCTTTTTTCCCATCACCTTGTATTATGTTCCTTAAAACACTTACCAATATTGAAATTTAGTTTGTTTATGGGTAAATGGTCTCTTCCAACACCACACTTACTAGAACATAAACTCTATGAGAATAGTGATTTTGTCTCTCTTGTTTACTCTTATGCCTCCAGTTGCCAATATGTGGCCTGGAATAGAGTAGGTGCTCAATGAAAGTTTGCTGAATTAATGAACAAATGAGTGAATGAATGACCATTTGGGGTAAAATCTTGTCCTCACTAATTTGGACCAAATACTGTCTTCACTATTTTTGTTAGCTGGATGAGTAAATCAGCTGCATGGAAGAAATCCCTTAACATCCAGACTCCTTTACTTCAAACGTCACCTGCAAAGATCTTCTCTTTGTCCCCCTTCAGCCTGTCCAACTCCCATCCCTGCTGCAATGAAGGAAGGGTCCTACTTCTGTTCCTCCTCTCACCCGTGTTCTGGTCCCACCCTTCCTTCTTCCTAAGGATCTGCTGTACCAACCCACCAGTTCCATTTTCTCTGGCTTTTTTCCAGCAATATTTAAGAATAATTATGCCAAGGGGCACCTGGGTGGCTCAGTCGGTTGAGCTTATGACTTCAGCTCAGGTCATGATCTCATGGTCTGTGAGTTCAAGCCCTGCATCGGGCTCTGTGCTGACAGCTCAGAGCCTGGAGCCTGCTTCAGATTCTGTGTCTCCCTCTGTCTCTCTGACTCTCCCCCATTCATGCTCTGTCTCTGTGTCTCAAAAATAAACATTTAAAAAATAAATTTAAAAAAGAATGATTATGTCAAAGCAAAGCTAAAATATTGAAACATGAATTTTCAAGGTGTTATCCTTCATCCCCCGAAGAGGTAAAAGTTTTCATTTCTTATATCATTATCCAGAAAGAGTCTATCATTATGTTGAATAGTAATGGGCTAAAAGGGGGTTGGGAAGATGGAAAGGTCAGAACTAAACAAATTTAAAGTGGAAAAGGCAGAGTTCCCCTTGTAGAAGAACAGCATGGGTGTATTGAGAAGAATGTAGGAGAATCAAGAACTTATTCCAACTGGGTTCAGAAGAGAGCTTGGGTGGTTAAGAAGGAAAAGAAAGCTCTTTGGGGTGGGGAGACAATGCTGGGCATATAAGACATTAAGAGAAATATGGGGGGGGGGGACCTGGGTGGCTCAGCCATTTAAGGATCCAACTTTGGCTCACGTCATGATCTCACAGTTTGTGGATTCAAGCCTCGTGTCGGGTTCTGTACTGACAACTCGGAGCCTGGAGCCTGCTTCGGATTCTGTGTCTCCCTCTCTCTCTGCCCATCCCTCATTTATTCTCTCTCTTTCTCTCTCTCTCAAAAATAAACATTAATTTTTTTAAAGAAATACGGGAGAAAGAAAGGGCTTTAAGATACTTTGATACGTATTATAAAGGGAGTAAGAGACCCTTTCTCGTTTTCAAAACTAAAGATTCATTTGCTTTCCAATATTATTTGTTACAGCTTGCAGGACTTCTATCCATCTGAATGATTCATAATATAGAAGCAGGGTCTAATTTGGAAGTAAGAAAGCCAGTTTCATCTGGGTTACACCCCATGATTAGCATTCTTGAAACCAAACTAAACCAAACTAAACTAAACCAAACCAAATCAAATCAAAACCCTTCCTGTAACTGGTGTCATATATCTCTCTCCTTAGCTCAACTTCAATAGAGTTGTCCTCATTCACTGTATATATTTCCTCAATTCCAACTGACACTTGACCCTTCTGCCATCAGTCTTCCACCCCCACTAATCACTCTTCTTAAGATCACCAATATCCTGGCTAACTGCAGTGGATGCCTTTGGCCTCTAATTGTTCTGCGATACTAAATCATTTGGCCATTGTCTTGGACAAAATCTATACAAACCCAAGGCCTAAGCTTGTGGCATGGCTCATATTTCACCATCAGGAAACACAGACTCTTAAACTTCCATTGTTAGTAGCGCATTTATTCCCCAAATGCAGCCCATTCTCTGCTGCCATGAGGCCCTCTGCCAGCCCAGCACCTGTGCTCTTGTGTTTGGTCCCCTGGAACCATCAAGCTCTTCATATTGCCTCCTTGTAGATTCTCCATCTAGTCTTGAGGTGAGAGTACTTTCTACAGTACTTGCCCCCAGGAGGAGCACAACCCAAAGACCATCATCAGCTGCCATATGTGAAGGAAGTATCAGTACCCCTCTCTAATTTCCAAATCTCATTTCACCAATAACCCCCAGCCTCAAAGGCTAGAAGTGAGCCATTTTGATAGTGTACAACCACTTTTATAACTGTTTAGTCAGCTCCTCTGCAAGTACTAACATTAGTCAGGCACTTTGCTCTGCAATGTGGACATAATTGGCACTCACTGTTTTGAGGCTTCAGTCAAAGCTGGAAAAGAATCCCATATTAAGCCAGTTTCAAAAGATTGCTCATGACAGAGCTAGAGACTGTCTTTACATGTTCCCATTTATCAAAGTACTATATGATTGTTTCTGTGTCTGGTTTCTCCATTAAACTGTTAATATCTGAAAGGTAAGGTCTTTGTCTTTATAACACACACCCACACACATGTACACACACACACACACACACACACACACACACACACACAGTGGCTGACCTCACTGTTCAGTCATGTTTCTGTTCTTTTCTCTTCTGAATAGCCAGGTGTCTCACAAGAATGATCTATGTTTACTGTCTCTATTTCTCAACCCACTCAGTCCTCAGCACACTCAAATCAAAGCTCTGGTCCTATCCTTGACTGCAATACTTTATATTAATGCCACCAATTATCTTTATTAAATCCATTAGGTTGTTGTACTTGACTTACCAGCAAGCATTTGGTTCTATGAACTATTCTCTCCTTCTTCAAGCAGTCTTCCTGGGGCTTCTCATATTTTAAGAGTCTTGTTTTCCTGCTAACTTTCTGGCTGATTCTTGTCCCTCTTTAATCTAGGCTCAAGCCACCAAATACCAAAGCTCTGTCAAAGTTATTCTGTGTATGCCTTGCATGCTTTTAACATCCAGGTCCAAAGTGGTTCATGACTGGCTCATTATGTACTCTCCACCTGGGTCTTATTTATGCACTTTCTATTTCAGCATTTGGCCCAGCAGCCATTCAGTTAGGCAAGCTGAAACACTGGTGTCATCCTTGATGGCTCTCTTTTCATCCTCTCTGGTACCCAGAAAACCACCAAGTCTTATTGATTTTTATCTCTGAAGTGCTCAAGTCTGTGTGCCTTCCCTATCTCTACCAATCATTCTATCTATGCCACCATCATCCCTCAAATGAACTACTGCATTGAATCCCAAAGGTGTTACCAAGTGCCCTCAGGTGCCCTCATATTCATTTTCTCACATGGCAAGTCCAATGATCTTTAAAAATGAATTAATTAATTAATTAATTTAATTAAATTAAAAATTGTTTACGTTGTCATCCCCCCCCATCCATTCTCATATCTTCTACTGGCTTAATAAAAATGAACTTCTGAAATGTGCCTTATCATACTCTGCAATGTCTGCACTTTCCGAACTCCAGCTATGCTGGTCTCCTTTAGGCCCTCCTGCCCTAGGACCTTTCTGCATTCTAGTCCTTCTGTAAGAAACCATCTCTAACAAAATTACTTCAACTCACTCAGCTCTGGGTTGAGGGGAGCCTGTCCTGGGTATTTCCTACTAGGCTAATCCTCTAAATCTTGCTCCCCTAGTGCCAGGTGTCTCTTCACCGACTCTCCCTGTGCCACTGCAATTGCCTCTTGTGTGATTTGTGTGATTCCTTAATGTCTCCCCTGCACGCGCACACACACACACACACCCAGTTTTTGCACCTGTTGCAGTCTCAGTGGTCAAAACAGTACTTGCTACACAAGGGAAGCTAAATAAATTTCGGTTAAGTAATTAAAATCTCACCAAAATGAATTACCAAGGGCAACACAGTGTATTGTTAAACTAAATAAATGATTGAGTAAAATCATATTGCTTCTTTTAGCTTCAGTTTCCTAAAAGTAGACAATAGGACAATGACTATTACACAGAACTCTGTTAAGGATTAAATAAAATCATATATCCAAATAGCCCAGCTTAGTGTTTTCTGTGTAACAGATTCTTAGTAAAGGTTAGCTTTCTTTATTTCTCTGCAAAATAGACACACATAATGGCATGGAGCCAGATGGTGAAGTACAACTAGCCATGATTTAAAATAAGGACAACAAATGTGTGGTAAAGATTCCCCCCTACTATGCATGGCATTCCTTTTTCATCATGGAAGTCTTTCTCAAAAATGGACACTGTGCATCCTCAGATTTTACCCTGCCTTTCTAGTTCTATATGACAGAAGAGTCATCAGGAGGTAGAGGAAGAGAAAAGATAAAGATACATAAAAGAAAGAGAAATGACAGTCTTTAGGATGGCAAGTGGATTATTCAAATACATCTTGATTTACACATGACAGATGTGTTCCTGAAAAATATGTGTAAACTGAATTATACTTTGAATTCACAAGGGAATCTTGGTATTTGAAGAGATCCTTTATTGAATTCTTTTGGAAAAAGAATTACCAGCGTGATGACTAACCTCTCCCTCTTGTGTAGGTACCATGGGCATTATGTAATCCCTTTTTAGTCCAGACTGGGGCAAATTTACCTATGTTTTATGTAAATTAAGAGACTTTTAAATGTTAGTTTTTGATGGAAAGCCATCAACATGGAGGCCAGCTCAGAGGAAGCATTCAATAAATCAAAGCTTCAGGCCCAAGCATCTATAGATAGATAGCACTGGAGCCTCTTGGACCTTCCCAGGGAGACCTTCAACTTGAACATTCTTCATTTACCAACCAAGACTGAATGAGCTGAGGGGATGTACTAGTAAGTCACACACGAAGTTGCATCCTGTGAGAATCAGGCTCAAGAAGTCAGGGCTCTCTAATGAGTTGGTTAATGGCTTAATTTGCTTGGAGAAAGAAAAATTTTATAAAAGACTTCATGAGAGTTTGTGTAAGAGGCTCGGTGCCATGTACTTAGAAAGTGTCTGCCAAATGGTGGGTCTGCATTGAGGGTGTTTATGTGACTCAGCTATTCTGTGACTGAGCTATTCAACTGCTGGTGGTATGGTTTACCCTGAACCAAGGGACAAAGACCAGAGAGCCAGACAAGGGCTCTGACCTGGGGCAGAGGGAAGACAGGAGGAATTCAGAAAATGGTAATAGGAGTTTCTTATTGGGTTACAACATTGTTGTCAAAGGCTGCCCACATGTGACCAGAGAACAGATCTTGAGAAAATATTTATGCAGTAAACCACCCAGGCTGAGCTCTATAACTATACTGGCTATCATTTCCCTGCTTCCATGCATCCAATAGCTTCAGAAGCCTGACTGCAGTCAAATGTTATGTGGCTTCCAAAAGGCAGTGGCAATGATGAGAAGAAGAGGCTGGGCCATGATCCTGGGTCATACGTGGAACCTGCCATGAACATCACAGTGCCCTTGTCAAGTCCCAAGCCTCTTTGAGCCACTGTTATCTCCAACTGGATAAGCTCCAATACAACGGAGTATAAGTGGATGAACTTTCATGCATTCTCTAGCCCTAAGAATTTTAGAAATTTCTGGCACCAGACACAGTTCCTGGCACCATAGGCATTCTTTCAAAATGAACTATGACTTCCAACTGTTGATGAAAAAAAAAAATGGATGGGGTTAGGGATAAATCGGGGCTTTGAGGTCAGTCCATCATTACTTTCCCAGCTGAGATTACAATAGTGGAACACTAGGGATGCCTGGGTGACTCAGTCGGTTAGCTCAGTCTGACTGCAGCTTAGGTCATGATCTCATGGTTCATGAGATCGAGCCCCATGTCAGGCTCAATATTATATATATTATATATATATATATTATATATAATATACATAATAGAACATATATAGAATATAGAATAATATATGTAATTATATATATATGTATATGTATATATAATAGAACACTACAACAGTAAAGCAAGAAATATATTAGGGAATATTCTTCCCTAACTTCTGCACTCACTGTTATTCTACCTTCTATCATTGTAGGGGAAAAAGGTGTGTGTGTGTGTAGTTTCCATTGGTAGTGGTTGATGGAAGTGTTCTTAAATTGCAGCTCCACGATCTGTCTTTGATAAATGGTCTGCTCTACCTGAAATTAGAAATTGGCTATGTGACTGTAGGAAACATATTATCTTATAATACTTTAATGTCAATATACACTCCTAGGTGACTGGGTCAGGGGCCAGTGCTGCCTT
Source organism: Panthera tigris (assembly GCF_018350195.1). Taxonomy (NCBI): domain Eukaryota; kingdom Metazoa; phylum Chordata; class Mammalia; order Carnivora; family Felidae; genus Panthera; species Panthera tigris. Next base: position 29,351,243 of record NC_056669.1, read on the forward strand.
ATGAGTCTTGGAAGTTTTGCCTTGGGCTGGCAAACACAGATGGGCCGTCCTTTATGTGGGGAGAGAGGAGAGAAGAGATGGCTTGACACACAGCTGGAAAAAATCATGGACATCCCTTCTGGAGCTAGCAGTTATTTCTCCATCCATTCAGGAAATACTTTTCACCCATTTGGCCATTAATACAGCACAAACACCAAAAAGTGGGGAATGCATTTCTATCTGATCGAATGACAAATGCCTTGAACTGCCCAGCACTCATCCACAGCCAGCTTCCTAACTCCCAATAAATTGTAAAATAATAATAAAAGACTTAAATAAACAGTAGCAGCAGCTAAATTGTTTCTCCATCCCAACCGGTCCTTTAGACAGAATGTCCTCTTGACAGATCTACTGATCCAGGTGTCTAATTGAATAGAGTCCTGATTGCTCTTGAATTTGTGACCTCAGACCGTTGTGCAATAAATGCAATTTGGAGAATTATTTCCAAGCAACAACTGCTACTCCTCTGGGAACTTACTATTGCTTCTGGTTTTTGAAATTGTTGGTGAACTACCTACTGACTAAGCTATTAAAACTAGGTGTTTTATTTGGATTCCAGACTAATGCTTCTGTAAATTCAAAAGCAAGACATACCACAGTAGCCTGCAGAAGGGTCCTGAGCTCAGGATGGGAACCAGGAGCCTACTGCCCACACACAGCTGGCCACGCAGTCTCCTTGGATCCTCACCTAGTTAGCAGGCTACTCTCCTGGGGCCATCTGAGTGGTAGTGATTAGAGCCGCTTGTGGAAAACTTGTCTAATGAAACCCTGTCAGAGGTGGCAAACTTGTTTGTATTTGGGATTTTGAGTAGCCTTACAACTTAGAGTTTGCCAAAATAGTCCACATGAAGCCAAATTTTTTGGAGACCCGAAAGATTCCAGGTGCACTCAGAAACAGCAAATGGGCTTTAGTAATCTGGGTTCCCTTTCTTTTTAGAATTTTAGCTTCCTTTGGGGAGTGCATTTACTGAGATGTGATGCCTTGCATTGTATAAATCCTACATGGACCACCTCCTGTACTTTTAAGAGGTGGTGGCAAGGCCACACTCATTTTATAATCACTGAGCCTCAGACATTATATAATTTATCCAATGCTCCATGGAAATAGGGGGGCAGAACTGGGATTGGAAAACAGTTCTGTCTCCAGAGCTCAAAGTTTAATCACCATGCTATGCCAATAGTTCCCAAAGATGGAAGATGGAAGATCAATAGTTCATATGATACAAAATTATGCGACTTATTTCATTTTAGGAAGACTTCAATAGAGTCAAGATAACCTAATGTCTTAAAAAAAAGTGGGCCTTGGGAGTCAAAATTACTTTTTATAAATCCTAGTTCTAGCACTTTCTTACAATATATAATACATGCTTGGATAAACTATCAAATGCTTCTAAGTCTTATCATTTATATCTGTATAATGGTAATAAAATCATGGCTGCTTTGAGAATTAAATGAACTAATGTATCTAAAAACAGGAACCTGGGACCTAGTCGATGTCCAGTAAATTGGAACCATAATTTGATAAACAGCGCATGTCTTAGCATTCACAGTCTTTAATAACTTCTTAAATGCACACATTTTCAAAACTACAAGGAATGTTTCAGAATGTGAACATGAAGCCTCTGTATTTTGGAAAGGTTTCTTGAAATGCAGCCTAAAACGTGACTTTTATACACCACGGCTCTCTCCTTCTTTCTTCTCCCTGCTGCCTTTTTACATTCTCTTTCCCTCTGCTCCTACCAGAACAGGGGCACCTTTCATCAATGTATTAGTCCATGGCTAAAATATGACTCATGCTAGGAATGAAAAGGAATATTCTGTCTGTGTAGCCAGCAAGGGCCCGTGGGGCAGATTCTCATTAGAATGCTTTACAATAATATCAATCAGTATTAAAAATGTATGTTCTACTCAATTTTTAAAACATCTTAAATAAATCTTTAAATAAAGCTATTTTGTTTTATCTTCAGGGCTCTGTGAACAGTCGGCTCTAAGGGGTCCTTGTTCCCCCAAGTACAGCCCCAAAAGTGTTTCCTACCAAAGCTTTATCTTTCTGGGGGGTCTCTGTGCTGGTGGAGTCAAATCATTGGGGTAATGTTAATTCTTATTTGGTGGCAGCACAGAAACAGGGGAAAGGAATATTACTCCATTAGGCTCATTTGCCATTCAAAATTGCTTCACAGGAAGCAGCTAGTTAATCCATACCCTTGAAGTGCAAGCAGTGTTCTCCCAATGCCATGGAAAAGGTCAGTGAGTCTACAGGAAAGGAGAAAAGGCAGTGCCCTTGCTACAGGGCTGGGAAAACTCAGGGGAAGGCTAAAAATGGAACTAGATATTCCAGAAAGGAGCATGCTGCCTCTTTTCTAAATACCTCTCTTGGCTGGCAAAGATTGCTCACCTCTGCACCCCCACTAAAATCTCCTTGGTTAAAACCAAAATGCTACAGGAATCAGGATGAGACTGCTTAAGGTATAAGCAATAGGGAATGGTGGGGACTGAAACAAAATGGAGAATCAAGAATGATAAAAGATATTCACATTAATTTAAGCAAGAACAACCATAACACTTTTATACGTGATGATTCAAATATATCTTCTCCCTAGAACCAATGACCATTTCCTACCCTAACCACTGACATCCACCCAGAATATGCCAATCACCTCCTACCTGCTGGATCTTCCTGTTTATTATCTTCGAGCCCTCTAATATATCTTGCAGATGGCCATCCATTTTTTACTTGAAATACTATTAACTATTCATGTCACTAGCTCCCATCAGGGGACACATTTCCTTCTTCAATAGGGTCCCTATCTACTCTCTCAGTCTTATTTTCTATTACTCTCTGATACTTCCCATTTCCTAGTCACTCGATGGGCTCCCCTTGCTGTATCCATTTCCTTGTGCTGTTCCCCTCTCCTGAAATGTTTTTCCTTCCACTTTATTTTTTGTCTCCAGCAAGAAATGCAACTTCTTGTAAATGTGAATCCACCTATGTGACCTCCCCACATGACGTCTTCCCTTAGACCTTGCCCCAACTCTGTTAGAATAAGCCACTTGCTCACACACAATCTGGTTTCTCTTTGCACATTTTTTATTACACCAGCAGGACGCTGCAGTCTAGCTGGTAGTTAATGTGACTGCCTCCCTCATTAAATGATGACATCCTTGCAAGGAGAGGCATTGTCTAATTGGTTTTAGTAGTCCCATACCTCATACATCTTCTGAACCATGGTAGACAGGAAAAAGATGTTCAAAGAATCAATGCATCAGTGAAAAATAAAAGCCTGAGTAAATGAGTTACAAAAACATATAGTGCTCCTAGAGGCTATTTCATGGGGAAATTTATGTTTGTCTTTTGAAATATTTTGTGGTCAGAGGTCTGATACCAGGATTAGGTATTTCCCAAAAGAAGCTGAACAGTAGTATAAACATTAAAAAAAAATTTTAAAAAGGGTACCTGGGTGGCTCAGTTGGTTGAGCATCTGACTTCGGCTCAGGTTGTGATCTCACAGCTCTGTGAGTTCGAGCCCCGCAGTGGGCTCTGTGCTGATGGCTCAGAGCCTAGAGCCTGTTTCAGATTCTGTGTCTCCCTCTCTCTCTGCCCCTAACCCACTCACATTCTGTCTCTGTCTCAAAACTAAATAAACATTAAAAAAAAAAAAGAAGCTGAACAGTAGTGTGCACCTCTGGGAGACCAAAAGAACAACAATGGTATAAAAGCAAGAGGATGAGGTCCTTTCTATCAAGTGTAGCCTGCCTAGTAACCAGGAGACTGAGAAAAGGGCCATTATGTTATTAAAAACAAAAATGAAAGAAATCTACTCACATTCAAGAAGTGTAAGCTTACACTTGCATGTGCATGTGCGCACACACACACACACACACAGCTTAAAGCAAGAAGCCCCACATCAGATTCCCTGACTCTGATTAGTTGTTAAACCTCAGGAAAACCACTCAATTTCTCTGTGCCCTTGTATACACATTATTTTAAAATTAAAAATATATAACGTATATGAAATCTAAGTTCATGCTTTCTCTAGAAGCTTATGTAAGTCCTTTCCCAGGGTTTTCCATTAGCTTTCTAGAGTCTTCAATCAGAGCTCCTGTTCAGGTGACACAGCCTAAAGGATCCAGAATGACCAGTGTGTTCGGCAACCCTTGTTTGACTACAGTCCCATCAAGTCTTGCCAGCCAGTTTGCTTTCTTTAGTGTAAACACAGAGACAAGATGCTTCGTGGTTTGAAATACTTAACTAATTGATTTGTCTGTACAATAAAATTGCATCGAATTTTGCACGTTCATATTAATAAATGAAGATAGAGGAGTCTCTTAGACAGAATCTACTCGGACTCTCTAGGCATTGTGTTTTGGGGATTACAGCCAAGAGTGCTGAGCCTCCAAACATAAAAGGCTTGCTGCCCGAAGCCCACTGTGGGAGCCACCTTGAGGAGTTCTGCCACATGAATCACAGGCTTCCCAAGCTCTGCAAGTACCACTTAGAACATCATTCTGGTGTCACTGCTCACTTTTCTTCAAAAGGGCGAAGACACCTCAGAGACAGAAATGTCAGTGCAGGGTGCTTGCCAGCCACACACAGCTGAGTTGCAGGCAGTTGCAGGCAGTTGCAGGGCAGTTAGCTGCAATCCTTTGGAGTCCCTCCTGGCTCCACAGTGTGAACAGTTACCTGCAGGGAGGCTACACTGAGGGGCACATTATTCTACATTTCACACACCTACGCTTGAAAAAAAAAACAGTCTAATGGTTTGTTAATGATTCCACATGCAACTGTAAGACCTTTAGCGTTGAGTGTCATAGAAATTTCATGTAGGTCAAAACACTTTTATGTGTTCTTCAGATCCAAAAATAGAAGTGAAGTTCAGGTTTAGCTAAAAATCTATGAGGAGGCATTTCTTCTGAAAGAAATTTATTGAGCCAGGAAAGCTTCTGTATCCTGTGCCAAAGGTTGCTGGGAGATGACCGCACACCTACAACCCACGGGACATTAAGTGACAACATCCCCAATCCTTCTGTTGTTGCCATCTGTGGTTTGTTCCACAGAGAATTTGCAAGAAGCACCTCTCTACTGACCATGAAGTCAGATTTCTGTCCCTCCTGGAAAACCAAGAGGATGAGCACATGAGGGGAAACACTTCACAGGGCATTTCTTTCAACTGTCAGCCTGTCACATCATGTTGACTGTTGTCACTCACAGAAAGAAAGCTTTGGGGCCCAAGAAATGCCAAGAAAATGGCAGCCAGTGGGCAGGGTGATCACCAGCCTTCTCTTGCTAATATATGCAGCGGATGTGGCATTTCTGACAATATTGCTTCTGCCTCACTTGCCATTTAATGTTAAGAGGCTTCTAGAGTCTACTGCATTTAAAGAGTAATGACTGTTTTCAGGGTAAATGCTCTGTTAAATAACCCTGGATTATTGTGTCGTGTTATTACATTTATAAAATGGCATTTCAAAAAATAATAATTGTTTTAGAGTTAATTGATGTTTTTAACCATCACTGTGTGGAGAATTTTTATTCAGCAGAAAGGGAGTGAGCCAGGGAGAAAGAGATTTCCATCGAGAGAGTCGGTACTGAAAATAGAAATCACTCCTGCAAATGAAATCCTGGTAGATGAGGCCCTCCCCCCTCTGCGGACTGCCTTCAATAAACTCTTTTTACTGTGATTAAAGCGACCACAGGACAAAGGTAAGACTCAGTCTCATTCCCCAGTGCAGTCCATGGGTGCTGGGCCTGGCAGTGGTACAGGGGGCGAGGGAGCCTTGGCACAGACTCATTGGCACAGACTATGACCCCATGTGGGCAGGCCTGGCCCCTGAGCAGCCTGAAGCAATGGCAAGGACCCAAAGCTCTGCACAACAGTGACTTCTCAAATGTGAAGTTAATTACACGGCCGAGAGTCTCAGAATTTCCTACGGCCAGAGGCAGAGTTGAATGCAGGGATATCACAGAATAAAAGTTGGAAATTCTAAAATCTCCACATGGGGACGGTGCAGAGTGGGTAGCCCTGCACATACCCCTGGTGTGGTGGGGATGGTGTCACTTTCTTCTGTTTTATCAAAATTCTTCCATCAGGACTCCTCAAGCATGTGTATAGGGGATTAATTTATACCCTGTGAGAGAGAAATGATCCCTTCATCACATCGTTTCCTTACTATTTCTATGAAGTAGAAATTGGGTATTATTATTATGAGAGCTTTAAATATAAATTAAGTGTACACAGAGAAAATAAGCTCATTTTCATTCTGGTGGAACTTAATGGAGAATCAAAATCTTTACATTTGTAGGTCATTTCTGTTCCACTTATACAGTCCATCATCCGTGTGATATTGTGATTTGTAATATGAAATATATATTTGGTCTTTGTCCATGGTTCCTGGATCACAGCTACCAAAGCCCTTGGAATTCCTTCAGTAAAGAGAACAATCAGTAAGTTAATGATGTGACTTTTGGGTCCCCACTTAAGGATGAGTAGTGGAGAAAGGACTTACTACCTTTGTCCTTTGGTTGTTTTAACCGCAATTAAAAGAGTTTATTGAAGGCAGTTCACAGAGGAGGAAAGCTTCCTCTACCAGGATTTCACATGAAAGAGGGATTTCTATTTTCAGTGCCGACTCTTCCTCGATAGACATCTCAACGATACATAGTGAGTTGAAACTTTCAGTCCCAACCCCTGACCTCTGGGGAGGAGAGAAGGGCTGGAGGGTTAAATCAGTGGCCAATAGCCAGCAATCATGTCTATATAATGAAGATTCCCTAAAAACCGAAAAGGGCAAGGTTCCTAGAGCTTCCAGGTTGAAGGAAACAGAACGCTTCCATGGGCCACCATGCCAGGTTCCAAGCTCGACAAGAAGAGCTGCTTCTTTGTTCAGAAACTCACCCTATGTTTCTCTGCACCTGGTTGTTGGTTTGTATCCTTCAATATCCTTTGTAACAAATCAGTAATCTAGTGAGTAAACAGGTTTTTTCGGTTCTGTGAGATGTTCTAGCAAATTAGTAGAACCCAAGGAGGGACTTGTGGTACCCCTGATTTACAGCATTGGTCAGAAGCACAGGTAACAATCTGACCTTGTGATTGACATCTGAAGTAGAGGGAAGCCTTGAGGGCCTGAGCCCTTTACCTGTGGAATCTGATGTTATCTCTAGGTAAATAGTGTTAAAGTCACTTAAACTCAGGCTAAATTGGAGAAAAATAGATGTTGGAATGTAAAGGTGGAAATAATGATGGGGACCATCTAATACAAATCCCCAATTTTAAAGATGAGGAGACTGAAACCAATAATGCTATGCAATTATCTAAGATTATAGATTTGGATATTAGAGCTGCAGTTAAAAAATCTCTGATTCCAGAAATCCTACATTTCTCCCTAATACTTCTGCCAGTTCTTAAACAAGTCCACATGTAAACAATGGTCACTTCCAGTCTCATTCCTAACCACCACCATCTTGAATGAGCAGGATCAACCTTTGGTAAAAAGTCACAAGGGAATTTTGACTACCTCAACAGCTGGAAACCAGAAATTTGAGCAACAAATATGTGTTCCAGTCTCTTGGCTGCCAAATAACCAGAAGAAGAGCCACCAATTCTGTGAACCCAGAATGACTCCACAAATAGGCATTCTATGGTATTAGGAAGGGACTGAACACAAGGAAGTTGGAATGTATAATTTCCTATCAAAGCACAATTGGCAAAATATCCTGACTTTTCACAGATTCATCCAGACATCCCAAGGAGCATTTTCCTGATTATTTTGGTAATTATCTAAGAGTGAGTAGATTGACCTAATAAGCAAAAGAAAGTCAAACCCAGATAACAGTGGGCACCACCTAACAGCAAAGACCAGGTTAAGTGACTCTCCAGTTATACAATGTACCAGGGGCCTTGGCAACATACACACAACTATGGGACCTTCACCCCTGTATTCACATTCCATGGCCTTTTTAACCACAAGGACATCTAAAGGGCAGAGCTATGGCTCAGAGACCTTGCATAAAGTCTCACCTTTCTCCATGTAGAGTCTGAAAATGATATATCTGGAAGTTTTCTGTTTATTTAAATAAATATAAAGCACTTTCAATTATTTCCATACTTATTAAGAAAGCAAACAGAGAGAAATATATCTGGTGAGTTATTCCTTTTGTCTTCTTCAGAACAGAGTAAATGGAGCAGGCAGACATTAATCATCTTGAAAAAAAATGGAATAAATTGAGATATACCAGTTAGATATTGTGTATTAGGCTCAGAGTACCATTAGAACAATGAATCTTTCCCTTCTCATACAAAACCATAGAATAATATGGAATATCTTTCACATATAGAAGAAATTGAGGCCCCATAAACTCCAATAAAAAAAGGAAAGACACCAAAATGAATAAAATTATAAGACTCTCCACTACAATATTAAAATCCTGACCTTTCATAAAACTAAATATTACAATGGTGAAATATCATACAGAAAATATTTATATAACATAGTAAGTTATGAACTCAGTAGGTGAGTAAGATAGTTTGAATAATAATGAAATCATTACATGTGGACTGATATACATAGGTAACCAGGATATGATGAACTCCTTTCTACCTCTTGGTTATGAGATCAGAAAACCACAATTTGTAGTCATTACACATCAACAATGCCATTATTATAAAATTTATATTTTTATAAAGCAGTTAAGCAAAACAAGTTAAATCTTTGGAAACCAGTAATCAATATGTTTATTTAAAAATGAAAAAAAAAACATTTTATTTTAAAATATCTCAAAGAGTGACTTGGCTGTATTTTCAGGTACTGCCATGGAAAAATATTACCTTATTCAATCATTTCAAAAATATTATGTTTGGATTATCCAAAGTTCAGTGAAGCTGATATTTCTTCATTATAATCTTCTCCAGAATGTTTATTCACTTCTGCAACCTTCCTCCCTTCTTTTCCTCTTGCTTTCACTGTCTTCCTTCACCCCTCTTCATTTATTTTAATAACTTCCATTGTGTGTATCATTCCTAAAGCTGAAATATAAGGAATAATTTCTGGGAATAGTGAGGGAGATAGAGAGAAGAGGTTCTATTGAACTGGATTTGGGATACTTAAATAATTAAGTATCAGAACCAGTTGCAGAACAGTCGTCAAAAGATGGACAGGATTCTCTCTTTACCAGCAGATCCAATATGGTGCCCACGTTTTGTGAATTAACTCCTAGGGCAGCTCGCAAAACAATCATTTTTATTTAGGCACACCCACAGGTTTCTCAAGTTTAGGGCTTTATCTCTTGTGTCAACTAGTTTGAATAACATCCTAACCGGAAGTGTTCGCTTGCTTTTATTTTTGACTCTCATTTTAGCCCACATTATTACATCTTCCATCTACTGTTGCCAGAATGATATATTAAAACATCATGACTTTGCTCAAAACCTTTCAGTGACTCCCCATAGGATAAAATCCATTGCTATGTCTTCCTCAGGCCTTCTGGATACAAATAAACAAATTAGCAGACAAATTTTTACCATATACCAAATGTATGTCAGGAACCATTTGATATTTTCATGTTTATAATCTTGAGAGATCTTTAAAATAATCCTTTAAAGAGGATTTGATGCAGTTAGAGTGGCCTAAAGACACAATTTGGAAAATGTTATCTGCAACCTGGAAAATATTTTAGCTATTATGGTAATCTTCTTTCCTATTCCTTCTTTTATTATTTAAAACTAAAACATAAACAAATTACAAATTGTCATAGCTACATTGATTGAAATTGATACATGGCAACATTATGAGATTTTATGCATTTGCGTTAGCAAAAGTAACTTAAAATCAATGATTTGGAGAGAAATTATTCAGGAAATCTTAATGACTTATTATAGTAAAAACACTTAAAAGAGTGCATCCATTAATGGAGGACAATTACTGGAAAATAAATTTATTATTCAGGAAACCAATTAACTAGTATTTAATTACTTACAATTATGATCCGATAGTAAACACTGGTACACTTTGCTTACAAATATCACTTCTGATTACGGTTCATCAGGAAACAAAATGACTAATGTTATGTCATTGAAAGTAACTTCACTTCACATTCCCCTTTTCTGCCTTTCTCTGTGAATTACTATCATGAAGAACCAGAGACCATAAGAGCTGGAAGATAGGCTGAGGTTATCGGATTCCCCCTCCTCATTTTACAAGTTAAACTTTCAAGCTCAGTGAGGTGAACTGGGCTGCCCAAGAAGTCGCAGCCAATTGCTGGTGATCCTGCAACCAGTATCTTAAAACTCTGGCTTTCAGAATAGTCACTTCTCTGAGCATGGCTTCCTCGTGAAATAACCCATAACTCAGAAAACCAAAGGGCATACACTCTCTTTTCCTTTTTTGGAGCAAAAATTCATGTTTGCTTTAGAAAGTCATGGGACTCAAGGCATTCTCTAAGCTACACATGAGAGGGTGAGTCACCTAGCACACTTGGCTAACTCAATACCCCCCTTCGTCATTTCACTAGGCATCCTTTTGACTCATTTTCCGCTCTTTTCTGTGTTGCTATTGGCATAACATCCTATCAGTGCAGTTAATTACATCCACTTGGAGTGTGAAGGACAACTTGATTGTCTCAAAGTGCCACAGGCCATATAATCCATCTCACTGATCTCACAAAGCAAGTTCCCAATTGTCCTGCTGCAAAGAGAGGACTGACAACCCTTGGCAATGTGCTGACACCCTAGGTCTCTGCCCCAGATCCATGCTGGGGCTCCTCACTACCTCCACAGTGCTGGTCCTCCCAGTTTTAAGTGAACATTGTTTTATCCATTCTGAACTGGTGATAACTCAGTGCAGCTAAGTGTGCACCTCTGATTGCACATCTTCATTATTTTTGAAACTCTTTAGAAAAAACAGTAAATACTGTGGCTGTTTATCTTACTATGTAATGTGGTCAATCCATTGTGACCATAAGTTTCCTATTCCAGTATAATGTTCATGTAATTGTTTAAATGTACTAAATGCTATTGAATTTCTTGATTCTGTGTATGGAAGAATGAACTAAATTCAACTGAGTTACTACTAAGGCCTCAATATCCTTATCCTTTTGCCCCTGATATTTGAATTTGAGAGTAGGTGAAGACGCCAAAGTATAACCACAGAGGAGTGAGCTGCTGTTCCAGAAGGCAGGCTCCCTACTGGATCTCAGTCCCATGGAAGCTGCCAGCCAGGTTTTACCTCACTCAAGCTCCTTGTTTGACCAGGACATCCAATTGTATACGGTTTGGCTGATTCCAGTGTGAACCCAGAGCAGCCACTGAGTTTTGAACAAACTGGGCAGAAAGGATGGGGATCCTCATAGAGGCACAGAATCAATCAATCCCCTGAGGAGCTGGTTGAGCATGCAGAGGATGGAAGACTATATACACTATTATACATCACAAGGTCTGTGTGACTCTTGGAAAAGCTTTGCTATGGTCTTAGTTTTAGAAACAGTTATGCTTCTCCCCAGAAGCTGATTAATCTTTATGAGACAGACATTATGAATGACATAATTGGTGCATAACTCTCTGGGCTTTGACAGCTACACAGTCCTGTGTATCAGCTATGTTATCTTTGTTACTCTTCATTTCCCTTTCTTCTAAAAAAAAGTTTATTAATTTATTTTTAGAGAGAGTGAGCAGGGAGGGTCAGAGAGAGAGGGAGACAATTTCCCAACAAGGCTCCGCACTGTCAGCACAGAGCATGACGCGGGGCTGGATCCCACAAACTGTGAGATCATGACCTGAACCAAAATCAAGAGTTGGACATTCAACTGACTGAGCCACCCAGGTACCCCCATTTTCCTTTCCTTCTAAAAACATTTTTTGAATGACATCAATTCAGTATATCTAAGAGATTCATAAAATAAAGAAGCATACAAAACACAGGAACCCTGCCTTTATCTTACCATCTCATCTTTATTCAACTTTTCAGAGGTCCTCTACCCATTTTCAAACATTACATTTGGGGATGTGCATATACATCTAACTGTTTTGTAAACATGTTATATGTGTTTTTATACAATCTGCTTTTTTACCTTCCAGTGAAATGTGTACATTTCTGATGTTCATAAAAGCTGCAGTATTTCATTCTTTTTAAGAGCTGCAAGGCACAGCATACAAAGGTTGGCAAAGCTTCACACTAAGTGGTCATATTTTGTGTCCAATTTTTTTCCCAGCCTCCATTCTGCCTGGGGTTGGATCACCAGGAGTACTACTCAAAAGATTTTTCTAAATCCGGAAGTCAACTGGTATTTAAATTTCTAATTTTCATAGGTATCACCTTTTCCAAAGATGAACAAATTTATATTTTCACCAATAGTGTCCAAAAATTACCTTTTCTTGAGTCCTCACTGACACAAGCTTGTATTTTTAATTAGTTTTTGAGAGGTAATTTGTCTTTTCTGTTTTAATTTATATTTCCCTGATTACTCATGAGGTTTAGCATCTTTTCACATACTTATGCACAATTTGGATTCAATGAATTGCTGATCCATTGTCTATTTTCTAATGGGTTATTTATCTTTTCATTGGTGATTTGTAGCTGTTCTTTCTATAGTCCAGATATTAATGTTATAAATATTGCTCACCATTTTTCCCCAAGTCTACAACTTGCCTTTTAACTGCTTGTATTATCTCTTTCTGTTTAGTTCTTTTGCATTTAATGAGGCCATTCTATCAATATATCAATTTTTTTCCTTCATTGCTTTTGGGTTTCCCATCTTAATTACAAAATACTTCCCCATTCCCAAGATTACATGTACATGCATTTATAAAATTCTTTATTTTCCTGATGCTGTCAGAATTTTTATATTTATATTAATACTTGGCTCTTCAATCCATCTGCCTTTTATTTTTTTTATTCTATTATGGGGTACAGTCTTATTAACTTTAAACTTATACTAACATATGACATATCTGTGTCCTTATCAGGCTACTTAAACTTCTTTGAAAAAGTTCACTATAAGTAAGTAATTAAAAACCTTTATAATGATGTCACTACCAAGAGATTTAGTCCCTTCTCAGAGCTTTGCACTGACATCCCTGACCCAGGACCGCTTTTCTTCCTGACGCTGGGTGTCCACAGCCTAGCAAAGTTATGGCACCAAAAGCATGAAAAGAAGAGTTGTGCAGCTACTCTTCCATTGTTCATGCACAAGCACTCTAGAACAGTCACATTGAAGAAGCCCTTTGTGTAATTGTCAAGATGGAGAAAAGTATATAAAATTCACAGTTCCTGAACTTGAACATACAAGCTAAATACCCAAGACAATAGATGTGAAAAGGAAGCAGAAAACAGAAGATGGCCCACAAGGATGAAAGAATGTGCACAAATATGTGTACTCGGGCTTTTGGGAGCTGAAGGAAGGAAGAGGTATGAACTGCTAGGAGAGAAGGGGAAATATGCCACGTGAGGGTTAAGGTGAGAAGGATGTCACAGAAGACTGTTCAAGACTGTAGGGGGCATTTCAAGGCAGCAGACAGAAAGTAAAGGGTGGGGCTCCTCTCCACCGGCCTCTGCCTTTATGTAAGGGTTTCAGGAACTCATTGGGGGGTGCAAGATATGGTGGTTTTCAAGGCAGATGAGAAACTAGGCCCTTCCCATAAGTGGAAAATTAAACTGTAATTAAGGAATAGCATCCCTCTCATTCATATTTTATTGTAAAATGTGATACAAAATTCAGCTCAGGCCCTGAGGTTATTTTACAGACCCTGGCCTCTGGAGATGAGCCCCCCAGCGCATAGAAAATGTACCCCCGCCAATAATCAAGTCCAAGATACCATAACGAATCCATCATCTGTGGCCATCAAGCCTGGCTCCCGACTGTCGATGTGGAGTTAATTAGACAAATATCGTACGCTAAATTCCAATTGATTATTAAGACACCATAGCGAGGATTTAACATCACGGCATGTACTGGAAATGCTGTGTTATACCTTGAACGTGCCTGCTCACCATCGGAAACTGTGGAGTCATCAACTGACAATTAGCATTCAGTAGTATCTATAGCCTGTTTTTTATCACTCCTGATTTAATAAGACAGTTATTGTTCTCTCTGTTAATTAATATCTATCGATTAAAGTTTAAGTCTGGGCATCAGGCATATATGTTCTTGGTTAACTGCAGAGCAGTTAGCATGTTCTCCTGCTGAGCCTGACATGCTCCTTCTTATTTATGCTTTAAAGAAGTCTTTCTGCTCCTGAAGGACAGCTGGACTGAGGGCAGTGGCCTAGCAAAAGATGAAGTGAGGAGTATGGACGGAGCTGCTTCCTGGGAATTTGGGAAAGAAGAAAACCACAGAACAGTGTTCTGAGGTGCCTGGTTTCCTCTACAGAGATTCCAAGTTTAGAAGTTGTAGATTTTTGGGTTGTCATGGTACCTGGGACAAGGTTAGCCATTAACCTTCCCCTGAGTCTGAATCAAGAGCTTGCTACTCTGCCTATCAGTCTACATGCCCTACTATATAGGAGAGTGATGGCCGAGGATTTTTGTGGCGATGGTGGCAATGGTTAATGCAATTCAAGGGTCTACTCAGATTGCTCCGAAGTCCCTTACCTTTACCCTGAAATGAAATAAATAAGACTTTAAGTTTAATGGTTCTTTATGTGTAAAACAAGCTTTTAATCTCTGGCACACCATGACTTTCGAGAGAAGCTTCTCCACTTCTATCCCCATCCTTCTGTGGAGTATACATTTTTGTTGCTGTTGCTATTTTCCTATGTTATGAGGTTGCTGCTATGCCACTACTCTTCAAATAATCTCACAAGAAGCACAACATAGTCTTTAATTTGGTAATTTAATTAAATAAATAAAATCTTATTTTACCTTTCCTCTAACGCTTATTTTAACATTCATTTTTAAACTGTTTTGCATCATTTTTTAGTATTCTATTTATTGAGGTTCATGTTTAAAGAGTAAAGTGCACTGGAGTGCCTGGGTGGCACAGTCAGTTGAGCATTGGATTCTTGATCTCATCTCAGGTCATGATTTCATGGTTCATGAGATCAAGCCCCACATCAGGTTCTATACTGATGGTGTGGAGCCTGCTTGGGATTCTGTCACTCCTTCTCTCTGTCCCTCCCCCACTTGTGCATGTTCTCTCTCTCTCTCTCTCTCTCTCTCTCTAATTAAATAAATACACTTTAAAAAACTATTAAAAAATATTAAAGTGTATAAAGGTCCCTGATCTTAGGAGTACAGTTCAATGGTTAAAAAACCATACACTTGTGTTACATAGAGCATTCCCAGATCAAAATATAGAGCATTCCTACCATGATCCAAATTTTCTTCATGCCAGTTTTTAGGCATTAACTCTCAAAACTCTTCCTACCACCACTTGAAATAACTATACTCATTTCTACCATCATTGAATTGTTTTGCCTGCTCTTGAACTTCATAAAATTGGAATCATACAGTGTGTACACCTTTATGTCTGAGAAGCATTCATTTATAAAAATAAAAATGCATATATCAAAGTCAGGAGTCTTTGATTAATTTTTTTAAGTCCGTTAACTCCAATAATGCAATCCTATTTTAAATATGTTTAGCTGGTTTTGGTCTTTCTTAAATTCCCAAGAACCAACACATTCTTTTTTATGACTCTACAATCACCGCCAATCTTACAAGTGGATTTATATGAGAAAATTTTAACCACAAAGGTAGCAAGATGTCTACTGCACATCCTCCTTCTCAGTTTGGATTTGCCAACATAAAGTGCCAGAGGTGAGTAAAAAACAAAACAAAACAAGACAAAACAAAAAACAATGTCATCTTTGTCATTTATCCATTTTATAAAATCAGGGAGTTGGGAATAGGAAATTTGACAATGACATCTTGAATTGACTGATGCCTTATCTTTGGGCAATGTTGCCAGTTAAATACAGGGAGAAAAATCAGACTGGATTAGGCCTAAGAGCTTACTGTGTGTGGATTTTGGTAAAATATACAATAGACAGAACTCAGTATACATAAAAAGTGGCCAGATTCAGTATATGAACTGGCATCAGAGAAGACCATCAAAGCCAGAAATAGACAGTGTTTGAGAATATAAGCAAGTAGGTAATAATCAAGACTTAATTGCAAGGCTTGGGTCTGTGATAAGAGACTAGTAAGAGAAAAGAAGAGTCTCAGCTCTGGAGGTATTAATTTACTTGGCAGGCTACCAGGACAGGGACCAACAAGTGAAAGGGTATATTCTAAAACAGTGGTTCTCAAAATGTGGTCCTTGGACAAGCAGCATCAACATCACCAGGAAATGCAAGAAATGCACATTCTCAGGCCTTTTCCTAGTCATACTCAATCAGGAACCTGGGGTTGAGGCCTAGTAATCTGTTTTAACAGACTCTCCAGGTGATCCCAATACTGGCTACAGTTTGGACACCAGTGGTATAAGAAGTGAGGACTGGGGTGCTAAGTAGAGCCTGTTTCTTAGGCAGTAATGTTAAAGCTGGGCTACAATTGTGGAAGGCAGTACTGAGTCCTGGGGAAAGAGGCCTCATCGAGGCACATCACTGCAGTGGAATGGCTGGTTCCAGGCGAAGTCACTGCTAGAACACAACTGGGAGAAACAAGTAGATCCTGATAATACATGTGCACCTTTTCAGGGGGAAAGGATGACTTAGCATGATGTTGAACTGCTTGCTTCTACCTTCCCCACCTCAAAAGTACAAGCTTTTCGAAAGTAAAGACCATGCTTGTTTATGTCCTCCCACAGTGCCTAACAAAATGCTTGGACTGTATAGGAGTGCAAAAAATGTTTGTGGATAAATGAGAGAGGGAATGAATGAAAGAATGGATGAAAGAGAAGTGAAAAGCACAGCACATGTACTGTATGAATCCACGTATGTGAAATGTCCAGAATGGGCAAATTCATTGAGACAGTGAGACAGCAAGAGGACATGTAGCTGCCCAGGACAAGGCAGAAGGGGCAGCGGGATTGACTGCAACTGGGTATGAGGTCTCTTTCAGGGGGAGGGGGGACAAGAACATTCTGGAATTAGAAAGTGGTAACGGTTGCACAACCTTAGAAATATACTAAAAATTACTGAATTGTACATTTTTAAAGGGTGAATTTTATGATATGTGAATTATATCTCAATAAAAATAATTATGTTTTTAAAAAAAGCCAAATGTGTGAATATCAAGCAAGACATTTTGGAAGAAACATTTCAGAAGCCAAAAGCTATTCTGGGATGACACTGGCAGTCTTACATAATGCCACTTCAGCGAAAACAGCAAATACAAAAGACTAGAACATTCCAATGGCTACCCCCTTGTGTAGGTTTCACTGAACCAATTGGTCAATGGCAGCCTGGCTCTAAGGAAGTTTGTAACAAGCTGCACTAGAGGCATTATTGTTTCTGTGTCAATGTTTCCAAAAATAGTTATACTAATAGCAGCTTAAGAAAGAGCACAAAACCAAAAACAGTATCAGAAGTAGGTTCTAGAAGTAGAACCTTATCATGCAGCCTCCTTATCTATAAACTGAAGAGAATAACAACTGCCAAACAAGCCCCCCAAGGAGTTACGAGAACACCAATGGAGGTAACTCCTGGGGAAATATTTTGTTCATTCTAAAACATAAGAAACCAAAACTGTCGTTTGTGGGGTATCTACAAAAAGGGTGTAAAAAAGAACACAGCCTAAGAAAGGACGCCATGCCCTTGCTCCACTGTCTCTGATCCTGGCACTGGCAGCGGAGGAGGATGGTCTCCCTGGGCCCTCTCCCAAGCCCTGAAAACATGGAGGATGCAAATAGCATCCTGAGTATAGACAAGCAGCCAGTGCCCCAGCCAGAGCTACAGCCAGCTTTCTGGGCCTTCCTGGGATACGAGCTCCTTTTATGAGCCTCCTTGTTATTACCACCTATTTCTTTTTATGCTACTGCCAAAATACCACCATTAATCTTTCACACTCCCTGAAGGCAAAACATGGGTAATTGGATTTATCTGGTTTTAAAATTTGTTAGGTTCCGTTACAAAATAAATAAATAACTGACCTCAAAAGAGAGGGGAGCCATCCCGGGCCTGTGCTATCATGTCGCCGGCCCTGGCCAGCAGGAGCCTGGCACTGCCTGTCCTCATTAATCTCAGCTATCTCCTCCCCGCACCTTTTCCCTCCTGTCCTCCAGTTCGTCTCCTGGTTTGCCCAGCATGATTTAAGAAGTGTACTGCTCTGACCCATTCAGTTCCAGAAGCTTCCCACTGCGCACTGTTTTCCCCAAGGCTTCCTTTCACCCAACTCGGTTGTCTCTCTCCATCCCTTTTGCTTCCCCCCATTTCCTTCTACCATGCCTGTTTCCTCTTCTGATTAGTGTGGGGTGCTGTTTACAACTTCCTTTCATTGGCCTTGAGTCTTCCTGATTCTCATGTTCCTTTCAGTTTTTGTTTTTTGAAATGTGTATGTATTGTTTCAGATGTCATCAGTGACCATATAAAGCGAGGCACCTTTGGTGTTTTCTTTTTTTATCAGATTGGACCACAGGGGTCAAATTGGACATGGATTTTTTTGGTTTGTCCCTTCAACCCACCTGTATTAAATTAAAGCACCTAGCGGGGGCCTGCCCAGGCCATAACCTACCATTCTCTGAGAATTCTGACCACTTTCTCCTCTATTGTCCCTCCAACCACATTAGCAAGCCACATTTATACCACTACATTACAATTTGCCAACCCAAAAGCTTCCCACCAATAACTTGCTGATGGGGTCTGCCTCCCACTGTAGGTGTCGAAAACCCAAAATGCCTATTTCCCAAGCACACTCTTCCAGATAGAGACTAGACATATAAATCTGCTGAGAAGGACTTTCTGGAAAATATCTTGAAAAGAAACACCCACAAGCCCTTAATGACTATTTCTAGACTTTGTTGTGTGAGAATGTGATGCCTGGAGCCACTCCAGCAATGCTGTGGCCATAAAAGGCAATGACCTCAGCACTCAACCCTGGAACTGCCTCCCTCCAGCATCCTCATCAAGTCAGATTAGAAATATTGCCATTATTTACCCCACTTAAAAGTGATGTACATCACTTAAAAGTGTTATGTTTTATTACTTGGAGTTAAAATATCCAAGGATTTTCCTCCTCCAGCCATGGAGTGATTGGAGTAGGGGTGTATGCTCTACCCAAGCTGAGACCATCAGATTTTATCTCCTGGAAATTTTACATTGAGAAAGATATTCTAGACAATCAGTGGAAACTAGTTTAAAATGAGAACTATGGGGGCGCCTGGGTGGCTCAGTCGGTTAAGCGGCTGACTTCAGCTCAGGTCATGATCTCACGGTCCGTGAGTTCGAGCCCCGCGTCAGGCTCTGTGCTGACAGCTCAGAGCCTGGAGCCTGTTTCAGATTCTGTGTCTCCCTCTTTATGACCCTCCCCTGTTCATGCTCTGTTTCTCTCTGTCTCAAAAATAAATAAACGTTAATTTTTTTTAAATGAGAACTATGGGGATGCCTGGGTAGCTCAGTCGGTTGATCTCGCGGCTTGTTAGTTTGAGCCCCGTGTAGGGCTCTGTGCTGGCAGCTCAGAGCCTGGGGCCTGCTTTGAATTCTGTGTCCCTCTCTCGTTCTGCTCCTCCCCCGCTCTTGTTCTCTCTCTCTCTCTCTCTCTCTCAAGAATGAAGAAAACATTTTTAAAAAATTTTAAAAAATGAGAATTATGAATTTAGAGGATGCAGGGTGGCCATATTCTACCTTGTGGAAATGCAGAAAGCTGAAAGGTTAAGGGATAAAGAAAACAGATGTGTAGGAAAAGCAGGAATAAGAGACCATGTGACCACACGGAAAGAGGCACACAAAGTGGCTTAATTTGTCTCCTTTCAGAAGCCAATGTTCTTCACCTCTCTTGGGTTCCATGGTCCTTATAACAGAGACTACTTCTTTGTTTAAATAATTTGAGTAGGTTTTCATAAGGTTTACAAAATGACTAAGGTAAAAAAAAAATAGGTTGTACTCAGAACCATAGATTCAAAGATGAATGAGATATTTTCCCTGCCTTCCAGGAACTTAAGTCCTGCAATTGTGAGACACAGGTAAATATTATTTAAGAACTTGACATATGGGAGAGAAGACAGCTAGTTTATTCCTTCAGCATCCTCTTCAGAAACACTAAGAAAGACAGATGCAATATTTCCAAAGAATAGTACACAGAACTAGTTTTGGTTGCATGAAGATCAGGTTATTAAATATATGTCTCAGCATTTTTAACTCTATATGTCTATCACTGGGCACAGGAACATGCATTCTAAAATACTTCTTGGGTCACTATGATGCCTAGCCAGGCTTGAAAGGCTTGGAAACCATTGAGATAAAGGCTATTGAGGAAAAGCAGGGAACATTTACAGAAGAACATTTACAGAAGAAGTAACATTTAGGGGGCTAAAAGATGAATAAGACCTCTCATATGTAGAAAGAGGTTACAAAAGAATTTTTCAGGAAGAGAAAGGGCAAACTGTACATCATTACACAAATAAAAGTTGCTTATGTCTATTATTTTGCTATTTTTGTATGGTCACAAAAATATAAATGTAGCATTACCCCTACTTATAGAATGAGGAAGGAGATGAGAACAGAGAGATAGATGCTATCTACCAGCTTCTTGTCAAGCAGACCTGATTAATATGCTCCATCTGCAGAATATTGTAGGTATTTGAGACAAATGAATTGAAATCCTATTCCTGTCCCAGAGGTACTAACATCCAATTGAAGAAAAAAGAAGTGTCTGTGTGTGTGTCTGTGTGTGTGTGTGTGTGTGTGTGTGTGAGTGTGTGTGTGTGTGTGTGTGTGTGTGTGCGTGTGTGTGAGAAAGAGAGAGAGAGAAAGACAGAGACAGAGACAGAGAGACAGAGAGAGAGAGAGAATGAACAATTTCATTGCCAAAAAGTCAACTATACCTATAATACTGGCAGATGGAGTTAATATTTCATTCCATTATCTTCTTGCTTGCATGGTTTCTGAAGAGAAGTCTGGGGTAATTCTTACCCTTGGTCTACTAAAATGTCCGTTCCCCCACCGCACATCCCTCTCTGGCTTCTTTCAAGAATCTTTTTTTTACCTTTGAATTTCCTCAGTTTGAATA
The DNA here is from genome assembly GCF_018350195.1 of Panthera tigris. NCBI lineage: Eukaryota > Metazoa > Chordata > Mammalia > Carnivora > Felidae > Panthera > Panthera tigris. The sequence continues at coordinate 29,372,375 of NC_056669.1, forward strand.
TAATTTTTGTTTTGATTTTGTTTTGTTTTGTTTTGTTTTGTTATGTTTAGGTATTTATCCTTCCTAGTGTTTTCTACGCTTCCTAGATTTGTGGTTTGATGCCTGACATTAACCTTGAAAAATTCTTAGTCATTGTTCCAAATATATCTTCTATTCATTTCTCTCTTTTCTTTCTGATATTTTCATTACATGGACATGACAATTTTTTGTAAATTTCCCAAAGTTCTTGAATATTCTGTTCTGTTTCTTTTTTACCCAGTCTTTTTTTTCCTCTTTTCCTTTTAAGTTTGGGAAGTTTCTAATGACATTGTCTTCAAACTCACTAATTCTTTCCTCAACCATGTCCCATCTACTAATGAGCTGTTAGAAGGCATTCTTCATTTCTATAACAACTTTTTAAAATTTTTTAAATACTTATTCACTTTTGAGACAGACAGAGACAGAGTTTGAGTGGGGGAGGGCAGACAGAGAGGGAGACACAGAATCCAAAGCAGGCTCCAGGGTCTGAGCTATCAGCATAGAGCCCAATGCAGGGCTCGAACTCACAGACCGTGAGATCATGACCTGAGTCGAAGTCGGATACCCAACCGACTGAGCCACCCAGGTGCCCCTCTGTAACAATTTTTATAGCATTTCTTTTATTATTATTATTATCTCTTAGAATTTACATTTCTTAGATTACATTACCCATCTGTTCTGGCCTGTTTTCCTTTTTTTTTTTTTTCCCAATGGAGTCCTTAGCATATTAATCATAGTTATTTTAAATTTCCGATCTGATAATTCCAACATCTCTGCAATATCTGAGTCGGGTTCTGGTGATAGATTTCCAAACTATTCTTTGCCTTTTAGCTAGAGGGGATTGGAGTTGGGCATTCCCCTTTCCCTTGGAGTTTAAGCATTAGCAAACCCCAATGTAGTTAAGCTCTGGTAAACTAGTTTCCTTGAGGGCAAGATTCTGTTAAAGAGAATAGAAGGTCCTGGGTTTACTTCAAAATGGTTACTTCCTCTTGCTATCTCTCCCATTTTCACCCTGAGAACCTGCTGGGGCCTCTGGAGGTACATCTCACAAAAGTGTGAACCCCACCCCCGAGACTCAGACACCTGGACTTTTCTCAAGGTAGCCCACAATCAATCTCTCGCAATTACCCTTTATGTGTTCCTAGAAGAATCTGACTAAAGCAGTGGTTTCACCTCAGAATATGTTGTGATTCTCTGTATCTGTCTCTAGGTTTCAGGGTGGAGGTTTATCCCATGGTCTCAGCTCTCTGATGGATCTAAGTGAAGAGCTGTTCATTTTCAGTTTGTTCAGGTTTCTCTACTTGTGAGGACAGAGGTCCTGGTTTCCAATCTGCTTTGTTCAACCAGGAACTTAAAGTCTTAGTCTGTGACTCTTTATTATTCTTTATCACTCAATCCCTTGCTTACTCTGTTCCAACCCCTCCTCACTATTCTCAGAATATGTTGAACACATGCTTGCCATGAACCCTCTGCTTTTGTTTTTCCTGTTCCTTGGAACCTTTCCCCCAGACATCTGCTTGGCTCACTCCTGCACTCTGTTCAAATATTACCACATGAAATAAGCAGTTTCTAACCTAAATTAGAGCTACCTGTCTTTTTCAATTCATTTGCTTTACTTTATTATTCTTTAACACATACATTACTATTAACATTATATTTTATCACATATCTGGCTGTCCTAGAATGTAAGTTCTAAAACAGCAGAAGCTTAGTCTATTTTGTTCACCACTATAACTCCAGCTCCTATATCATTCCCTAGAAAACAGTACATGGAACATAATGTTCCAGAATTATTTGTTTTTTGTTTTTTTTTTAAGGAATACTTTCTCCTTTAAAAAAAGTTTAATTACTTTGAGAGGGAGAGAGAGAGCACAAGTGGGGGAGGAGCAGTGACAGAAGAAGAGAGGGAATTCCAAGCAGGCTCCATGCTGTCGGTGCAGAGCCCAATGCAGGGCTCAAACTCACAAATCGTGAGATTATGACCTGAGCCAAAATCAAGAGTCAGACACTTAACTGACTATATGACCCAAACACCCCAAGAAATATTTGTTAAATGAATGGATGGATTAATACATCAATCACCCTTGGTCTATGAAAAAATATAAGAATTACCAATATGAAAAACACTCAGAAAGATATTGAATGTCATTAATCCTTCAAAAATGCAAATTAAAATTTTACAATGGTACACTATTCAATACACACACTCATGTGGCTAAAAATAAAATTTTTTTAAGCCTACAATGCCAAATATTGAGACTGTGAAGTAGCTGGAAATCCCACATATTACTGGTGGGAATAAAGTTGGTATAATAACTTTGGAAAATTGTCTAGCTGTTTCCTTAGAAGTTAAACCTACGCTTACCATACGACTCAAATTCTATCCTTAGGTATTTCCTAAGAAAAATGAAAATATATTTCCTCCTAAAGACTTATATTCAAATATTCATTGTACCTTAATTCATAAGAACAAAAAATGACATCAACAAATAAATAGGGAAAAAATAATGGTATATCCATACAATAGAATACAGCAGTCAAAAAAGGAATGACTATATGCAATAACATGCATGGATCTCAGATACATTATACTAAGAAAAAGAAGCCATATATAAAAGTACTGTATAATGCAGTATCATCCCATTTATAAGAAATTCCAGAACAGACAAAATTAATGTACAGTTTCTGGAAATGGATTTCTGCCCAGTGCTGAAGGACTGACTTCAAAAGGGCATGGAAGGCGATGTCAGCAAGATAACAGACTAGAAAGCCTCAAGTCCTTTTTTACCCACAGAAACATTGAATAAGGAATTAGAAACTGAATAGAGTGACTTTATAGGGACTCTGAAAATCAATCAAAGATCTTTGGCAACCAAGTAAGTGTCAAATTTTTTAAAAATGCATTATTCTGTTTAAGAAAAGCATGGTGTTTTAGTTGTCTCTGTTCCACTCATTGGGCATGCAGTATAGTTTAAGAGAAGAAATTTACAGGACCTCTATGCAAATTAAACACAAAATCAACATACCAAAGGAAATAATGAAAATTGGGTCAGAGATCAAGGAAATAGAGAATAGAAAAATAATAGAATCAACAAAACCAACAAAACTAACAAAGTTAGTTCTTTGAGAGGGGTGTCTGGCTGGCTCAGTCAGTAGAGTCTGTGACTCGTGATCTTATGATTGTGAGTTCATGTTGAGTGTAGGTTACTTTATAAAGTTAGATCTTGGAAGAGATTAACAAAATTAATAAACATTTATCTAGACCTACTAAGAAAAAAAATTTTCAAATAACCAAAATCAAAAATGAAATAAGGAATACTAAACCAAACTTACAGATATTAAAAGGATTGTAAGAATAATGTAAATAATACTGTATCACCAAATTGGATAACCTAAATGAAATGGACAAATTTTTTTGAAGCACACAACCTACTTCAATGGAATCCTGAAAAAAATAGAAAATCTGAACAGATACATAACTATAAGGAGACTGAATCAAAAATCTCCCAGAAAAGAAAAGCCTAAGACCAGATGGATTCACTGGTTAATTCTACCAAGCATTTAGCGAACTAACAACAGTCATCCTCAAACTTTTCCAAAAACTTGCAGAGGAGGAAACACTTCCAAATTCATTCTATGATGTCAGCATTATCCTAAAACCAAAGTCAAATAAAAACACTACAAGATGAGAAGGCTATAGACCAATATTTCTTATGATCATTGATGCAAAAATCCCCAACAGTATGCTAGCAAACTGAATTCAAACAGGACCCTGAAAGATTATATACCATGACCAAGTGGAATTTGTTCCTGGAATGCAAGAATGGCTCAACATTTGAAAAACAATCAATGTAATACACCATATTAGTAGAATGAAGTGGGAAAAAGATAATCTAACTGATACAGAAAAAGTATTTGACAAAATTAAACACTTTTTCATGGTAAAAAGTCAACAAATTGAGAGTAGAAGGAAACTACATCAACATAATAAAGCCCATAAATGAAATACTCACAATTAACATTTTATTAAATAATGAAAAACTGAATCTTTTCCTCTAATATCAGAAGTGAGGCAAGGATACCTACTTTCATCACTTCATTTCAACATCATACTAGAAGTCCTAACCATGTCAATTAGGCAAGAAAAATACCTAACAGCCATCCAAATTGTAAAGAAAGAAGTAAAATTATCTATTTGCAGATGACATAACCTTATATGCAGGAAATCCTAAAGATTGAACAAAACTTGTTAGAATGATAGATGAATTTGGCAAAATTACAGGATACAAAATCAACACATAAAAATTAGTTGTGTTTCTATGTACTAACAATGAACAATACAAAAAGGAAATTAAATAACAATTTCACTTATAATAATATTAAAAAATAAAATACTTAGTAACAATTTTCACCAAGGAGGTCAAAGACAGATACACCAAAAACTTCCAAATGTTTCTGAAAGAAATTAAAGATGACAAAAATTGATGGAAGATATCCTGCATTTATGGATTGGGAGACTTAAGTTGACATTTAAGATGTTAAGATGTCAATACTATTTTAAGGTATCTACAAATTCAATGCAATCCCTATGAACACTTCAGTGTGATGGTGTTTTGTTTTGTTTTGTTTTGCAGAAATGGAAAGATCCATCGTAGAATAGATATGGAATGTCAGAGATCCATCCTAGAATACATATGGAATATCAGAGGATCCCAAAGAACTATAACAATCTTGACAAAGAACACAGTTGAAGTCTCACACTTCCTGATTTCAAAACCTACTACAAAGCTAAAGTAATCAAACCAGTATAGTGCTGGCATGAAGACAGGCATAGACCAATGGAATAGAACAGAAAGCTCAGAAGTAAACCCTTGCATAAATGTTCAAATGATATCCAACAATAGCATGAAGACTGCTCAATGGGGAAAAAATGGTCTTTTCAAGAAATGGTGGTGAGGAAATCACATATCTACATGCAAAAAAATTAGTTTGGAACCATACCTCATACCATATACATTAATTAACTCAAAATGGGCCAAAGACCTAAATGTAAGAGCAAAGACTATGAAATTCTTAAAAGGAAAACATACAGAAAAAGCTTCATGATATTGTATTTGGCAGTGATTTCTTAGTTAGGACACCAGAAGCATAAGCAACAAAGGAAAAACACATAAAATGCACGACCTCAAAATTTAAAATGTTTATGCATCAAAAGACATTACTAACAAAATGAGAAGGCAATCTACAGAGGGAGAACATGTGAAAATCACATGTATGATAAAATATTAATATCCATAATAAATAAAGAATTCCTGCAACTCAACAACAACCAAAAGAACAAACAACCTGATTAAAAAGTGTGCCATCAATTTGAATAGACATGTCTCCAAAGAACATACATAAATGCCCAATAATCATATTAATATCATTAATCTATAGGAAAATGGAAAATCAGAACCACAATAAATAACACCTCACATTATCTATTAAAATGGCTATTATCAAAAAATAGCAATTAAGTGTTGGCAAGGACGTAGATAAATTGGAACCTTTATGTACTGCTGGAAGGAGCGTAAAGTGGTGCAGCCACTATGGAAACTGGTGCAATGGCTCCTCAAAAATTGAATAGAATGCCATATTATTCACTTCTGGGTATATACAATTCTACTTCTGGGTATATACCTAAAGAATTGAAAACAAAGACTTGAATAGATATTTGTACACTCATGTTCATTGCAGCATTATTCATAAGAGCCACAAGGTAGAAGCAACCCAAATGTCCATCAACAAGTAAACGGATAAACAAAATTATGTATCACATTTTGTTTATCCGTTTACTTGTTGATGGGCATACTGATATAGATACTGTGTGTGTGTGTGTGTGTGTGTGTGTGTGTATAATCCAGCCTTAAGAAGAAAAAAAATCATGATACATGCTACTACATTGATGGATTTTGAAGATTTTATGATAAGTGGAACAGAACATTTACAAAATGATAAATATTGCATGATACCACTTACATGAGGTACTCAAAGTAGTCAAATTCATAGAGACAGAAAGTGGGATGATAGTTTCCAGAGGCTGCAGGAAGTAGGGGATGGAGAATTAGTGTTTAATGGGTACAGAGTTTGAGTTTGGAAAGGTGAGAAAAGTTCTGGACATGGACAGTGGTAATTTCTGTACATAATGTGAATATATTTGATGTCACAGAATTGTATACTTAAAAAAAGTTAAAAGGGGGAGTGCCTGGGTGGCTCAGTCAGTTGAGCATCCAACTCTTGATTTCAGCTGAGGTCATAATCCCAGGGTCCTGGGATGAAGCCTGCATCAGGCTCTGCGCTGAGTGTGGAGCCTGCTTAGGATTCTCTTTCTCTTTCTCTCTGTGTTCCCCCCCACCCACACCACCTTGCCCCTTCCCCTGCTTGCTCTCTCTCTCTCTCTCTCTCAAATAAATAAATAAATAAATAGTTAAAAATAGTTAAAAAGTAAATTTCATGTTATGTATATTTTACTGTAATACAAAAAGCATTGAGGATGATAAAAATGTTCTGTTCCATTTGGAGTGATGGTTACATGGGTGAATACAAATGTCCAAGTTTGTTTCAGTGAACACTTAATTTGGTGCATTTTAAGTAAATTATCTTTCCCTTTTCCCTTTTTCTCCTTGTCTTTTCCTCTCCTTCCTGATCTGTGGGCCCTTTATCCTGCTAATACATTCACTTGATGTTAAGTGTTTAAAGAGGAGAGTCTAGGATTAATTCAACTATGTAATATCCACACTGCTTAGTATAGTGCTTGGCATATAGTGGTTAACAAAACCTTCTTTTTAAAAATGTTAAGGGACACCTGGGTGGTTCAGTTGGTTAAACTCTTGATTTCGGCTCAGGTCATGACCTGAGTTTGTAAGATCAAGGCCCAAGATGGGCTCTGCACTGACAGCATGGAGCCTGCTTGGGATTCTCTCTCTCCCTCTCTGCTGCCCCCACTTTTGTGCTTCCTCTCTCTCTGTCTCTCTCTCTCAAAATAAATAAACATTTAAAAAATATACAAAAATGAAACAAAAAAATAAAATAAACAAAATTGTTAATTCAGTAACTTATTTTTTAATGTAATGCTACTGTTTATTGTGAACATACTACATGCCAGACTTTAAGTTCTTACAAACTGGATACCATGTATGCCTCCCTAACAGCACAGTGAAGTAGGTACAGAGTCCTCTTTTTTAAATAAGGAAATTGGGTCTTAGAGAAACTTAGTCATTTCCAACCATATAGACCCAATACACACCAGAGCTGGGGTTAGAAATGAACCTTTTTCACTGTAAAATCTGTGTTTATAAACCTTTTGATAGGGGTTATGCTTATGCTTTACTTTATATTTCACTAAATGCCTCTGACTATCCAATTATAAATGAGGTATATGATCAAGAACAACCTGTAAACTGGTCCTGCTGTACCTATCCAGGCAGGCAGACCTATGGGCTCCTGAGACATTCATGGATGTCTCAGTGAGAACTTATCACAGAAACAGCTGTACTTCAAATGGCTGGGAAAATGGGTCCATAAATCCCTTCATTCTAAAATGCCTCCTGCAATTTTAGATTACTCACATTGGCTTTTCTAGCCCCTAAAGTTTGCAGATATACTTCCAGAATGTGCTGGATATACTTCATGTCTTTTGTAATTGTGATAAAAAGGGAGGAGCAAGGCACACCTCCCTTGCAACGGATCAGAATTTCCTGCCAGTGCCTTTAAGAATATTGTTGAAATTGGTGAATACTGCAATTATAACAAGCAGGAGGAGACAGGACAAGTTAAATACCAACTATCTAGGGAGAGGTCATTATCTCAACTAGGATTCAAATGTCAGAATCTCTGGTTGTAATTTCAGCGACTTCCCGATTACCTCAAAATGGGTGAGAATATCTTCATTAGAAAAAGTAGACGTGTGTGTGTGTGTGTGTGTGTGTGCGCGCGCACGCATATGTGTGCGGGTGGAGAAAGAGACAGATAGAGATAAAGGACAAATATTTACCTTTTTAACAAACTGGAGCAACTACTACATGTTAGGTATTGTACTGGACACTGGGGATACAAAAGCCAAGAGTGCATATTAATGTTTTGAGCAAAAGACATGGAGAAAGTAGTAAAAACAACAAGGGGAAGAGGAATATTTTCAGATGGCACAGAAAGCACAACAAAATACAAAGGCGAATACCATTATTCCCTTCTCTTTCTTACACAGTGTCTTATAGAATATACCTCCACGTGAGCACAGCCACTCCCATAAAACACCTGACTGACTGAATCCTCTTGTGTAAGAGAAGCTGGCTCTGCCTTTTATCCATCGTGGGAAGTTCCAAACAGTGACCAGGAGACCTTATGCTGTGATGGCATCAATCACAACCCATCCCAGTCAAAGTGGACAAATAGCTCATATGACAATCCATATCTGAGAAAGACTGAGAGTAAATGGTTTAACTGCACAGGAGCAAGTATGACTTGGCCTAGACTTCACATGCTACGTGCACTGAGATGGTCTCCAAAACGGACATTTGGGTGGGTGGGCAAACGGTAAGCATTGCAAAGTCTGTGAACACCTAGGCTTCTAGGAGTAGGGTCAAGGGTAGACCTGGTCTCTCGGAGAAGAGGTCCTGGCAAGACAGGGCAGGACTTCAAATCACCCAGGGCCTATGGTAGGTACAACGCAGAGTAATAAGATATGGACTAAAAACTCAGTAACAAGAAGGGAATCAACAGCTACAGAACAGGTGTGAAACCAGGTTCAGAAAGAGCTGGATCCTAGCAGCAAGTGAGAATCTAAGCCCTAAGTAGCTCTTTGCCTTGATTTAGCATGGGCACTGGACACCTGTGTGTGTGGTCCTATGACCTGGACAGAGGGGATGGAGGCATTCACACACCAGATATTAAGCAGATGGGGCCTGGTAATTCTTGATTCTTATCTACCACTTTCTTTCTCCTTCTTTTGTCTACCTCTGACTACTAGGTAATTCCACTTTAGGCTGTTTCTTTGTTTGTTTTATTTTGTTTTGTTTTCTCACAACTACACACTATCCCTTCCTCTTTAGTTCTGTGTCTTCCTTCAACTCTTAGCTGACACCTTGGGAAAATTTCTCTCGTGTTCTCTTCTTTCCATTTTTGTCTTTCATTTCCTATATGTATCTTCCTTTCTTCATCTATATTTATGAAAAAAATCCAATCATCAGAGAAGTGGCAAATGTATACATATACTTGAATTCAATAAGATGAAAGCTATACATCTTAAAATTGAATTTGGCACAACAGAAACAAGACAAACTCCAAACTTTTGAAAGTATTCAGAAATATCTTTGACAAAATGTTTCCATATTATCTTCCTCTCATTATGCCTACTTATCTTCAGCATTGGCATTCGTGATAAATAGAAAATTGTCATATTCATTTTTTTTCTCATTTTTGTGTAATTACTTCTTCTAAAACAACATTGTTTTCTATTATTCTTCATTGCTAGTATATCTTATTTTGGATAATTATGAGTTAAATAATCTTCTGTGGGCTAGCCAGAAAACTTAGCAACAACTATAAAACATTCTTTGTTCCCATTATGCAGTGGAAACTTGGTTAATCGAGATGCCATAAATTTTCATATCCACTGAAAATGTTTAATATTCAAAACTAATTTTTAAACATTTTATTGATCAGCACTTTTATGGGAAGCCAGGTCAAGTCCTTCAGCATCTCTTTGATTTAAGCAAAATGTGCAGTCTCCAGGGAAGAGGAGGCCAAAAGGGGTCACATGATTTCCTCCAGGGTATGAATCAGAGGCAAGGTGAGTACAAAGCTTGTGGTTCTCTGTTTTCACAGCTGAATGGTTTAAACTAAAATATAAGGATGGGGACAGGGAATTGTGACATGACATGTATTTTAGGATTTAGAAAAATAACTTCTCTTCATTCTATACTTCCATATAAATCACTCATTTCCTCACGGTTTACAAGAAATGCTCTGGCATTGGTGAACTCTTGTCAACAATTACCTGCTCACTTTGTCTTAGTTTGCAGGGTCCTTGGAGACACTGGCATACTGTGGGATGTCACGCAACAGGAGAGTACAACCTGTAGGACAGCTTCAAAGTGAAGACCACCAGTGATTGGCTTGATAGTACCCTGGACCCTCCTGGCAGCTGTCTCTTTGTGAACTGTTTGCATCTCGCTTCAAGTCCTGTCCCAGACAACAGACTCACATGCAGGTGAGGGGAGGTGAGCAGCAGAAAGCAAAGACCACTAAGGTAGATCAACACACAGCCCTGAACTGAAACACAGATTTCCTGACCTTTTGTCAGGCGCAGGTCTGGGGCACAGGAAGGGTGCTTTTTTTTTTTAATTTTTTTTCCTGCTGGCAGCACATGGAAACTTTCTCTGTTCTCTATACTTGGGTGTGGGTTCCTCTAAAACTGAGAAGAAGAAAAACGTCTTCCTGGAGCAAATACAGACACATAATAACCATGTGACCAAAAGCAAGTGATTTAACTCTTCTAAACCTCAGCCTCTGAGGCTGTATTTAGGGATAATAATTATTCTGAAAATCACATGAAACAATAAATAATTGGTCTGGCCTCTGACACACACTTAATCATGGATAATAGAGTGTGTTTGTTTTAAAAGCTCCCCTGATTTGCCAATTTTATTAAAGGGTCTGTGGTATGATCCTGCAGGGAGAGTGACATAAGGCTCAAACATGTCCCATCTCTAACCTCTACCAAGGAAATGACACACGGATTGAGGCAGGGTAAGTGCTGAGCTGCAGAGATATTACAAATTCAATTTTCACATCTTAAAAAAGATACACCAGGGTACAAAGAACTGCAGGAAGGTGCCATTTACTGGGAGGTGGGAAGGGACTGATAATGCAGCCTTTCCCCCAGTGCCCACCCCATGCCGGCATTCTCTCCAATTCAACTAGACCCACCATCAGCAACAGCAACTCCCTGCAGGGAAAATAATAAACAAATAAAAAAATCTGAAATGAACTGGTGCTCTCTTGTCTGAATTTTAAAACATCAAAAAAGATTAATACTTGGTTCCTAACTTAATAGACAATGCAAATTTCTGCTGGCCCTAAAGATGTCTTGGTCCATAATTCCTCTTATCTCAGGACCGTGAAGACTATTTCCCACTAATAAGTAATTTTCAAAGTCCTCCCTTGGGAAGGTCAAATAAGACCTATTTGGCTCCTCCTCTCACTACCAGACCCCATTAGATCTATAGCACATGCCTGCCAGTGCTGTTGTCTTCCCCAGCACCCTCAGAGCCCACCACATAGTAAGCATGGTCAGCAGGCCAAGGGCACAGTCCCTTTTCAGAAGCTGGAAGGAAAGAACAGACTGAAACTGAACCTAAGAGCCAAATTTACCTAAAAGAAAAAAAAAAAAAAAAGAACAAAAAGGCTTATGACAAGAAGTGTTGAGTTTTCCACAGCAATCCAGAAAGCCAATGGAGCATATGTCATGAACACTTTAAAACTTCCTTCCCCTGCTTTGACATGCAGAACCTGGTGTATGTGTTGGGAGAAGCACACAGATTCCAACCAATCAGTGACTTCAAAGAGAGTCAGGGAGCATCAGCAACCAGGCAGCCCTGCGACCCCCCAACCCCAGCCTGCTGACTCCTGCAGCCTTGCCCCAGTGCTGACACACCAACTTCCAGGCTAGAATCCCTGTCTGCTCCCTACTACCTCCTGCTCTGTGTATCTCCTCGCGACTCCAGCAAGGCAATTCGCAGATACAGCCTCACTTCTAAATATATAAGTCTATTGGGGCGCCTGGGTGGCTCAGTCGGTTAAGCATCCGACTTCGGCTCAGGTCATGATCTCGCGTTCCGTGAGTTCGAGCCCCGCATCGGGCTCTGGGCTGATGGCTCAGAGCCTGGAGCCTGCTTCCGATTCTGTGTCTCCCTCTCCCTCTGACCCTCCCCCATTCATGCTGTCTCCCCCGTCTCAAAAATAAAATAAAACGTTAAAAAAAAAATTAAAAAAATAAAAATAAATAAATATATAAGTCTATTGCCCCTTAGAACATTCCTCTCAAGGTTAGAGTGGGAGAGAGCCAAAGCATAAGAGACTCTTAAAAACTCAGAACAAACTGAGGGTTGATGGGGGATGGGAGGGAGGGGAGGGTGGGTGATGGGTATTGAGGAGGGCACCTTTTGGGATGAGCACTGGGTGTTGTATGAAAACCAATTTGACAATAAATTTCATATATTGAAAAAAATTTTTAATGTTTATTTATTTTTGACACAGAGAGAGACAGAGCATGAATGGGGGAGGGTCATTCAAACCTTGAGATCATGACCTGAGCCAAAGTCAGAAGCTCAACCGACTGAGCCACCCAGGCGCCCCAAAGATTTTTTAGTTCAAACTCCACATCGGGCTCTGTGCTGACAGCTCAGAGCCTGGAACCTGCTTTGGATTCTGTGTCTCCTTCTCTCTTTGCCCCTCCCCTCCTCAAAAATAAATAAACATTTTTTTAAAAGATTAAAAAAAAAAAAAAAAGAACATTCCTCTCAATCCTACTGCCTTGTTCAGCATCTTGCCCTCAGGGATAGTTGGGCCTTTTGCATAGTTTCAGATCAGACTGAGACCACTGGTGGATTCAGGTGCCCCTTCTGGCAAGGGACTTAAGCAGAATCCAAAATCCCCTGAGCCCTCCAAGACCTCTAACCAACTGCTGTTCCTGAGTGTCCCAGCGTCATCTTCTGAAAAGAACGGAACCGTGTATATATGGGCACTTCATTGCTGTAGAGGTAATAATACATGATAAAAGATTGAGTCCCATTAAAAAGGATTCAAGCATTCAAACTATACTTTTTTTTAAGGTTTTTATTTTATTTTTGACAGAGAGACAGAGTGTGCTAGCAGGGGAGGGGCAGGGAGAGAGGGAGACACGGATTCTGAAGCAGGTTCCAGGCTCTGAGCTGTCAGCACAGAGCCTGATATGGGGCTCGAACTCACAAACCACGAGATCATGACCTGAGCTGAAGTCGGAGTCTTAATTGACTCAGCCACCCCGGTGCCCCCAAACAATACTTATTTGTTAATCTTTTGTATCCATCATGATATCTGTACTTGGTACATAACACATGGCTCGTAACCTCCAGGAGCTCCCCGTCTAACTGTGCCCACACCTAAATGATAGGCCCATGGTGTATATCTGCTAGAACAGAGATACTTAGCAAATGGTATTGGAACTGAAGGTAATTCTTGTCCTCAAGGGTAAAGCAGGATGCTGAGGGGAAGTGGGAAGAAACTAGCACATTTTAAATGTTTGTACATATATGGGGGGAGAGGGTGGAAGGGGGAGAAGGCAGAGCACATGAAACTGTAAAAGACTGAGAGTATTATGGGCTGTTATTGAGGAGTCCCATGTAGCACCAGTGACAACCTGGGTGTATACATTGCTTTGTAGTTAGAATAATACCATATACTTCATCTCACCTGACGTCACACACTGAGCAGACATTGCTTCTAGATATACACCGTTGGACCGAAGTGCTTAAAATCATGTAGCTATTGAGGGTAGAATAAGAATCAAACCCAGGTATTCAGGCCCTTGAACTCAGTGCCTCTTTTAGAGCACTAACACAGCCCGGGAGTGGTGACGTACGTGCATGCACGTGGGAGACACTTAAGTAGAGGTAGGGTCCCTGGAAAACCACTTGTTCAGATGCTCTGGGGGCAGGAAAGGAAAGAGAAGTGGTTCCTGACTCTGGTTTCACACTAGAAATAATGGAGGAGATTTTTTAAATCTCACAAGTCCACTCCTAGCCTAACTCCAGAGACTTTGATTTCATTGGTCTGGAAGGCTGGCGGTAGAATTTTTTTAAAGCATCCCAGGAAACTCCAGTGTGCAGCTCAGGGCAGCATCACCATATGCGGGGTTCCTTACAGACCAGTACGTGCTTCAGTGTCCTTTTATGTCTTCATCTCCCCAGACCAATAGTGAAGACTCTGCACTTACCCATGACCTTATTCAGCTTGGGCAACTTAAATACTGCAATGTGCACAAGTCGTGCACCTATTTCCAACAATAGAGTGGCTGCTCTGAGTTTTCTAATTTTCACAAAGAGAAAAGCCACTAAGGGTGAGTGCAAAATAGAGAAAAACACCAAGGCAAACAACAGTGCATTGTCCTTGGGAGTTTGACTGCCCCAGTTGCTTGGGCAAAATCCTGCTGCTCAGATTATTCCTTGGCAGTAGTTAACCCTCAAATACTTGGTTCCAAATGGATTAGCTCAGAACACCAAACGAAAATGTAGGGACATTTTAGAAAAGAATTATTAAGCATAATCCCAGATCACAAAGCCTGGATCAGCAAAAATGATAATCCTGCCATATAATACACATACATACATACATACATACACACAGTATGTTATTGGCAAGTTTTGCCATTAGTGCACCAGTTTGTTACAGCAGCAAGCCCTACCTCCATCCTACTTAAGCTCCTCACAATACTCCTGTATACAGATGATGTGGTTCGACTAAGTAACTAAAACAAATTTAGAGGAGATTGAGACCCAGGAAGAAAGCACATCTTGGTATCATCCATGTAACTGAAATGGCTTAATAGGACCCAACTGACCACACTGAGCATCCTGGACTCTTTTCCTGATGTGGGCACTGATTCAGACGTAGGACTTCTAGATACTTGTCATATCTAATCTAATGGAAAGGCACAGAACATTTTTAACCCAACAGCAGATAATTGTAATGAAATGATTCTGGCCAAGAGGGCCCATTTGTAATAATGAATTCAAATCAGATTCATAGAAGCTATAATTCAGCCATAGTGAATACCACCTTCATTTTCCATATCATCTCTCTTCCAAGAAGGCAAAATTACTCAATATTCAAATAATTATTTTTACTTTTCAAGCAGCCCTGTGAAGTAGTTATGAGGAAGATAATATTGCCTCACTTATAGAAAATGAGTTTTATCCACGTTCAAAACTTCAGTGTGATCTCTGGCACATCACTTCCTAATGTCCTTCAATACAATCAAAGATCTATCAAAACAAAACTGATATCTCCAAGGAAGGAAATCATCCTTCTCTGAGCCTTGCTATTTCTCATTGGAAAATTCAAACAGGGACCCAGTTTTCCCCACTCTTTGCTTTTCTACTAGGTCTTTAGCCTCCTATGTGACTTCATTCAAGATTTATAGAGACTTGGGATATTTTGATCCAGGGCAGCCACATACGAAAAGACTTTGTCTGGCTGACAGGCCTGGGAATCATTTGATTTTTTTTCAATAACTCTTGCATATTTGATGCATTCAGAACGCTAAATGTCCAAACCCTGCATTCCCAAGGGAACATCTTTAAGGAGACTGAAGTGTGACCATACTTACAATTTTTTAAGAGAAAAATACAACACAAAATAAAACATGATACATTTATCTGGAGTTGAGGCTAAGGACTTCCTGAGACTAGAAGCCAGGACTCCCCCTCTGAGTACTGACAAATAAATTTTCCATTGACGTGGGCACCCAGCTGTTAGCCAATAAAGCAGAAGTGCACACAAATTTGGAGAGGGATTGGGACCCCCAGAAAACTTCAGGAGATTTGTATGTTGTTTTAAGAAACATTCTGACAGGAGTGAAATCAAAACCTTAAAAAATCAGAGGGGCGCCTGGGTGGCGCAGTCGGTTAAGCGTCCGACTTCAGCTCAGGTCACGATCTCGCGGTCCGTGAGTTCGAGCCCCGCGTCAGGCTCTGGGCTGATGGCTCGGAGCCTGGAGCCTGTTTCCGATTCTGTGTCTCTCTCTCTCTCTGCCCCTCCCCCGTTCATGCTCTGTCTCTCTCTGTCCCAAAAATAAATAAAAAACGTTGAAAAAAAAATTAAAAAAAAAAACTTAAAAAATCAGAAATTAATAAAAATTAAATGATGAAGACAAAAAAGGGAGAAGAGAACACATTATAGGCAAAAGCATGTAATTTGGAGTCACCTGATAAAAATGAAGATTAAAGTAATAAGAGAGAAGAACACAAGAGGCAAAAGGAAGAGAATATAAAGAGATTACAATGTGGACAATGTGCTGAATCTCTATTTCAGAGCAAATTATACAGAGGAGGAGAGGCAAAATCAACACAAGCCGTATTTACTTTTTAAAAACTAAAGCATGCAATCAGGTAACAGATAACAGTTATACTCGCACATGTAAGGTTTTTTTTTTTTTTCCTCCACAAAGCACAAAAAGCAACTATTCAGCTTTTCCCGTTTTTATTCCCATTCCCATTACGGAGCCCAGCTGCTGAACATTTGAATTGAAGATCAGGAAACCAGGCCAGCAGCTAATAAAAAAAAAAAAAAAAAAGGTAGAGCAAAGCTGGCCCTCTGCTGGTGGAATAGTCCTACTGCATCCCAGAAAGCAGAAAGCTGGAGTTTTTTTAAGTTTCTGCGTTAACTTTCAGGGGCAGGAAAGGGACAGAAGATTTGGAAGATTCAGTAAGAAGGCCTTATTTGGTGCTATGCCTCTTTGCTCCCAATACTAGATTAGAAGATAAAGACAGGTGGGTGGCAGCATCGACATCCCCTCACATCTGCTAACATTTACCAACATTTCCATGGTTAATGCGTGTTGTAGCCCACGTACCATTCTTATCTTTGAGTCGACAGGTGTGTTGCAAATGTGTATCCCACAAGTTAATTCTTAGGGATTCGGCTCCTGAAACTTCTTGGGACACTGAATCAGACATTGCACTCTAGTCTGGGACAGGCTGAGGAGTGCCCACATGGCTTGAAGGGTTTCCCCTCCTGCTGTTAGGGAGGGGAGTCTTTCCCTAGCCTCCCTTTTTCTCTCTTCTTCCAGGGCCCCCAGGGCACCAGGAGACAGGACTGCAAAGCCTGTTCTCTTCCTCAAAAGAAGATGCAGCTAAGAATCTCCCAAAGTGGCAAGAATCCAACCTTAACCTGGAGTTTAGGGAAGAATAGCCAGTGTCCCAAGAGGTCTCTTCTTTCTTTACCCAGGGAGCAGCTTGTCCAGAAACAGAAAGAGTTCAACCAGGAAAGCCAAAGGAACAAGAAGGAAGCCCCATCCCCAGTTGTTCCTTGGAGAAGCCAGACTTCTCAGCTGCAGAATCTGGGACAGCATGTTTTATTTTCACCATAACCATCAAAGTCATAGACAGGGCAAACACATTCAGCCTGTGTACACTGTGAGCCAGAGTTAAGCTGGGACGTCCCTGAATCTGTCTCCCAGGACCAGAACTGCCTCATTAAAGGGATAAAAGATGATATCTGCTGAGCTGGTGGAAAGTGGTGGCTGCATTTTTATTAAAGTCTCTGCTGCAGCGGGCCCAGTCCCCAAAGGTTCATATTCCAAGAATCTCCACCCCTCTGCCTGGAGCATGTAAGTGATTCTCTGTAACTCATTAAGGTAAAACAAAAAGCTTTCTATTGTGCTTTTCGCACAGGAGTGATGTCGTTGCATAAAAGCTACACGTTTCTGCTCCTTGGCCATAGCCTGCAAAGATAAAACTGCCCTCATAATTTATAATAGGGGTCCCAGGAGCACCACACACGGTTGACATGGATGGATGCATCTTGAGCAGACTCATAAAGGGCCATGGCCCAGCACTGGCAATTCCAGAGCCTGACATTTTGGTATCTCTCTGGTAGGAGCAAGCCATCCCATCCGGAAGACTATCTTGCTTTGTCACATACCTTCTGGTCTGTGAGAGAGCCACCAAAGCTCTCAGTGATCTTAGACTAACCCCCACTACTGCAATTGGCAGGGCTCTCACGTTCTCACCTTGGTGCCAGGGCAAAAGTGAATCTAGCCATGTCATTGCCCCATAGATACATGGAGTCCCAAGAACCGACCTCACTGTCCTGGATCCCATCCTGGACCAGAAAAGCCAGAACAAATGACAAACGTGTCCAGGAAAATAGGTGTTGGCAGGCACAGTCTTCAAGTGGGCAACTCTTGGGGCTGCAGAAAGGCCCTTCACACGCCCAATTCCCCACCCAAACCTATGCTCCCTCTCTCTCTTTCTCCCTGTCTGGCTGGCCCCTACCCACATCCTCACATCCAAGGGGCTCAGTCCCCCGCTGAAGTACATCTCCCTACCTGAGGGTGGCGCTCTCCCCCTGCCGGACCGTCACGTTGTCCATAGCTTTGGGGAAGGTGGCATCTCCGCTGCGCACGGGCACTCCTGTGGGTACAAGGAACAGCAGCCTGAGAGACACGACCACGAGGCACTTCCAGGGCAGGAACAGGTACCCACAGACCCCCATCCTCGACAGCCACAACTTCCCAGAACTCCAGCAGAGGCACGGTCCTTGTCCCCCGCCCCGCACACCAGCGGGTCTCAGGCGGTGGTGTGGGGAGACGGAAAGGGGATGGAGCAAGCCAGAAGCAGAGAGGGGGAAGGAGGAGAAACGAGTCCAGGCTCTCCGGAGTCTAATGATTCTTCCTCAAATCCTGCCTCAGCTTTCCAGCCTAGCAGAACCAGATGCCCCCTCCTGCATCCAAAAAGAGCTTTCTTGACGCTCCCCTGGGGAAGAGGGAGGCAGCCGGGAAGGGAGAGGAAGAAGGAAGGTGCAGGGATGAAGGTCACAGATTGCTCTTTCTCTGCCTCTCTCTTCAAGATGCTACTTTAAGATTCAGTTGGGCACGTTCTGCAGAGGTCTGGCATCAAAAGTTTATAACCCAAAGAAGCAAGGCAAGTGTCTCTGACATAAAAGAGATGTCCTAAAAGCTGCCGCTTCAAGGAGAGGAGAAAATGTTTTATTAGCTCACACACATGTATAGATGTATTTATAGACCAGCCCGAGTCTCGAATCTGGAACCCAAAGGCGGCAAAAAGTTCCAGCGCGGGGACCGGCGGCCGTCTCAGCCCGAGGATCCGTCGGTGCCGTGGGCGTCCTCCACCGCAGCCCGGGCGGCGACTGGTGGCCAGCCCGGCCCGCGTCGCCAGCCCGCGGAGCGCCGCCCGGCGCAGGCTCCCGGCGCACGGGGAGCTGGCGGACGGCGCCCCCGCCTCCTCCGGGGACGTGGCACGGGACGCGGGGACGCGCGGACGCCACGCTCAGAGGCCGCCCCCGGCCTCCGCGCAGCCTTCCTCCCGGGAGCAGTCCAGAAGCGCGCGGGCCCCGACCGCCTGGGTTGTCATGGCAGCAGCTCCATCACTGACCGCCACTTTCTCCTGGGCCGGCGCCGAGCGAGCGGGCGGACTGCGCGCTCATCCCGGCGGGTGGGCGCGAGGCGCGAGGCTCGGGGCGCGGGCGCCCACCTTAACCCCTGCCGCGCCCACACGGGCTGTATCGCGGAGCGGCGGGAGGCAGGTGCAGCAGCCGGCTTCCCTCTCCCCCTGACACCCAAGCTAGCCGAGAGGATGCCGCGCCCCTCTCGGTGGCTTCTCCTGCAAGGGGCGGAGTGGGGGGGGGGGCAGGGGAGGGGAGTGAGGGAAGAGAGAGTTCAGTAGCGGGGGGCAGGGGGGAGCAGCAAATGAAAAATTGATGCTCGCACCTTCCCTCCCCGTGCTCAAGCAGAAGTTGGCAGACCCTGCCCTGGAGAACTGAACATCATTTCCTAGGAGGTAGCTAAACTGGTGTGTGCGTGTTCGCCACTGTCGCTGTTTGCCACCCCGCCAAGCTGCATACAGTACTATGGCAGAGCTCCCCGAAGCTTTTGTAAAAAGATGAAGTACACTCTCTGCTCAGATGACCCACCTCTGAGCTACGCCTGGCTCCAGACTCTGTCTCCCAAACTGGCAATTCTGAATTTCTTCTTACTGTACAACATACAGAATGGTCCACAACCTGCTCCATGCGTATTATTCAAGTATTTTATTGTAAAAAAAAAAAGTAAGAGATAGGAAAAACACATGGAGATCCTAAAAAGTATTAGAGTTGATTTTCAGAAAGTCTATGGCTTTATGCTCTCAACATGAATTGGCCCCATAATGGTATTGGGAGGGGACTTGGTGGATAGGCTATCCTAAATGCCAACTTATCAGTTTCTTTGGGGCTTAGATTAATTTAGTTCAGTTCTAAACCAGAGTGCTCAGGCTTTCTTTGGGCCTCTCCTGTCACTTTTCTTGTCGCTCCTGGCAGAAGCCACTTCATACCTGACAGAAGCATAGCCTATACTCTATATCATAATTTAATGGTTGCTATGTGCATTTTCTTTATTCTTTCTCACATCCTTTTGTTAATTTAGGCAGGGCTCTGAACAATGGAATTTAATTCAAAAATAAGCTTTAAACTCTTGTTCATTACTTTAGCTGTTTAAGGATACAAAGACATCATACCTGCTCTTGGTTATGAGGGACTGAACACAAATAAATACTGCCCTATCCTCCCTTGTAAAATGGGAGCCCACATACATTCTTAGGCTTAAAGTTTTTAATGAGAGCATTACACCTCAGGAAAAAAGAATATGTATCACCAGTGTTGCTATGTATGCTTTATATCTTTTAATATAGTAAAAAACACATACCGTCTCCTTTCCAGAGAGGAGATATTAATGAAGGCAGGAGTTAGGCAGGACACTCATCCTGATTTCTTGGGCTACAACGTTGGGAGGAGAAAAGATGCCCAGAAGAGAGGCTCAGGCCTCAAAAAGCAGCCAAACTACTTACTTTGGAACCACCTGCCAGTTTTAATGGCATACATCTTTCCTTAAGATTTGAGTGTACCTGGGTTTTCTGTATACACATTATATGAAATCCTCTAAACTCTGAGATGCTCTTATCCGTTATCACCAGACTGTAAAGCCTTTTTTCAGTGCTTTAACCTGAGTAAAGCTGAGAACATAAGACTGTGCTTATGATTTTCTTCAATTACATACTTTGTATCTCGAACCCTGGGGGATGGTGACATGGGGTTGGGTCAGCACTTGCCACTTGGTTGTAGTGGGCTCAGATGGCATTTCCTACTAATGCACCTGTAGGTCTGGTCCTAGTGATTCTCAGGAAATGCAAATGGGGCTGTTGCTAAATGCTAACTTAATCTATGAAGGATTGTTTGAAGTGGGAAAAGTTTTTGGGGAACAAGTCCAGCTGGGAAAAGAACAGAAGGGACAAGAAAAGAAGAGCAGCAGAGATAAGTTGAAGCAAGACATTATATATTCTTTTTTTAATATTTTTTATTAAAAAATATTTTAATGTTTATTTATTGAGAGAGAGAGAGAGAGAGAGAGAGAGAGAGAGAGACTGAGCGTGAGTAGGGGAGGGGCAGAGAGAGGGAGACACAGAATCCTAAGCAGGCTCCAGGCTCTGAGCTGTCAGCACAGAGTCTAACAGGAGGCTCAGATCCACAAACTGTGAGATCATGACCTTAGTTGAAGTCGGCCACGCCCACTGAGCTACTCAGGTGCCCCATATATATTCTTAATAATATGTAATAAATATTTCTTTTAAGGAAGGGATAAGTATCTGTGTTTTGCTGGGCTGGCTTTCCCCAACTATGGGTATCTGGAGTTCTAGAGAACAGGGCTTATTGTGTTTGCTCTCTTCTGTAAGCTGGCTTCCCAACTTCAATATTTGTGGGTGAATAAATGGCTGAATTCAAGAGCTAGTGAATCAGAGAAATGACTGCAGTGACCTAATCCTTATGTTAATCTTTGCCAGTCTGCAGTTTTGTAGGGGAGACTTCACTCATGTGTAAGGCATTGCTAGGGGCCTGTATTCCAATTATAGAATAGGAAGCCCAACCAATTTGGAATGGGAAAGAAAACAGAGGTGAGGTTCACAATGAACAAGCACTACAGTGGTTTATATTGGGGGTTCTCTAAGAAATGTTTGCTTGAGTACCATGATGGGGAGACTCCCAATTAAACCCCTCTTGGATATATATCCACATACATGAAGACAAATTGTATGAGGACAGATTAAGAGTACTAAGAGTGTTTGTTCTGAATTTGGACTGTCTCTTTGAATACTGATTCCTCAAGCCTCCAGCTGTGTGACTGGTACCTATTAATACCTATCTTATGGGGGTGGGGATGTCTTGAAATTTCCCCAAGGTTTTGTTTTGAGATCTAGTATGCTGATAGACATGGAGACAGCTTCCTTGAAAGAATTTATTTATTTCTTATCATTCCCAAGAGGAGAGGATGTGCAGAGCCACGAATGAAAGCACTAGGGTGGGTCAAGAAGAGAAAAGTCAAGAGAAGAGAAAGCAAAAGCCCAGAGCCTCAGCTGCAGTCTCCATGAGAAGGAGTGGGTGAGGCAGGGTTGGTGAGTTTGAGCAAGCTTAGGATCAGATTGTTCGAGTAATTTTGGCAGACTCTGGGCTACAACGGTGGTATCTAGTGTTCCTGAGGTGAGTTAGGGCAGAGGAAATATATTGGTGTGTAACAGTTGAATAAAAAAAAGGTGGTTTGGGGTATGGGCTCATACTTGATTGGTTTGCCTATAAAAGACATGCTGAAGGCAAGTTGCTTGCTTCTAGGAATTAGCTAACCCTAGAAGGGGCAGTTTATCCAGTATTAGCAAGCCTCCCAGATGTCAAGGCATCATAAAATACAGAAAATACTAAAAACATGATTAATACAAGGTGACAATTAATGAGACAATATGGGTAGCACATCACGAAAGAACTCAGCACTTTGGATGCATTTCGTAATCATAAATTATGATTATACAATATAACTACCACTTTCCTGTGATAACAACTTGTGACATGTAGAAAGACATGAGTGAAAAATTATAAATGTCCCATGTCCAAACTAGAGATTTGATTCAGATCTACAGACATCTTGATATTCATGGTGATTTACAATAGAAAAGGCAGAGGTAGATCCAATGCAGTGCAGTCACTTCGGAAAACTTAAAGCAGAGAGGTGACATGAAATGAATGATAGTTTTGAAATGTGGTTGTCATGTAGAGAATGGTTTGCAAGGGTACAGAATGGAAGCAGGGAGATTTTCAAGATTAGAACAGGAAGGAAATAATGATGGTAGCAATGATGACGGAAAAAAATGGAAATGTGGGGCACCTGGGTGGCTCAGTCAGTTAAGCATCTGACTTAAGCTCAGGTCATGATCTCACAGCTCGTGAGTTTGAGCCCCACGTTAGGTTCTGTGCTGACAGCTGAGAGCCTGGATCCTGCTTTAGATTCTGTATCTCCCTGTCTTTCTGCCCACCCTCAGCTCATGTTCTCTCACTCTCTCTCTCTCTCTCTCTCTCTCTCAAAAATAAATAAACATTAAAAAATTTTAAAAAATAATAAAAATGAAAATGTAAGGAGTATATCTTGGATGAACAGCATTTAGGAACTTTCTGAGAGTTTGGGTTTTGGGATTGAGAAAGAAACAGGGTTTGAGGATGACTTCTAAGTTTTGGTTGGTAACTGGATATTGGGTGGTACAATTTCCTGTGAAGGGGATGTTTCCAGAAGGAATAGATTTTGAGAATCAGGAGTTGAAAGAGTGAATAGAAAGCTCCTTGAGACCGTCAGATGGAGATATGAGGTCGACAGTGGGAGAAAAGAGTCTGAAGCTTACTATACAGGACTGAGGACAACACTAGCATCTCATAGGAAACCTGCTTCCAAGCTTACTATTTTAAAAGATGTGGTAAAATTCTTTTGGGGGGGCATGTTATCCATGGAACCCTTATCCCAGATCTAGGAACCCCTCTGCCTTTGTTTGTACATTAGAAACAGCCCCCCTTATCTTAAGCTTCAGAATTTAAGCAATCCCATGGATTTCAATTTGTCTCTTAGTTTATTTCCTCTCCTTAGCTACATTTGAACTCTTGAGAGTAGATTTTAAGATTGACTCAGAATGAGGCCATGAAGTTATCAGTCCATTTTTGAAAACATGCTGCTCACTTCCCCTTAATAAGAGTCAAATGGCCCAAATTTAAGTCATGTGTCTACCATGATCTAGGTCAATTGAAAGAAAGCCTCTGTTTTAAAGTGTAGTAAGACTAGAACAGGGACACTGGAGTCTGTCTGAATCCTTCTTCTAAATACATACTTCTGTGTGACTTTTTATAATTTTCTTAACTTTGCTAATCCTCAGTTTCCCATCTATAAGTAGAGACAATGATAATATTGAGTACATACAGTATTTGTGAGTGTTAAAATGAAATACTGCATGTAATGTCATCAGCATCCTGTCTGGCACTCAGTAAGCACTCAACATAAATGTTAGTTCTTATTACCTATACAAAGTGCCTAATTCTCCCCATGCACAAGTTTCTTCCCTGAAGTGGTTATGTGGACAGATAAGCTGTAGGGTGCAGAACAGGCAAATTCCCACTTGTTTGAAGGCCGTGTGTGTGTGTGTGTGTGTGTGTGTAATATGGGAAACAGGATAGGTATTTCTATGATTTCAAAGAAAAGCCAATTTAGAATTAGAAGTCACCAAAAGATCACTTACAGATCAAAAGTGGTTATTAATAAGGTTTTATTTTACCGTGGAGAAGCTGCCTAGGAAAGGATGACTTTGGGGGAATTCTGGATCCAACAGACATATCTGAATTTGCCTAATGAAATTTGTATCCAGTTGTAAAAGCAACTTCAAACTGTGTGTTATTCATAAATAAAGAAAACTTACAGCTTGTGTTTATCTGAGAAAAAATTGTACCCAGCTGCTCTGTGTGTGCATTAGGAATAAACATAAAGTAAGAAGCCCATGCATGATGCTTATTTATATTACAAAAACCTACCTAAATCAGTAAGGACCCAGTGGGGTGGAACGATCAAGGAGGCTTTGTAACTTAGCCTATAGAAGGTGGCTCTCTCAAGGTCCTCAGGACCTGGAGGTGTAGTAAACTAGAAATGTTTGCTAGTGATCAGAGAGGTAAGAACTGACTGGGCCTTCAGTTTCTAGGGTCAAGGAAGTTCCAAGAAATAGAAACAGATGCCAGAACACAATACTATGAATGAGACACAGGTAGTGAACTCTGTAAAACCTAAAGCAGTTTCCATATAATAGCTACCTATGTGATCATTGCTAGGTGGGAATGAGGAACTTCACTTCCAGTTGTCTCTTTGAACTTCTGCAAATGAAGCAAATATAAGTCAAACGGTTTTCCTGGTCAGCTGCTGACTTGAGGCCAGACTTTAGGTCACTTGAATCTTAATCTGTTCTTCTTTCATCATAGACCATTTCACATCCTTTCTAATACAGGGCTCATCTGCTTGAGCTGGTAAAAAGAACCAATATTGGGCATGAATTAAAATTCATGCTTCACATCCCAGCTCTGCCAATTATGAGCTCTGTGATCTTGGGCATATTACTTGTCTCCACTGTGATTTTATCTTTTCATCTGTAAACAGGGTTAATAAGAGCTTCTTCAAAGGGTTGCTGTGAGAATTAAGACAGATGATACACGTGAAAGCTCCTATTATAGTGCCCGGCCTGATGGCAGCTATCAGTGACAGTGAGCATTCAAGTCCCCTTCTCTATGCCAAAATTATTAAAACTGACCAAACCAAACCAAACCAAAACAAGTAAGACAACAAAAATAGCCCAAGGAATGAACAAAAACAGCAGCAAAAAACTAAAATAAACAAAGCCAACAGGAAAACATAAGGCACACAATATTTGCATTGTAAAAATATATAGGTGAGGTGTTCCCCAACACATAGAGAGTGATCTAAAGATAGCTGTAGAATCCAGTCTATGTATCATCCTCCTTATCTTACTCTCTTTTTTTTAAAATGTATGTGTGTGTTTGTGTGTGTGTGTGGCATATGTGCACATGCATTTAATTATCTTTCTCCATTAGAAACGCAAGGTCCGTGAGAGCAGGATATCTGTCTTGTCATCCCTGATTCCTCTACTGTGGACTAGAGCTTGGGACAGAGTAAATATCAAATATTTGCTGCATGAGAGAACTGATGTCCACTATACATAATCTGTAGAAAGTCAGTGAGGTGGACAGCAGAGGGTCCAACCCCATCCCCACCAGGGACTCTCTTTACTATGCTCTCATTTCTTCCCTGGCCCCCAAACTCGCCAAGGGTGGGACATCACAAAGCATCAACCACATTAAAGTAACTCCTTCTAGAAAAAATGGAGACTCCTTTAAAGGGACCAATTTCCAAAGCCTCATTACTTAATAGTAATGAGTTCTAGAAATCAAATAACATATAATTCTAGAAATCAAATAACAAAAACATTATAGTGAGAACTACAAACCATAAAATGAATTTTTAAAAGCTCAATAGGAGTTATTACAGTCTTTCTCCTCCCAGGTCTCACTCATGCTTCCACTGTAATGGGTGGGAAATGGATCATTCCACTCAGGGAACCAAGGTGTGAAGGAGAGAGGGATCAATCTCTCTGGCTCTAAATCTGGACCTGCCACGGAGAAGCTGGGGCCTTGGGCAATGGGCCAGAGTTCTCTGGGGCCAAGTTTCCTCAATGGTTATTTGGGCAACATTAACATTATTTTCTTTCTTTGAAGAATTGAACAAGTTTTACATGAAATACCTAGCAGAGGTCTGGACACATTGTAAGTATCAATAAGCAGGATGCTACTTCACCTGGGCTAAAACGAAACTGCTCTCTCTTGTTCTTAGAGAGGAACTAGAACTTGTGCATTTATATTATCACAATCTTATCACATTGGCCAATTTGTTTTATATTGTTTATTTTGTTGACCAGTTCATTCAATCATTCATTGTTGTGGTTTTGGTTTTGGGGGTTCTTTGACCAATATTAATTGAATATCTGGGCACTTTACTGGGCCTGGGGATACTAACAATATGATATATTACCTACCCCCAGGGAGTTTATAGCCTAGTAAGGCAAATAAATCAGATTTTGAAGTACAATATAAGATTTAAAGTAACAGTATGCAAGGATGCCTCAGCATCTCAGAGTTGGACCATCTAAACTGGATTTGGGGTGTCAGAAAGCTGATCAAAGGAAGTGAGCCCTAAATTCACTCCTATAGGCTGAAGTTTTAGGGTTCAGGCTGCCACTTGGCTTCTGATGTTGGCAGCAGAGCAGATAATGTTACCAATCAGAGAAACAGCAAGAGGAGTTGATACTGAGTGGAGGGTGACCAATGATAAATGCCGAATGGAAACTGCCAGTGAAATATCCAAGTAAAGATTTCTGTTGGCATGAGGATATTTAGGTTCTGAGCTTGAGAAAGAGACAATGTTTACAGTTACAGATTTTGGAATCACCTCTGTAAAAGTGGGAGCTGAAGCCCTGGGTAAGAATAAAGTCAGTCAACAAGGGCAGTGGAGTTAGAAGGAATATAGCATTAGTGTGGATTCTGGGCAATGCAAACATTTAAGGAGTGAGCAGAAGAACCCATGAAGGAGTCTGATGAGTAACTAAAAAACAGAAGGAAAATCAGGGATTGATAGCTGCATAGAAATCAAGGCGGAGGCTAATCAGGAAGAAGGGATTGTTTAACAGTGTCAGATGCTAGAGAATTCAGGTTAGCAAAGGATGGACAATCAGGCTTTTGGTCCTGCACAGTGGAAGATGCTGGAGACATTGGCACAAGCAGTTTCTCTGGCAGGGTTGTGGAAGTTAGGTGCTGAACTTAGGTGGGATGGAATACGAGTAGTGCAGAAAGCAGATGTGGCCAGGCTTTCAAGATCACCTCTGAGTGAATGAAAAGAAAAAAAAAAAAAGCGCAGCTCTAACTAGACAGAGATATGGGTCTGGAAGGGGTTAGTGCTGTGTTTTGTTTTATTTCACTTCAGCATGAGAGACTTGAATATTGATATGTAGTATCTGAAGTCAGAGTTCCCTGGAGGTGCCATAGACCCGCCTGTGCTAATCACAGCATCTTGTAACATGGCTAATGATTAATAACTGTGTTAGGATTAATTGTTTCAGTTTAGAAGTTCCATGTCTGGACCCACTCAGGGACAGACCAACCAACCAACCAGCATTCATTTTATTTTTTATTATATTTTTATTTGGAGAGAGGGAGCAGGAACAAGGGAGAGAGAGAGAGAGAGAGAGAGAGAGAGAGAGAGAGAGAGAGAATGTTAAACAGGCTCCATGCTCAGTGCAGAGCCCAATGCTGGGCTCAGTTCCACAACCCTGGGAGCAAGACCTGAACTGAAATCAATAGTCGGGTACTCAACCAACTGAGCCACCCGGGTTCCCCAACTGCCCAACCAACCAACACTTAAAAACTGACAGTGGCTTTCCTCATCATTATAATCATCATCATCATCATCATCATCACACCAGAATATATACCTCACAATTTCATATAATTATTTTAACACCTGTATTAGGAAGGTATTATTTGGTTAAAAAACTGATACATAGAGAAGAAAGATTACTCCTAGTGATTTCTAGAAACTCTAAGTAGAAAATGCTAAGTCTTTTCCTGCCCCCGCCCCCATGGTTCCCTGGCCTGTCACCAGTGCCCATAACAATATTGTTGGGATATAGCAGATTTTCAATAAATATTTATTTAATAAATTATAAAGAATAGTCATGTGTCTCCAGCCCTTACTCTGAAATCTCACAGGTATCATAGCTATTCAAGAGTCACACACCAAATAATACATAGTTGAATATATTTATCCTCATTTAGACATTGGATGTGATTTTACTGATAGCAGTTTAGCTTGAGGTGAAGAAAAAGAATTAGAATTATATGCTCTGTGCCCATATATGACTGATGCTGGACCATACTATTATTTATATTGTGAGAAGCTCTTCATGGGAGGAAAAGAGTTGCTGTATGACATGGCTAACAAGTTAGGTGGATGGGCTTCAGATATGAATATCCTAATTAATAAAACATAGCCATATTAATCAGAAGCATAGCTTGTGATTTACATAATCACTGTGATATATGGTCACTTAGCATAATGAGTAAGCCTCTCATAAAGTATTATGACATCACAGAGTGCAGACTTTATTCACTTACTTGTATGAGTTCTCAGGCTCTCGGGTGTGCACTTGTGGTATAGTGACATTTTAAAATGTATTTTTATTGTGATTTTTGGCCAAAAAAGGCTGTGGTGCATTGGCCGAAATAGTCTCTAAAATTCTGTTGGGCTGTAAGCATCATCACCACTGCCTCAGAAATATCTAGGATTTGTCTACAAACCACCTCTTTTTTATCACCAGGAATGCTCCCCCACCCACCTCTTAACTTAGCACCAAAATTTTGCTGACTGTAATCCTGAAAATTCTGTCTCATCTCATCCCAGTTGCTCTAGCTCCTAGCTCCGGGTTACCTCACTAGATGCATTCAGTGTCACAAATACTGAGACATGGTGGGGGGGAAGACAACCAACAACAACAACAAAAAACCTCCCTGGATCATGGGGCTGTAAATTGCCTGTGGTGGCAAGAAGTCTTTCCCTTCCTGAGAAGGGAGAAGACAAAATCAGTGTTTGACTTTCCCTCCTCCAGGGGTCAAGAAGTCTTCGGAAAGATAAAGGGAAAGGAAGTGGCAAAACAAAAGCAGAAGACAAGGAAAGAAAGGAGAATTACAGGGGAGAGAGAGGACAGGTCCAGGCATCTTGTATGAGTCAGAGTTCTCCAGAGAAACAGACACAGTAGAATTTTGCATATATGTTACTTCTCCCTGTCTCTGTCCTTCTGTGTGTGTGTGTGTGTGTGTGTGTGTGTGTGTGTGTGTGTGTGTTAAGGATTAATTTATGTGATTATGGAAGCTGACAAGTCCAAAGTGTGTGGGGTAGGCCAGCAGGCTTGAGACCCAGGGAAGAGTTAATGTTACAGTTCAAATCTGAAGGCTGTCTCCTAGTAGAATTCCCTGTTTCTCAAGGGAGGTCAGTTTTCTTCTATTAAGGTATTCAACTAATTGGATGAAGTCCACCCATATTATGGAGGGTGATCTTCTTTCCTCAAAATCTACTGACTTAAATGTTAGTCTCATCTAAAAAACACCTTCAAGGAAACATCTAGAATAATGTTTGACTCTATATCTGGATACTGTGGCCTAACCAAGTTGACACATAAAATTAACCATTACACATCTCAATTGCCCTTTGAAGCAGCCCTACTGAAAGGATTAAAATGTGCTTTCTCTCAGGGACGTCATAGAAAAGGAAGGGGAGGAAAAGTGACCTCTACCCCTCCCCAGATAGTTTTACTTTGGGCAAGCTAATGCCTGATTTCTTTCTCAAAAAATAAAGCCCAATTAGAGTTTAAGGAATTCCAATCACAAGACACTTGAAAAGAGTTCATATGTTGGTGTGAGTGGATTTTATGGAAAGTGCAAATTGTTGTTCCCTTTCATAAGTGGAAGGAAAAGGCCATAAGGCAGAGTGGTAGAGAAACAAGGACTCTGAAGCCACAGAGAAAGAGGAAGAAAATGGAGCAGAAAGAGGTGAAAAATAACTTTGTAAAAAGCATAACTGTGCATGTGGCCTGGACGTATCTGCATCTACTTTGGGAAAAACTCAGAATCTACATACATTGAGACTATATGCAGGCACAGGTACAGAAGTGCTACCTGAATCTGGGGAGGTGGAGAGGAAATTAAGAGAAGATACTTCAAGGCAAACTCTTTTAATAGAGGGAAAAAATGAACGCAGTCTTTTCTTATATCACACATAGTAATCTCAATTGTTCCTTCAATGAAACTGGGTGATTGCCTGTATATGATCCAGAATGGAACATGATCCAACAGACTTACTGTCATGTGGCAAAACTCCAACCATCAATTAAGGAATGGAAATAGGGAAGCATGTGTCCATTTTGGCTCTAAAACAGAGTTTAAACACACAGCTTCGACCTCTTGACTTGTATCAGAAAGACTGAACTACTAGGTATAAAACACTAGAGAGAAAATTTAGAATCTACTACTCTTACTGCTGTTATTAATGATAGGAATGATGATGATGAGATAATGATACTTATTGAATACATACAACATACCAGATTCTAAGATAAATGGCATGTAACAGAATTACATCAGCTAGCCAACAATCCTAATTTGACAGGTTGAAAACCTGAGGCTCAGAGTGGGTGATCTGTACAGACCCGAGTGTCAGGAGATAAGAGCTCCTCTAAAGCCCCAGTCCTTCCTCCTTACCATGCCTGAGCCACAAGTTTGGTGCTTTTAGCCTCTTAAGAGTCCCCTTATCAAGAAATCAGGAATCCCATGAGTGCAAAAAGCACAATTGTGAGGGAAGGTGGGAGGCTGGAACAAGGCCAGGAACAGGAGTGCTGATGGAGGATGGTGGAGGTTAAGAGGGGAACACAAGACAAAAGGCAAAGCGGGATCCCTGTAAAAGCACAGGCTGCTTCAGCTGAGGGTAAAGCAAGACCGTGAAATAAAGCTGTGTCTTCTGCTCTCTTTTCCACTGTTTCCCTCCCCCTCTCCATCTGTCTAGCTTCCCTTTTCTCTCTTCCACTGTCTCTACTCCCTTTGCAAATCTTCATCTGCTAATTTCCATCCAACACGTTTATGAATTAATTCCAACACTTTTCTCTTTCTGTCAAGATATCCTTGCTTTCTAACCTCCCCCATTGCTTCGACAACGTGTGCATTTTATTCCACAGGCTGTTATTCAGACAGCTCCCAGACGTAGTTATTTGTTCTGACATCTTTGTGTATGCAA
The DNA here is from genome assembly GCF_018350195.1 of Panthera tigris. Lineage (NCBI taxonomy): Eukaryota > Metazoa > Chordata > Mammalia > Carnivora > Felidae > Panthera > Panthera tigris. Next base: position 29,403,939 of record NC_056669.1, read on the forward strand.
TAAGCCCATGTCACTGCAAATCTGCAGAGAAGAGAGACCAGGTCTACAGCTGGACAACCTTGTAACTGTGGCCAGGCTGGGTGAGAGTGAGGTTGAGGACACAGGGGAGGGTCCAGAAGAGAAGCATCAGGGGACTCACATAATAATCGTGTGCTGCCTGCTACAGGCAACCAAACTCCCAGATTCCAGAATAGGGCATTGGCAACTTTCTTCTGCAGGTGGCAAGGGTTTGTCAGAAATGAATTCTCATTGTTCTCATCTTAATTAACTCAGAGTAATGGTGATGGAATGGGGTCTTAAAACTAGTTTTCTTGGAAATGAATAAACTGGAACACACATAAACAGTACACCAAGTTATATCCCAGCATCTTTTTGGCTCTGAAATACCTATGTTTCTCAGTGCATTGAAATGTTGAAGTATAGATTCAGATATTCGCATCTTATATCAATCAAGAATAAATGCATTTTAAGGATAAGCAACACAAAGAAATGAGTAGATCCAAACAGCAGAAGAAATAAACAAATAGTGTATAAAGTTCCAGGCATGGTAGTTTCTATATACATTTTTGATAGATAGACTGATTGATTGGTGGACTGGTAGTTTCTATATACATTTTTGATAGATAGACTGATTGATTGGTGGACTGGTGGATGTATTTAATGTAGAAGAGCCAAGAGAATGCTATTTGTAGACTTGGCAAGGGGACAAAGCCAGTGCAAAGCACACTGATATAAGATGTAAGTAACTCCATCCATTGCATAAATATATCCAAAGAATGGTAGATGCAAGTACACAGAGAGCTGGTGGGAAGGAACTGAGCAGATCAATTTCAGACTTTGGAGAAGTCAGTCCAGCATTCCTGCCTGTGGTTTCCTCAACTGTAAAATAAGCTATTGAACTAGATCATTTGCAAATCCACTTTCAGATGTAATAGCCTATAGATCCATGACCATCACTGGACCACTGGATCCTTCCACAATAATGTTCACATTTGCATCTCTCTCTGCTTTAGCCCATGATGCCTCTTCTATCCAAAACCCCTCCTCTGCCAATGAAATTCCAAAGCTCATCTTTAAGACCCAGCTCAAATATTACCTTGTCTGGGCATTTCCCCAGTTCCTAGGCATGAGTAACTCATTCCTCTTCTGTACCTCCTCAGAATTTTATCCTTCTTTACTATAATCTTACAATACATTTGACATAGTTGAGTACAGGACACTTTCTCTTTGCTAATTTAGTGAGAATCATGTCTGTCTCTATTCTCAGCACCAAACACAATGCTTAACAAAAAAAAGGTGTTCAGTAAAGCTTTGCTAAATGAATGAATGTGCCATTTTTCTGCAGGAGATCCATTTTCATAGCGGCATTGACTTTTAACTGGATGTATAAGAGCACAGCACAATGGAGTGCCAAGGAGGCTTCTTGATGAATCATCTCATCATAGGAAAGCAAAGCACAGAAACTAGCCCAATTATCATACCCCACCCTGCCTGGGCTCTTCCTGACTGTACACACTTCCCTGTCATGGTGAAGACAGCATCTAACAGACAAAGGAGAGTGTGCCTGGGAACTCACGTTTCCTTGCAATTAGCAAGCTCCCACATGGTAAACAGTCTAATTTTGCTCGTACATCAGCAGTTTGCCTAATCAGTGATTTCCACTCAGAGCTTGAGGGAAAGATTTGAAGTCTAGACCATAGTGTGAGATAATGGAAAATTGTGGTCCAAAGGAAAACCCTGTCTGTTATCCTTATACTTGTCATAGAACAGGGCACCAAATTAAGGACATGGTCCGTTATTTCTTTATAGTTACTCCTTCAGTATGCAAATCCATCTTTAAAACTACTGTTTTAGCTAAGACCACTGTTGCACTGTTCCAACTTGAAAGACAGTCCACCTTTCAGGAAAGGCCCTGACAAAGATTGGGGGAAACATCATTTGGATCCATTCACAAGCAGACACTTAACTGCATTCGATTTTTCAGTCTTTGCCTTATTTTATACAACATGTACTTTAAAACAGGGGTTCTCCACCAACGTAGCTTTTGGCTTCAGCAACTTTGACCTCAAAAACATTATCTTCCCATTAGTCAGACTTCCCTAGGTGGGTGAGAAACAAACACAGAGACTGGTTTATCTGTTGGAACAACAGCGCTGCTTGACAGAGCACATAGGTATCCATAAATGTGGACCTACAGCGCTGACATCTGATACTGCCCCAGCACCTCGAGACATGGAAACTGACATGACATTATCCACCCCACATTTCAGTCCTCAAGGGCATGATAGAGCAGCTTCAGGTTGGGAAATAGACATTTAAGAAATCACTGTATCATAGAATTTTGGATTGGGGATGGGACTTAGACATTAGCTTAGCTTTGTTAAACTGAAGTTAATGCTGGAAACTCCTATATACAATGCCTGGCTGGTGGTCACCAGGTTTCATTTGGGTATTTCTATGGTCACGCACCACAGATGGTCTTACAATACTGACAGGCAGCACTTGCTGTTAGAATGTTCTTCCTATTTCCTTTTGTTCTACTATTCTGACCTAGAAGAAGGAAAATGTGAGGCAACAAGGATGCTGAGGTCTAGGTTGTCCATAAATATTAGTTTTTTTCCTATCACCATTACAATATTATTACTGGTTACTACATGGTGGCTGTGGTGGTTTTATCATTATTATGTCTATTTTACATTTGAATATTGTCTCTGTCCTAGCTACACATTAGAGGTAGGCCCTCGAGGTTTCAAGGGGGCCTTGAACTGTGTCTGGAATCTCCCTCCACTGGCCCCCAACTTCACACACTTGGAATTGAGTTTAGTTTTTTGTGCATTGGATATTGGCTCGGAATTGCAGAATCAAGCCTGTGCCCACCCTGCAAACAGCAGTTGTGTGCATGAGGGAGGCCTCAAGGCTGGCAGATAAACCTTCTGTGCTGAGCCCAGAGGGCAAGACATACACATGGATGTGAGAAAAAAAGGTTCAGTCCAGGAAATGCCCAGCACAGGGAAGCAAATGATGGATAAAACTAGAGAAGGGGGAAACATGGGTAATAGGAAAGGCCCCCTTCTGCACAGACCCTGTCCGAACAGTCCAGACTCTAAACACCCATGGAAATGCTACTTGAACAAGAAGAGAGACTCACCAGCTAAACACTGGATTCACCTCCCCCCTCACGATTGCTGCTGTTTTTCCTAACAGATGTGCTATGGACACATATGGAGCACACATTAGCCTGACACTAGTGTAAGAGCAGGGAATTTAGAATTCTCCAGATTTGGGTTCAAATCCTTGTTCCACCACAGAGGTTATCAATAGAAGGCATATCTCATAACCTCTCAGAGCCCCAGTTTTCTTATGTGAAAATGGAGGATGGCAACAGCACCTACCTAGTTGGCTGTGAGGTGATTTCATGAGATGGCATTTGGAATGTCTAAGACCTTGGTTAAGAAAGCCAGTGTGCCTTCTCCACCTCTAAACCTTCTCACCAGTTTCTCCTATTAACATTTCTCCTCCTCTTCCTTCCCCAGCACCACTCTTAAAGCCCAGCCTAATACCCCTTCCTCCATGGTCTTCCAGTCCTCACTGAGTTCCTCTGAATCCCTGCAGTATGTAAGTTCAACTTGTGCCATTATGTAGCATCACTGTCTGCCATGGTGGATTCAAACTGAAATCATTTGACTCCTATTCCCTGCTGTTTTTATATTGCAACATGCCATATTTTGCATTCTTGTTTATCAAGGATGTTATTCTTATATGTCTAATTGGAGAGTTTGTTTTTTCAGGATATTAACAATTCCCTGTACTTTCCTGTAGCTCTCATTGTGTGGGTGATGCACTGCAGGAAAACAAGTTTAGGTAACCAGAGTTCAAATCTGGATGCTACCACTTCTCTGCTGTGCAACCCAGGGCAGTTTGCTTATCCTCATAAGCCTCATTTTCCTTACCTGATTAAAAAAAAAAAAAAAAAAAAGAGTTCCTACCTTACTGGGTTGCTATTAGTATTAAATCCATTAATCCTTCTTAAGTACTTATACATTTTAATTCCCAAATTGTGGTAGACATAGAGATGAGCTGGTTGTGTTCTTCTTCAAGGAAACACTTACTTGCCTAGCTACTGGCAGTGCTATTTGAAGCCAGCCTTCAGGAATTTCCTCTTCTGCAAGGAGACCTCTCCCCAAGTGCATGACCTTCCCACAAGGCCCCCCTCCAATGACTACTCAAAGTACAGACCTGGTTATTTCCACCCAAAAAGAGACAGACTAGATAGGATAAGACTTTGTCACACCGTGACCTCTGCTCATCATGCTCCTGCCCCATCCCCTCACAGTTGTTGATCCAAAGGGAATTTCCTAATAAACTCTTCATGTACTAACCACCATCTCAGAGAACCCAACCTGGGACAGCCATAGCCATTATCACCATCACGATCATTATCAGCTCCTCCAAGCCTCTGTTTAATTGCAAGTAAGTTTACCTCAAAGAGTTCTAGTTAGTATTCAGTAAAATGCTGTGCATTGGTGATTGCTACAGCCCCTCCCCCCACACACACACTCCTGGTAGACAGTCCCAAGAGTTCTATGCATATTTGGCAATTGATTTACCTAAAATGCAGTGAGCCAGAGATAGCAGAGGTGAGGTTCTGTGAGCAGAGAACCCCATGATTACCAGGCTTTCTGGCCACTGGAAGAAGGAATTGTTATCCTGAGAATCACTTCCCTTTACCCCTGCATTCTACAGCAGCCCTTTGCTCTCACAGCAACACTGGTCCATAAATGTTTGCAAAGGTTCTGAAATTATTTCATAAACATAGTTTTTTATCTTTACTACATATTATTTTACTCATGGCTGAAATTTTTATTTTTTAACTATAATAATTATACCAGCATACCAAGAGATAAAGATGTCCTAAAGATTTTTTAAATGTCTTTTATTTATTTTGAAAGAGAGACTGAGCATGAGTGGGGGAGGTGGGGCAGAGAGAGAGAATCCCAAGCAGACTCCACACTGTCAGTGCAGAGATCAGACCAACACAGGGCTCAATCTCAGGAACCATGAGATCAAGAGTTTGATGCTTAACTGACTGAGCCACCCAAGCAGCCATAAAAGCAATATTTTAAACACTTGACTAAAATCTTTTGTGAAAAGGAGCAACATACTATTTCAAATATATATATATATATATATATATATTCATTTTCATTTATAGTATATGTAGTTTCCATATATATATATATATATATATATATATATATAGTGTGTATGTGTGTGTATGTGTGTGTGTGTATAATATATTCTATACATTGTAGATGAAACTGAATGATTTGGCCATAATAGGTCCTCAGTTTGGATTACAGATGTCATGTGTGTCTATCTGATTCTACACTGCCAGTTCTCTTTAACTCCATGTGCTCAAGGAAAAACAATTGTAGCCTCTGAAAAATTCATTTCCCAGAGTACATACCTAGCCAAAATTCATCCCACTTTACCTGACAGCTTTTCAGTTTGTCTCAACCCTCTTTCCACCCCTTGGTAGAAATGTAGAATCTTCAAGTTCTGCTCACCTTCACCGTGAAGAGAAAAGCATAAAAAGAAAAACAAACAATAAAAACAAACAAAACAAAACAAAACAAACTCTACCAGACTGAGCACAAAACCTGAGCTGACCCTGAGCTCTGCCTGAAGAAAATGAGTCCTAAAGCCATTGCCGAAGGCTGAGTAGGCCTGATTGAAACTCACTCAGATTCAACCACATAAGCTCAGTCAATATAGAATAGGCCCTGATCAATAACTGTGGGAATTGGAGGAAAGGTGTGAATCAAGAGACAGGTTTCCAAGATAAACAACCCCAGAGACAACAAAAGTGAAAAAAAGAGAGAAGTTAGTACCACTCAGTCATTCTTTCAATATTTAAGGCTAATGATACCATTATCAAACAAGAGAGTAGATATCTTAATGGCATCAGATGATTTGAAAGAAATTAGTGGATTGTTTATACCACATGGAATTGGAACTTCCTTCAGCAGGAGAGAAGTTAAGATGTCGAGGTATCGGTGTCTGGGTGTCTCGGTTGCTTAAGCATCTGACTCCGTTTCAGCTCAAGTCATAATCTCACTGTTTGTGGGATTGAGCCCCATTTCGGACTCTGAGCTGAAACTGGATTTTGTGTATTTCTGTCTCTCTTTCTCTCAATCTCTCTCCCTCTCTCTCTCTCTCTTCCTCTCTCTCTCTCTCAAAATAAATAAATAAACATTTTAAAAATTGTAAGATGTAGAGGTAGTCTGGGGTTATCTAGGAATAGAACTGGTTGTAAATGAGTGATAAAATTGGCCAGTAAATGCAGGGACAGAGAAGGCAGAAGACAAAGCCTTGAAGATTGGTGGCATCCCGGAAGAAAGACAAAGAAAATGTACCTAGGAAGATGATGGAGAACGTAGCCTCAGAAGTTTAGCCTGAGAACAAAGGAAATGTCAGAGAAACTAAGATGAAGGAAAAGGCAAAAATGCATGGGCAGTTCTGTCCTGTGATGCGGAGTCCAGTATGAAGGACACACATTAACTTCTATCTTTGGCAATTAGGAGGTCAGAATTTTGACCTTGGAATGAGGAGATAATGGTACTAGAGAGGCCAGATTCAAATGGGTCAAAAAAGCCAATTGTAAATGGAGTATAGGAGAACATATACACTATTCCTTCAAAAGGTTTATAATAAAGAGAAAAAGAAATAGATAAGCAACGTGAAAGTGAGGGAGTACTGAGAGAAATTTGTTATTGTCATCCCTGCTGTGTGTTTGGCTTTTAATTTGTTTCGGAATTTGAATATATTTGTAGGTGAATAAGAAGGAAGAGCAACAAAGGTGTTATAAAAAAGAAGAAATAATATATGAGGCTAGATTCCAGATGGAATGAGAGGGGGTAGGAAAGAAACTGGAAGGAACAAGTTGGATAAAATTAAGGTAATGCCTTCTTATAAGGATACAGTAATGCTGCAATTCCATGGAAGTTAGCTCAGCTTCCCCATGTCACCTGATCATCATGCTATGACTCAGTGGGGCAGGGAGCAATGTATGTTATTCATTTGGACACCTCTTGGCATTCCTTGCCCAGTCGTCATAATGAATGGGTAAATGCAGTAGCCCTGGGCTAAAAAAGCTCACTGTGATTAGTGTCTGGGTCACACCACCAGGTAAGCCATGGAGATGCAGCAGAGGAACTAGCTGAGGTGTGAGAGTGAGACTATCTATAATGAAGAATGGAGGAAAAAGATGATGAGTATCAAGTGTGATCTCAGGACCAGCTGGAGATGTGAGGGCTGTAGTTTATCACATTAACATTGATCTTCTAAGTTTCCTTCAGGAAGAAAGCGCAATGGAATCTTGGAGATGCTACTCTCTCAACATATGTAAGGAAATGTATCTGAGTGGCATAAACATGAACTCTGAAGGATATATAGAGGTGCTATGCAAATCCTCCTTTAAAGAAACAATTAGTAGTGTTGTTCTGGTATGAGGAGTATTAACAACCCCTTCAGGGAATTTTTTCTGCTGCAGGAAACTTCCTGGCTCTAAGTCATGCCTTCCTAGAAAAACTCTCAATCAATGAGTGATTGAGGTAAAGTTTAAAGGCCAAGGCATTTTGGTGCGACATTCTGCCAGTCCATTTTAACTCTAGAACTCAGTAGGTTTGGCTGAAGCTATTGGTTCTACACAGTAGCTCAGTCTCTACTGCTCCCTTTTCTTTCATCCCTTCTAAATGGCACTCCCTAAAAATATCCTAAAAACTCAACTTTGATGTTAAGTGAGATATTAATTAGACTGATGGAAATGGAAATAATTTGCATGCAGCAATTTCCATTGTCTTGAAGTTGTTGGAATCAAGATCAATTTTGAAGAATGTGAGAAAAGGTCAGGGGCTTGAGAAGGGAAATACATGTTTGGAGGAGTCACTGTGGGGAATAAAAATGGGAGCTATTCACATGACAAGGATGAGAGTTGATGCCTCATATTTGTTTATGTTTTCATTTAAGTAATGTTGCCAGTGATATTAAAATAAAAGTGGAAGAAGAAATCTCTAAACCACCACCATAGAGATCACCAGTTTACCAGTTTTATGAAATGCTGACACCAAAAAGCTTTATGTTCTCAATACATGGTCTAAATCAGAGATAAAATATTAATTATTTTATGTCATCTCTTATTTATTATTAATCTTGCTAATTATTTTAGTGCCCCACCCAAAGTACCTTGGACCCTACCATTTCAATGTGATGCAGATAATTTCCTACTTCTGGTATCAGCATCTCTGTGCCTGAGGGCCTCTATGGAACCACAGAAAACCATTTTCACAATGCATGTAACAGGTCAAAAATGCCAAGGGCAGCCCTCAATCAATAATTGACAGGTATGACTATATAAATAAATCAGCTCCTAACCTTTGTTGGGAATAATTCAGAAGCCCGTATTGCATATTATCTCCCAGAGTTCTAAGGGATTCATCTTCAGTTATACACTCTAATATCTGGCTTAACCCTTATCTTACCACTTTTTCACTTCCCTGAGACTGTTATCTCCCAAGACACTCTATACTCATTGTTTCTTATTTCTACCACGCTCCTCTCTCTCTCTCTTCCTCACTCTGTCTCTCTCTGTCTCTTTCTCTCTCTCTCTCTCTCTCTCTCTCTCTCACACACACACACACACACACACTCAGCTTTACTGAGATATAATTCACATACCATACAACATAAAGGTTATTAGTATAATCTAAGAGTTGTACAACTATGACCACAATAAATTTTATAATACTTTCATTGCCCCCAAAAGGAAAGCCATATCATTTAGGTGTCATATCTAAAAAGTCTTTGCCTAAACTAAGATCACAAAGATTTAGTCCTATATTTTCTTGTAAGAGTTTCATCATTTTAGCTCTTACATTTAGGTCTCTGATCCATTTTGAAGTTATTTTTCTGTATGGTGTGAATAAAGGACCAACTTCATTGTTTTGCATTTATATATCCAGTTTTCCCAGCACCATTTTTTTTGATAAAATAATATTTTTTGTATCTTTATCAAAATCAGGTTAAGGTAAAGGTGACAGTTTTATTTCTGGATGCTTAATTCTATTCCATTGATATTTATGTCCCTCTTTATTCCAGTACCATGTTGTCTTTATTACGGTACTTTTGTAGTGAGTTTTAAACTGGGAAGTATGACTCCTCCATCTTTGTTCTCCTTAAAGATTGTTTTGAGCATGCTGTGTCCCTTAAATTGCCATATAAATTTTAAGAACAGCTTCTTCAAAGAAGCCAGCTGAGATTTTGATGTGGATTGTATTGAGTGTGCAAATCAATTTGGGGAATATTACCATATTAAGTTTTCCAAACCATGAATATGGGCTGTCTTTCCACATATATAGTTCTTCTTTAATTTCTTCTAACACTGTTTTGTAGTTTTGAGAGTAAAAATTTTATACTTTACTAGTTAAATTTATTCCTAAGGTTTTTTTCTTCCTTTTTATAAAAGAAATTGTTTTCTTAATTTCATTTTTGGATTGTTTATTAGTAGTTTATAGAAATACTAATGATTTTTTTTGTATTGCTTTTCATCCTGAAACTTCGCTAAACTTTTTTATTAGTTCCTTTAGTACATTAGTGAATTCCTTAGGATTTTCTCTATATAAGATAATATTATTTGCAAATGGTCTTACTATTTTCTTTGCAATATGTATACCTTCTATTTATTTTTATTGATTAACCTCCCTGGCTAGTACAGTACAATGTTGAGTAAAAGTTGTAAAAGCATATATCCTTGACTTGTCCTGACCTTAGAGAAAAATATATTCAGTCTTTTAGTATTAAGTATGATGTTAGGTCTGGATTTTTCTTAACAAGTTGAGGAAATTTCCTTTTATTTATAATTCATTTAGTATCTTTATTATGAAAGGTATTGGATTTTGTTGAGTAGTTTTGATGCCTCTATTATAATATTCTGTAGTTTTTGCGTTTTGTGTTCTGTAGAACACATGTGTTCTATTAATATGGGGGCATTGCATTAATTATTTTATTGCATAAATTATTTTATTTATTTTTTAAGTAGGCTTCACACCAAGTGCAGAGCCCAGCCCAGGACCTGAACTCACGACCCTGAGATCAAGACCTGAGCTGAGATCAAGAGTCGGACACTTAACCAACTTAGCCACCCAGGTGCTCCTCAATTTGCTAGTCTCTAAAAAAAAAAATTGCATGTAAATTCACAGCAAATATTGGTCTATAGTTGTACTTCTTGTGGTGCCTTTGTCCACTTTTAGAAGCAGAATAATACTGGCCTAATGGAATGATTTAAGAAGTATTCTCCATCTTTTATTTTTTGAGGAGAGTTTGTAAAGAAATATTAATTCTTCTTTAAATGTTTGGTAGAATTCACCTGTGAGGTTATCTAGTCCCAGGATTTCCTTTGTGGAAAGTTTTGAATTACTAATTTAATCTCTTTACTGTCCACTTAGATTTTTTATTTCCTCTTGAGTCAATGTTAGTAGTTTGTGTCATACCAGGGCATTTCTTTATCTCATCTAAGTTATCTAATTTATTGGTATACATAACACTCCCTTGCAATTCTTCTGTGAGGTTATTAATAATGGCCTTTGTTTATTTCTGCTTTTTGCAATTTTAGTCTTTTCTATTTTTTTCTTTTTTAACCCAGCTGAAGGTTTGTCAATTTTGTTGATATTTTCAAAGAACCAACTTTTAGTTTCATTTCTTTTTGTCTATTATTTTCTATTCTTTTTTTCTCTAACTTCATTTTTAATCTTTATTATTTCCTTTTTCTGCCTGCTAAAGGTTTAGTTTACTATTGTTTTCCATTGTCTTAAGATAAAAAGTTAGATTATTGATTTGACATTTCTCCTTTTCATATAGCTTTTTACATCTATAAATTTATCTCTAAGCAATGTGTTAGCTGCATACCATATGTTATTCTGTGTTGTGACTTCATTTTCTTTCCTCTCAATGTATTTTTTAATTTCCCTTGTGATTTCTTTTTTGATCCATTGATTAAGATTTTGTACCTTCCCACATTTTGTGAATTCCCCAAATTAATTTCTGTTATTTATTTATATTATCATTTAATTAAGGTCAGATATTACGCTTTGTATGATTTAAATCCTTTAAGATTCATGGAGGCTTGTTTTGTGGCTGAACATATGTCTATTCAGAAGAATGATCCATATATATTTGAGAATAATCTATACTCTGCCATGGTTGAGTGGAGTGTCCCAAAGATGTCTGTTGGTTCTAATTATTTCACAGTATTCATGTCTTCTCTTTCTTTGTTGATCTTCTGCCTAGTTTCATATTTATTATTGAGAGTGAATTATTGAAGTCTACAGCTGTTATTGTTGAATTGTTTATTTTTTCATTTATTTATGTCAGCTTTTGCTTATATATTTTGTGGCTCTGTGGTTAGGTATATATATATATATATATATATATATATATATATATATATATGTTTATAATTTTTACATATTCCTGTGAGATTGACTCTTTTATCATTCTAAAATGTCCCTCAATCTGTAGTCAGTTTTCTGTTGTAAAGTCTATTTTCTGGAATAGTTACTCCATCTTTTTTATTCCCATTTGCATGGTATATCTTTTCCATCTTGCTACTTTTAACACATTTATATCTAATATGGGTCTCCCATTGATTAAATATAATTGGATCTTGTTGTTATCCACTCTAACAATTCTGCATTTTGATTATTTTGTTTAATACATTAACATATAATGTTACTATTAATATAATTAGATTTATGTTTATGTTTTATATATATCTCATGTCTTTTTTATTCTTCTATTTCTCCTTCACTGTTTCCTTTTGAAGTAAGTGAATATTTTATAATGTAACATTTTAATGATTTTAACAATTTACAATTTACTTCTGGACATTTTATGAGTGATTGCCCTAGGACTTACCATATACACCTTAACTTATCAGAATCAACTTCAGATTTATACTAACTTAATTCCAGTGAGTTATAGAAACTCCTACATAGCTCTATTCCCTTTTTCTACTGTTTGTGCTTTTATTCTTACACATAAATCTGTTTATATTTCAACTCAACAATACATTGTTATAAATTCTTTTAATTAATTTTATGATTTTTATTGGAACTGAGGGAAGAAAGAAAAACATGTATGTATTTATAGAGTTTGTCATGTTAACCATATTGTTTACTATTTCTGGTTGTCTTTATTTGTTTTTGTGGATTTGAGTTACTGTCTGGTGTCATAGGCTTACTCCAAAATAGTTTTTCTTCTAGTCACCTGTTAGACTGTTATTGTCAAATATATTACATTCCCATATGTTATAGGCACAAAAATATAATTATATACACACTGTTTTATATAATTCTTTTTATATCATTTAATAGAAGAAATAAGGAATAAGCATCTATACCCTTTTATAATCATATAATTACCTTTATCAGTGACATTTGTGTTTGTGTATGTATGTTTGTGTGTGTGTGTGTGGATTTGCTTACTATCTAGAGTCACTTGCTTTGTCTAAAAAACATCCTTTAGTATTTCTTATAAGGCAATCTGCAAGCAACAAACACTCTAAGTTGTTGTTTGTATAGAGATGTCTTTATTCACCTTCATTTTTAAGTGTTAATTTGGCTGGATATAAGATTTTTAGTTGACTCAAAAAAAAACCATTTTGTATATGTCATCCTATTGCCTTCTGGCCTTCATTGTTTTTAATGAAAAGTCATCTGCTAATCTTATAGGGGCTTCCTTGTATGGGATGAGTCATTTTTCTCCTTCTGCTTTCAAGACTTTCTCTTTGTCTTTCAACATTTTTATTATTATGTCTCTGTATTTATCCTACTTGGAGTTTGTTGAGCTTATTGGATACGTGGATTAATGTTTTCATCAATGTTTTTAAAATTTTCAACAACTATTTTTTCCAATATTTTTTTCTGCTTCTTTCTCTCTCTCCTCCCCTTCTGAGACTCCTTCTTCACATACACTGATGTGCTTAATGGTATCCCATATTTCTTTAAGGCTCTGTTCAATTTTTAAATTATTTTTTCTGTGTTTTTTAGATTGTATGATTTCTATCAATCTATATTCAAGTTTGGTGATTTTTTTTTTGCTAGTTGAAATTTACTGTTGAGCACCTTTAATGAATTTTTAATTTCAGTTATTATTGTTTCCAACTACAGAATTACTATTTGATTATTTTTTATAACTTTTATATCTTTATTCATATTCTTTATTTGGTGAGACATTGTCATAATACCTTCGTTTACTTCTTTTAACATGGCTTCCTTTAGTTTTTCAAATATGTTTATAATGGCTGCTTAGAAGTCTTTGTTAAATATGACATCTGGGAAGTTTCTGTTGCCTGATTGTTTTCTTTGTATGGACCACACTATGATTCTTTTCATGTCTTATAATTTTTTTTTTGAAAAGTATATAGTTTAGATAATATTGTGGCAACTTTATATACTGATTCTCCCACACCCTCTCTAGGATGTATTTCATTTGCTTGTTTATGTGTTTAGTGAGTTGGTCATATATGTCTTTATGGGTTCCAATTCTTTGTGCTTTTTCAACTTCCACTGTAAAAGTACCATGTGCACCAAGTCACCTTTTCTTCACATACCCTTTCATAGATTCAAAGTATGCATTTCTCTTTTCAAATTTATCTTGTCTTTAAAATTCCTGAAGACATTTATATAGGCAAATACAAAGTATTTTATTTATATTTGAAGATGTTTTATTTATTTTTTATTATTTTAGAGAGATAAAGAGACTGAATGCAAGCAGGAGAGAGGGGCAGAGAGAGAGAAAGGATCTGAAGCAGACTCCAAGCTCACCACAGAGCCTGATGTGAAGCCTGATCCCATGACCCTGGCACCATGACCTATGGTGAAATCACAGATTCACAGCCATGCAAGCACCCCTGGAGATGTTTTGATTGAAATATAAGCACCCAAGGAGTGTCTGGGTGGCTCAGTCTGTTAAGCATCTGACTTTGGCCCTGGTCATGAACTTGTGGTTCAAGCCCCACGTACGGTCTCTTTGCTGACAACTCAGAGCCTGAAACTTCCTTTGGATTCTGTGTCTCCCTCTCTCTCTGCCCCTGCCCCACTCATGCTCTGTCTTATCTCTCTCTCAAAAATAAAAATAAACATTAAAAAAAAAAACATAAGCACCCTTTTGGGAGGGTGTATTTTAATGTAATCATATAGATAAAAATATAAAGGGTAGAAACATTTTTTTCAAAAACCCTAATTCTTGCTTCAATTAAAAAGGAAATCAAACTCTGGTCCCTGGATGGCTCAGTTGGTTAAGCATCTGACTCTTGGCTTCAGCTCAGGTGATGATCTCACAATTCATGAAGTCAAGCCCAGTTCAGGCTCCATGATGACAGCATAAAGTGTGCTTGGGATTCTCTCTCCCTCTCTCTCTCTGCCCTTACCCTGTCTTTCTCTCAAAAATAAATTTAAAAAAAACATTAAAAAAAAGAAAATCAAACTGTAATCATGGTCTAAAAATTCCAGATCACATACACTTGATTCTGGACGTATCAAGTGGATCCCCTTTGGAATGTCAATATTCCCAGTGCCCACAGCACATATGCCAAACTATTTATCTTGGCATTTGTGGCTGTTTAATAATAAGAGTCCTATTTTTCCTAACTATTAATAGTTTTGTTTTTAATGAAATCATTTTTCCCTGTGTATCCTATAAACCCTCATTTCAGTGGAAACATCACATTGTCTCCCATCCATGTTTTTCCTTGTGTTATTTTCCTACTCAGCACAATCTTCCTCTTCCTTTTTTATCAGAGCAAGTTCTGTCCTTCCTTCAAAATTCAGCTTAAATTTTACCCCACTGTGAAAACTTTTTCAGCGCTCCAAACGGAAATGGTCTTTAATTTCTCTTATCTACTAAAGCATTTACTTTGTATCCGTTACCTTTGGCAGTTAGAAATTCATTAATTTGTGTCCTCTGTTTTACTAAGTCTTTGCCAATTAAAACATGTACCACTTTTTTTCCTGGTGTGTTCTAACTCCTCAAATAGACTATTACCTTCTTGGGTATAATAATAAAGTCTTTACTTTTCTTTGTATTCCTCACAGCAGAGTGCTGTAGGGCTTTTAACCCTTTACATATAGTGACTAGCTGTAATAAAGATGTCTTTTCTTCTAGATGTTGAGAAAGAATACAGGCTAAAAATTCGTATCCTTTAAATTCCTTCATGTAATGACTCTGACAAGATCAATGAATGTCTAAATTCCCTTAAGGATGCAGACAAAATATTATTTTCAGCATTTTAATTACTAGCAAACAGTAGATGATAGGTAAAAATTGAATAAAACTCGCTGTTGACTGACATATACTTTGCTGTGCCATTTTCCTCCCACTTTGTTCCTTTGCACTAACTATTGCTTATTTTCCCAATGTGCTAAAACAAACTATGGCAGACCTTCATGGCTTTATCAATGTCATAAGTCTTCAACTCCCCTACAAACATGCCTTTCTTCCCATGATTCCAACCAGGCCCATTTCTGGGTTTTCTGCATTATTGATGTGTGTTGCTACTGTAGCTTTTCTTAACTTTCTGCATCTAACTCTGAACAGTGATTTGGAATTGCACATTTGTGGAACTTTCAATGGTTGAGGGTTTCCTCCCCTATGTGACTGCACATTGGTGACAAGACAGTAAGTGAAGTATGAAGACACGTGGTTAACAAACTCCAAAGAATCCCTGTCCACTGAAGTCCTGGGGTTGAAGACAGTCTGCTTTTCCCTGTGCTTTCACTTTCCCACCCTCTTAATTACTATCTACCCCTCTTGCTCTAAACCACACCAATACTGGATTTATCAATATCAAATCTGGACTTGTAGGATCCTAAGATCATCAAACCCTACCAGCCCGAACTTAGCCCCCACACCTCATGTGAAACTTACTATATTTCAATTACTGGTACAAGAGTCACCACACTGCTGCTGCTGCTGCTCTTCCTCTTGGAAAACACTGCCCCTAATTTTTCTGGGCAGCATTAGCAAGAGTTCAGGGACCCAAGAATTTTCTGTCTCAGGTACCTAGAGACAGGGAAAGGGTCAACCATGTTGATGCTGGTCACCTAGGCACACATGGTATGGCCTTCTGGTCAAGGAAGCTTCCTAGAGGCGGTAGTTTCCTGACAGTATTGGCTTCAGGATTTTGGTGGCTTTGACTAGGAGTGGTGGCAGCTTCTAGGTTGTAAAATGGGATCTGTTGGTTACTCCAGTTCTGTGATGCAGTTTTCTAAAAGTTCGACCTGTTTTGTCAGCAACCCCCTTCCAATGATTAAGCAAGCCATTTAATGCTCCCTACCCAAACTTCACTGCTAAAATCAGTTGCACTGTATTCTGCTTCCCACAAGTGAAACTGACACAGGGCCAACCACCTACCAGGAGTTGTCTGAAAGCAACAAGCAACATACAGTTCCCCGAGTCCTATTCATTGCTGAGTGAATATGCTCCACAACATGTCAGAATAGAAAGCTCTATTATTCATTTTCTGGTGCTGCATCTCCTTGTGTGCGTTTTTATTAAAGCCATCATTTGTCATGTTAAGCAGTTGTTGCAACATAAAGAGAAACTGTCAAATAATATGGCATTTGGAAATGGTGACATTTTCCTTTTAATGTCTTTTTCCTCCATTTCCCTCTACCCTCTTTCAAACCATCGCTGCAGTGGCAATGGACAAGTACCTTCAGCCTGACAAGTGGCTCTGTTTCCTGTTGAATAAAAACAGAATGGGAAACAGGCTTTTTATTGTTTTCAATAAGTTCTGCAATCTTCATGGGAAACTGGAGCCCTCTGCTCTCTCTGCTGGAGGCACCAAGTGCTCATATCAGATGTTGGGTACCTTTGGCACATAATTTTGTTGATGAGACAAAGCACTCAGTATTCACTCTTTAGATCTGTCTGCCACCTGGAACCACAGGTTAGAAAATATGTGTGTCCCCAGGTCTAAGGAGCACCTTATGCTCCTTAGGAGGAGTCCTAAGGCTCCTAAGTCCTGTAATTCAACCTCCAGCTATCTCTCTGTCCCAAACAGTAACATCAAGTATGACAGTTCTGTATTTGTTGCTTATTTTTAATAAACTTGTTTACTAGTGCCAGAGCCTACTTTGGCAACTCGTTGGTGAGGTCTTTTCATCCTTACTTCAAATTAGGTCTTAGTCTAGATTTTAAGATAAATGTTGTCCTTATTCTGAGGGATTTAAGGAATGCATGATGCCAGCCTTGCTCTGAACAAATGGGCCTTGTCAAAAAATGTTATCACCCACCTCCCACAAAATTCCTAATTTGACTAGTCCATGCTTATACCTCAATTCCCTCTCCTTCTGGGTGTTTGTCCAACCATCCCCACTATGATGCATCTTTAACTACTTTGGGACTTCCTGACCATTGACTCCCCTATTTTCTGTTGAATTCTAAAGACCTTCATTCTCTGTGCTTTTCTCCTAAACAGTTTGGATATCATGGTCCCATATTTCAATTGGTCCAGTACCCTAAACTCCCTTGCTCATTACTCTTTCTGCCACAACTTTTTACCAGCTTATAGCACTGGATGAACTCAGCTTTCTGGGCATGGTTAAGGACACAACAGGGCAGAATGATTCCATTATTAGGTCATGCTCACCAGAGTCAATCAGCTCATCACAGCTAGCCTACAATTTTTCTTTCTATTCTTCATTGGTCAACTCATACTGCTACTTTCTGCAGTGTTTTTTTTTTCACCTTCTCCATTCAACTCCATCATTTCAATTCCCACTCATATCCTGTTGCTCTTTGCAGATGATCACCTTTTACTTTAGAGAAATAGAGAAACCACTAGTTGGGAATGCCCTAACTTTCCATTACCAAGCATGTAAAACTGTCTGCATTTAGATTCTCCTTCCCTTTGGTTACTGTAGAGATGCTATGTCTCCTCATGTATTCACTAATAACTCTACCCATTCTTTGGATTCCATCTTTCTTGGTTTCTCAGAAAACTCTAATGGGCACTCCCTCTATCCACTGTATTTTCAGCCTCACTCTCTCAAGTTTATCCTTCCCATTGACTTTTAAATATATGAACAATTAAACTAAAGTAAAAAAAATACCTAGACTTTCATCTTATTACAGCTATTTCTCTATTCTTCTTCTCATTTCAGACAAGTATCTCAAAGAGTTTTCTAAAGATGCTCTTTCCCATTTCCCAGTCACACTCCCCAACATCAATACAGCTCTTAACCCATCACCCCACCAGAGAAGTTCTTCCTGTGGTTACAGGTGACTTCAATAATACTATTTCCACTGGATATTCTTCAATATTCATCATATTTTTTCTGTGTTTTTCAACCCTTTCTCCTCCTACAGACAGACACTACTGATTTCCTCCTGTTTTATCTTTGTTTTCATTGCAAACTCCTCATCTTCTACATGGCTTTCAACTGTTGAGGTTCTTCAAGGCCTTCTTATCTTTTTATTCTATACTTTTTCCAGAGTGTATGGTTTCAGCTGCTATTCATACGAAGATAACTCACCAATTTATCTTATAAGCTTAGAGCCCTCTACATATCTAAACCTACATTGATCTGTCAATCTACCTCTCTATCTATCTATGTAGATACACATTTGCCATTTTAACATTACTTCTGGGACTCATTTATTCATTCTCTCAACAGTTACTGAACACCTACCATGAACCAGGTACTGTTCTAGGCATTGGTAATACAAAAGTGAACAAATACACAAGGTAATTGCCAGATCAAACTTAATGTGACCTTCAGTGGGATGATTGACAATAAATAAATAAAATATTAAAGTAAAATATAACAGTAGTAAACAATAAGTGCCCTGATGAAAATTAAAGCAGGGCAATAGAATAAGAAATGATAAAAGTTCTATTTTAAATTGTGAGGTTATAGAAGTACTTTCTGATTAAGTCATATTTGATCAAACACTCAGAATGAGGGAATGGACTATGTGAAGTTTTAGAGGAAAATAATTTCAAGCACAGAACATAGCAATTATAAAGACAATCTGATGGGAACATATAAGGTAAATATATAGACATATAAACTCATCATAAAAATATAACTTTAAAGCTTCCTTCAATTTAATCAACTCCTTCAGCCTGAATATCCATTTGAGTTTTCTAAGCAAGAAATCACACTTTCCATATTCAGTCCATTACTAAATCCTGTAAAATTTATTTCTCTGAAAACTCCACTTTATTCCACCTAGTTAGACATTTGCTGTTATCAGCAGGTGCCTCTTTTCCTCTCACTCTGCTGTTCCTACTCCAGGATCTTCCCTAACACAGCAGGCATATATCTCCTAGGTAGTGGCTTCTCCTGGTTGCCTCCATCAGATTGCACTTAACCTTTACCTGGCCAGCTCATTCCTGAGCCATAAGGCCAAAGTTGTATTCAAAGATGTAGTAATATCTGCTTCTGACTCTTGTTACTTGCTCAGCATAAGGTGTTACTTCTCTGGTCATTAAAGAATGAGTCCTTGGAGGTATATTCCATTGTAAAACTCAGAGTGAAGGGCAATGGTGCCAGAAATTTCCAATTTAGTTTGTATATAGTTGGTTATTTGTCCTGTTCACACAATGGGTGGACAGCTTCTAGATTTGGGTGTAAGGTTGAGTAGAATGAAGCTGAGGGAGGGGTTCCAACTCAGAACACAGTATTTGATGATGTCTCAGATCCTTCTAATTAATGAGGTGGTATTTGATGAAGAAAACTATTTATTTTATCAGAAATATCTCTTATAAAAAGTAGACAGTTGGGGTGCCTGGGTGGCTCAGTCGATTAAGCATCTGATTCTTGGTTTCCACGCAGATCATGATCTCACGGTTCATGGGATCAAACTCCATGTTGTCAGTGCAGAGCCTGCTTGGGATTCTCTCTCTCTCTCTCTCTCTCTCTCTCTCTCTCTGCCCCTCCCCCATGCTCACTTGCTCTCTCAAAATAAATAAAATTTAAAAAAAGTTGAGAGTCATTTATTAATCCCTAACACTAGATGTGATCAAAATCATGCCACCCCTGCCTTGTGTTTATTTCCTTTTTGGAGGCCAAAGATGAAGTTAGCACATATAGTAACAAACAGCTCCAAATTCCCATCAGGTGTTCAAGTTGATTTGCAGAAAAATGGGATGATGATTTTATAATAGCTAATAGAGTTTCTGATTTAATGCAGCTGTTAGAAATTAGCAAGGACTCCATTGAAAGCTTCCCAGTCACTTATAATAACAGGATAATAAATCATTCCCAGCACTTTCTGGCATTTATGATTCTATTAGAAATATAAGACCTGGTTCAGCTACTCTTCTCAGCTTGTTTCATATTTATTTATTAAATTACCTTTTAAAGCTTAAAAAACCCACATTGCTCTCACATTGCTGCCAAATATATGTGTGAGTGATAGGGTCTCCATAGAATTTCTTATTTTGAAAGGAAATAGGGAGAGAAGAGGCAGAAGCTTTTGATGAAATCATCTAAACTTTTTTAAATTTCCACTGTTTTGGGAGCAACATACTAAACCCCAGAAAATACTGGATATTGACCCTGAAGATGTTTGCCCCGTATACTTGCTCTCCTACTCCCTGACTGGGTGACACTGGACCAGTCTCTCAGTAACTAAGCGTTTTGATTCTGCCGTTTATAAAAGTGGAGATTATCATCTCTTCTCATCATCTAGGTAGTTGGTATGTCTAATAAAATAATAAACGTGAACATGTTTTGTTAATTGTCAGGCTCAATGGATGTTAGTTATTTTTGTTTATGAAGGGCTTTGTTTTTTGTTTGTTTGTTTTTTGTTTTGTTTTTGCTTGTTGGAAACACTCAAACATGAAGCACTGATTGCTAAGCTATTTACAGTCTCTTTGCTCCCCCTGCCCTAGGCTCCTAAGAAAGATTTCTCTCTCACTGTTGGATCTCTGAGCTGAATTCTCAACTGTGTCAATAATAACTAAATAATACACCAAAATACCCAGAATCTGGAACTGGGCCAGCTTCCTCCTAGATTTAGCTTAAAGTTAGCTATCTCTTTATACTGCATTTCTCAAATCAGAAGAAATCATGTATCACACTCACTATACATGAAGGCACAAATTCAGGCTCATGTGGCCAGAGTTTCATATTCTTATAAATACACTTTGGCAGAATCTGTGTCATCGAACCTGTGAACTGTAAATATAAGGAAGAAATATTTAGGAGCAGTAGAAGCTACTGTGCACAACAACAGCTGGTAGACAGAATCATATAGAGCATATATAGGAGTCTTTGGTGACACCCCTGATCTATGAACTTGTTAAAATCAGAAGCTGGTTCAATATATTTAATTCAGTTCAAAACTGTGTTTATTAAAATGCCTCTCTGCAGCTTGGTGCTATGATGAATAGAAAGAAATATGGTGCAGTTTCTTGCCTTAAAGGAGCTTATAATCTCATTGGGGAGATAAGCTATGCACACAAAAAAACTGGAGGACATCATGAGATGATACATGATTGATTAAGAACTGAAATGGGCCAGAGTACACATGGGAGTCCAGGTAGAAGATGTGGGAGCTGAGCTGGACCAAAAATGTTTTGTGGACTTGGAGACACTCAGAGGAAAGAATAAGAATGGAGAAATGGCATTGTCAGAATGGTAGAGGCATAAATAAATGCTGGATGCAGGAGGGACACCTAGCACTCCTGTCTGAAAGATAGGGACATCACATTCTGAGCATAGGTGGTAGAAAGAAATGCCAGGAGTTGATTAACAGTGAGTGGTCAGGTAGGAGATACAGGTAGGGAAATAGTTTGCACCAAGCTCCAGAAGGCTTTAAAAGAAACTTTTAATCTCAAATAAGCAAGACACAAAGGATTTTAAGAAATCTATGGTGTGATCAGATTTTGGTTAAAATAGTTACTCTGTTGTCACAATGGAAATAAGAGGTTGATAGCAGGGGGACAAATCAGGAAGCCTTTGTCATTGAGAGGACTTAAAATGACAAGAGTTTAAACTAGTCTGTAAAGCAGAGACAGCACTGGAGCAAAATCCGTAGTCTTCATATTGTATGTAAATGTCTTCCAGAGGTTCCCTTTAAATAGGTTATAATGTGAAGGATGCCCCTGGAGGTGCGCTGATTGTGATTCTGAAGAGGGTATTAATAAAAGATATTTCTGGGATTAAATTGGCAAAGCTTTTCAACTAAGGCAATGTTCAGGATGAGGGAGAAGGCGCCACACTGTGAATGTCTTCCCTATCTACAGGCTTTACCCTGGAGATCATCTAGTCCTATGGCTTAGAGATCACTGCTACCTATGCTCACAACTCACATGATATATGCATATAAATCTTTCTCTGAATTCCAGAATTGAATACTCTTCTGATTTATCCTCTCCATTTGGGTTGTAAGCAGCCATCTTAAAACCATTGGACAGCCATCTGAGGTGTCAATCCCAAACTCCTTATTTTCACCCTTTCCAAACTTCCATCTGCAAGTTTCACATCTCAGCAAATGTTACTTGATCTTTTCAGTGTTCAGGATATAAACTTTGTAATCATCCTTGTCCCCAGTCTGCCTGTCATACCCAGTCCATAAGCAAATACTTCCAGATCTACCTTCAACATATATTCAGAATCCCATCCCTTCTCTGACCACCTTGGCTGGTCTCATCCTGCTCTAAATCCTCTTCCTCTTTCAGATCACTATGATAGCTTCTTGGTGGTCTCCTGCTTCTACACTGTCTGCCATACAATGGATTTGCAG
This sequence comes from Panthera tigris, assembly GCF_018350195.1. Classification (NCBI taxonomy): domain Eukaryota; kingdom Metazoa; phylum Chordata; class Mammalia; order Carnivora; family Felidae; genus Panthera; species Panthera tigris. The sequence continues at coordinate 29,426,754 of NC_056669.1, forward strand.
AACAGCAGTAGAAATAGTCTGTTTAAAACTCAGATTCTGACATTCCTCTGACCCAAAGACTCCATTGACCCCATCTCACTGCAGTTCAGAGCCTTGGATAATCTGGCTCCTCATCTCCTCTGACTTTCCCTCCTCTTTCACTGTACCAGTTTAGCCATATTTCCTTATTCCATGTTATTAAACACTCCTGCCTTGAGGCATGTAAGGTTGCAGCCCCACCTTCAGGAGAAGTTCTTCTTCCAAACATCCACATGGCCAGCCCTTCCTCAAGGCTTCTACTCCAATATCACCTTCTCGGTGTCATCTTCTCTGGCTGTGAGGCCCCTGCTTCACATTCTCCCACTCTTCCCCAGCTTTATTGCTCCGGTGTATATTGCCACCAAGTACTGTATTTTCCTTTATGTATTTACTAATTAGTGCATTTATTGTTTCTTCCACTGGAAGAAAAGGTTGCTTAATATCACAAGCACTCAAGAGAAACATGGCAGGTGGCCATGCAGCTTTGATAGACCTCAGATTGTAACATTTGAGCTCAGAAGAGTGGATGTGTTTCATCCGGAAGATTTAGAGGGGGAGAAACAACCACTTAAGAGAAGTGGGAAGGAAAGGATGCTAATGAAGAAGCAGAAAGGAGAATTATAAAGTTAGGAAGAAAACATGCCACAATGAAAGAGTAGAGGGTTTTAAAACACAAGATTTAGCCATTTTGTCAAGTGTCATTAAAAGGCTAAGTAAGATAAAAGCTAAACACTGCACCTTGAGTCTGGACCTTGATAGGATATTGGCGGCCTTCAAATCACTTTTAGCTGAACAGAAGCTACAATATGAGAGAGACTTGAGAGAGAAATGAGAAATAAAGACATATGGATAGCAAATGTAGCCCTTCCCTTTCACAAACTCTCTGAAGGGAAGACAGAAGGCAAGATGGATGCTGAACAGAAGACAGGTGTATAAGCAGACAGTGTATTTCTTAAGGTGTCACCAACCTCTAGCTATGATCTGGAAGTAGGAAAAGAAAGCCAGAGAGAAATCTTAGGTGGATAATCAAAAACTGACATATGACGTCAGCAAGAAACACCCCTTACTTTCTTAATTACCAGTTTATATTAAATTCCTGCAAGAGGAATTAAAGAAAAGTTTGGCATTTTGTGTTATTATTAAAAATACTATATTAATAGTAGGCTGACATTTTTAATATATTCAACTAGAAATTACTTGTTTCCCCTAGAACAAAAATAGTTCTAGGAGTGGGAAAAAAGAAAGATGTTTTTATTTGTTCTTAGTATTTCTTATTTTCTTAAAAAAAAACATAGGCCCTGTGGATTTATTACTGATAAGTACCTTATAATGAAGTGTTAGCATGAAAGGCACTTGAAATGCCTTTAGCAAATTTAATTTTTAAGTGCATAATATAGTCAGAAAATTGACTCTACAAACAAGCATGTACATTTCCATCTTTATTCTCTCTCAGTGGTGTCTGGGCCATCTCTGCTCAGTTCATAGGCAAGAGATAATTTGGAAAATGACACATCTTCAAACTCTGTCTGGAACTGGGAAAACAGGCCCAAGGGTTTCCCTTCAATTTGCTGTGTCCCTGTGGGCAAGAAAGAAATGTCTTCTCTCAGTTTGAGGTCAATGGTGGCTTTATATATCTCATAAGCATATAGTAAGCATTATTTTATGCCTTGCACGGTGTGAGGCACAAGGAAGGATACACAGAGAATTTGAAAGGTCTTTGCAGTATGTTTGGGGCATCTGGGTGGCTCAGTCGGTTAAGCCTCTGACTTCATCTCAGGACATGATCTCACAGTTCTTGAGTTTGAGCCCTGGGTCAGGCTCTGTGTGGACAGTGCAGAGCCTGGAGCTCACTTCCAGTTCTGTGTCTCCCTCTTTGCCCCTCCCCCACTAGCATTCTCTTCTCTCTTTCTCTCTCTCTCTCAAAAATAAAAAAAAAACATTAAAATAATAAATAAAGTATGTTCAATAAATTAAAAAGAGGAGGGGGGACAACTGGGTGGCTCACTCAGTTGAGTGACTCTTGACATGGGATCAGGTCATGATATCACGATTAATAAGATACAGTCCCATGTTGGGCTCCACACTGATAGCACAGAACCTGCTTGGGATTCTCCTCCCCTTCTTTTTCTTCTCCTCACCCCTGTCTCTCTCTCTCAAAATAAATAAATAAACTTAAAAAAATAAAAATAAGGTATATTCAGTGCCACAGCAGCCATAAGACAGATAAAGATGAGACATGGTTTGCTATACCTAACAGTGTAATGCTGTGATGCAGACAGTTCACATTATAGTTATGGAATGTCAAAGATGGTGGAGATGGGCCTCATATACAAAGATGAGCACTGAAAGGCCAAGTCTGTGTTAGTTGATGAAAGGGAAAGTTGTAGACATAATAGATTCGTATGTGTTCACTATATCTGAGGACAAACCTTGAAATGGCCTAACATAAACATAGAGGGGGCTTTTCAGGGACCTGGGAGGAGTATGGCAGGCTGATGGCCAAGGGCCCTGGTTGACTGAGGGAGGAACGTGGATTTGATACAATAGGGCCCAAATAGGAACCCTTCCGCATTTCTAAACAGTTAACAATTGACTAGTGGCTGCAGAAGTATTTAAGGAAAATTAATCTGACATTACAGGTAAGAATAATTAGAGAAGAGAGTTTTAAAAAGGAAATGAAAACACAGCAATTATTAGAGTCTTGGTTTATTAAATGAACTTACACTTGGCTAATTCTAAAAAGAGTGTTAAAGGTAAAAGTAAGTGACACCACCAAATAAGAATGGACAAAAAACCATGACAGCAAAGTCAAGGTTCAATGATAATTCTCAGTTTCCTAACCAAACCAAAGTAATGAAGGAAAAAAGGGAAACATTTTTCATTTAGCACATATCAGATGCTAGGTACTGTATTAGGCATTTCATATTTTTAACCTTCACCACACCTTTGTGAGAGGGAAAAAGTCCAAGTTTAGATATTTGAGTTATTTGTCCAAGGTCACATATCTGGGTATTGGTGGAAGTGAGATCGAAACACAGCCATTTGGCTCTAAGTCCAGGGCTATTTCCAATGTCTAAGGATCTTCTGAGACTTAGTCTTGGCTTTATTGCTCTAATATATGCTTTTAAATGTATCCACCTCTACTCTACCACACTTCCCCCATACTCCAGACAAATGTTGCAACTGTTGTTCCTTCTGCAAGCCCCAGCTTCCTCTGCCTTTGTTCTTCCTATTCCCACCATCCCCTGTCTCTTCCTCTCCTTCCTTACTTGTCTCAGTTAAGATTTAAAGGACCATTCCTAATATCATCTGCCTTATGAAACTTTTTCATGCTCTACCTCCTCTCTACCTTTCTCTATGCTACTTATATTGCAGTTATTGGGTGTTTGTCTCATCTATAATATTAGGTTGCATCTTCTTGAGAATTAAATAAGATTTCTTATCTATCCAGTAATCTTCATAATTATTTTATAATAGGAATTTGTTGGACAGGAAATGGAGAAGGTAAAAAAAAAGGGAGGAAAGAAAAGGTCTTGGGCTTAAGAAATGACATGTCTTGTAGCTATGCACGTTCAAGGGGCAGTAGCGTGAGGTATAAATTTACCCTGAACTTGGAGGCAAGAAAGCCAGTTTCTTTGGACAAGTCACTTCACCACTCTGGACTCAGTTCCTCCTCCAAAATATAAGGGGTTTGGGTATCCAGCAATCACTGAAACCATGGTGCATTTTAATATTGTTTCTGATATTTGCAGGCAGAAACTAAAAATCCAGGCCTTGATCACCTTATTAAACTCAAATATGTTCAGTTTTTAAGGAATCAGCTTCAATCCAATGATCAACTTTAATAAACTAGTTCACCATAAGCCTAGCATCAAGACAGCTCAGCAGGCCCCGTTAGGATGGGATGCATGCCAGGGTTCTCTTAGACTCTGGGCCCCTTGTAAATCACAGAATTGATATTCCTGTTCCCAGCCTGGGTAATGCACTGTGGCTTATTTGCATAACAATTACACGCATTAGGAAGGCTACTGATTGGAGCACTCCTTGCCAAATTATGATGGCTTTTGAATGAAGCTGCCTTTCTTGTCTCTGAACAGCTGCTAGTGATATGCTCTGTCTTCAATCACCACAGGCAGAACGGTACCCATTCCCTCTCAAGCTTCAAAAGTTACTTTTCTAAGAAAAAGAGTCATCCAGGCATTTCTTCCTGTCAAAATCTCTGTTAAGCCATTGTCAAGTGACCTTTCCCCCAAACAAGGGGGCAAAGAAAAACAGAGAAATGTCACCCAACAACAAGGCTGGGTAGATGCCTTCTAGGATTGGTGCTTGGCCTTTTTTCCCCACAGCATTCCTTGCAAATTCTAACCCAGCATTTATCTCTTTGTGGACTAATCACTAATTTATTCCTCTATCACTGTAGTTTGATTCCTTCAGATCATAGGAAGTATCTTCCTTGGCGTTTAAAAAAACCAAATACCTACTACCTCAAGAGTTACCAAATAAACACTCTCTATATGAATGAAAGCATAATAATCATTTTACACTTATAGAAACAGGATAATTAAGGTTAAGTATGTCACTGAATATCACATACTCAGTAAGAGTCAGAACGGGAGATAGGAAACACATCTCCAGCAGATGGAGGAACCATCCAGCAATTCAAAACTGGACATCCAAGATCACGTATTTAGGAATGTGCCATGACTATTACCAAAACTAATCCCTAAGTGGAAGTAATATCTGGCCTGGATGATAATAATAGGTGGGCTACATGATAAAAGTTTTTGAATGAAATCAAGAATTGTTCAAACAAATAAATAATTTATATTAGGAAACCATATAGGGAATTATAATTAATTTTAAAGATTCTGGATCTTTGTAGCTTTAGAAATATTTCTTCTAATTAAATGGAAATTGAATCTTGGTTTAGGGTTTGGAATACCAAAACAAGAATGGGTAATAGAGAGTTAATTATGATCAGAGAAAAAGAAAAGTCCCATAAACTAAAATCAGAAGTTCTCTATAGATTCCATGATACTCTGGAGGCAAATTAAGTAAATCTACTGAAGATGTAGACAGAATTCCAATAATGAGTCTTGTAAAATTTCAACCTCTTAAACTCCATCTAATGAGTAATCTTACAGGTTATACAAACCAGCACCCTAAAAGTAATGAACCTGAATGAGCCAAGGACACCATGTGAATATTAGAAAGAGCACAGGATTTCAAGACAGGTTTCTAAATCCTCCTTCAGTTCACCTCCTCACATCATGGTGAACAAGAAATGACCCCTATCTCTAGGAATTTACTGTCCTATATAGAAGGATTAGTAAATACAAGATTTGATAAATGAGAAGTTCTATCTTTAGCACATGAGTGGGTTATGAGGAGAAAAGTAGAAAGTTCTTTGAGAACAGTTTTTGTGGAAGAAAGCTGCAAAGGAGGGCCTTTGGGAAAAGAGACTTCCCTACTGACATCTTGAGGAGCCTGTGACAGAGCCTGAGAGAAGACAACTTTCCAGGTAGCGGTGAAAACATAAACAAAGACCCAGAGATCCCTGTATACTTTTGGAACAGCAAGTAGTTCCCTGTGGTTGGCATATGACAAAATGAATAGTGACAGTGGGGATGACCTGAACTTTCCCCAACTGGGCAAAAATTCAAGTGCTAGAGAGTTTGGGTCAATTCTGAAAGCAAGGTTGAACTACTCAAACGTTTATAGATGGAGTGGGGGAAACACAATCAGTTGTGATTTCAATTGATATCTTAGCTACAGTTTGGAGAATGAAATCTAGGGGGCAACAGAGAGAAGGATGGCATCTAGAGCTAAGGCAATAATCATGGAATGGGTATGGAGAAAAATGAATGATCTGAAGACATATGGACAGATTATTAAGCTAAAAATTGGAAAATACTAATAATTTACCTTATACATTTGTTGCAAACTTAAATAAGACAATGGTTTTGAAACTGCCATATGCACATGTTGCTAGTTATGATTGTCAACAAGACAGGAAAATGGAGAATTTTCTTTCAAACAGCCCAAATACTAAAGCAAAGAAAGCTCACCCCTGCCTTTGAAATATTTTGATTTCTCTTTTTATTAGGAAAATTTTTATAACACAAAAGGAACAAGTTTCTCCAGGACAGACGAGAGTGGTCAGTGTTCCAGCAAGCAACCATGTTGACAGTCCACCCACTGGTCAGGTACGTGTTATCCTCTTTATCTGTTTTAACCTCAGGGTAAAATGGCAGTTTTATTAATATTAATACACTTGCATAAAGTGCTAATTTACTCCATCATTTTCCTAATTAGCTCTATTGAATTGTGAGACTCATCTGCATGAATAATGAATCCCTATATGCCTTTTCCAATGTCTGTCTCATCTCTGCCAAGGGAAGTACAGAAGCAAGAATTACTCATTTGTAGTTCTTTGATCATTTTGAGGAAAGATAGTCTGCTTTTTGAGAAGATGGTATAGGCATCAAGTAGGCCTATTAATTAAACCCGGACAGAATTGGGAAGACTGCTCCACTTTTCTTTTAAAATAAATAAAACAAAGTTTTGCTTTGGTTTTACCGAGTCTATCACTTCCTCTTGGAATGTACTAATGAATATAGTCTTCTTTCTAGTTCTGACATCAATTCCATTCCCTGTGCTAGTGTCACAGGATAGAAGATTAAAGGTGATGGGGTGAGGTCAAGAATAGTGGGTTTATTTGATCAAAGAATAAAACAAATCCATGCTTCTTTTATTCTTAAGGCTAATTATCTCACTTGGATTGAAAATGGAGCTATTCATAAAACTGACAAAAATCAATGTCAAGAATATTAAAGAACTCCTGACAATAAGTCAATGAGAAGAGCACAGCAAACCAATAAAAAAAAAAAATGGCAAATAAAATGACTAGACACAGAAGAGGGGAGGAAACACACATGAAGAGATGCCCTACAGACTCTAAATTAAGGCTGTAATTACATAGCATTTTATGCAGAATCATTCTGTAAAAATTAAATTGTCTGCTATCACTAAGTGTTGGAGAATATGTGATTCCTCTATATCATTATACCCTGTTGGTGAGAGTATAAGCCAGTGCTACTTACCAAAGTAGTTTGGCAATACCTTCCATATTTAATTGTTCCCAAACTGTTACCTAGCAATTTCACTCCTCAGTATATATGTTACTTGTTTATAATAGGAAAAAAATGTGAATTCTACCTAAATACCCATTAACATAAAAGTGGACAAACCAATTGAAGTATATTCACAAATCAGAATAATATACATCAGTCAAAGCAAACGAACTCCAGCAAAATACAAAAATATGAGAATCTGAGAAATCTCAGAAGTGAAAATCCCCAAAATTATGTATCTCAGAATGCATGCCCTTTTTATGAAGATAAAAAAATAAAAAAAAAATAACTTTAAAGACTCATATATATGGGATGAAATTGTATAACGGGGAAAGCATGAGATGAATGTAGAATCCTGGATGATGACTGTCTTGAAGTAGAAAGGAGGCAAGAGGAGGGATTGGTGGAGGGACCATTTGGTTGAGCTGTATATTGATGACAAGGTCTTACCCTTTGCATTTTTTGGAGAGGTTATGGACCTGTGTTTACTTATTATGCTATTTTTAAAAAAATAAAAATAAAATAACTCCATGCATAGAATAATGAAGAAAGTGTATCTTGGACCAATGGTTATAAATAATGTAAGTCTGTCCACCTGAGGTTCATTTAGAAAAGGAAAAACTTTGACCATCAAACGTCTTTTCCTTTATAATGGTTGTTTGTTTTTTTTTAATGTCCTTCTGATCTATCATTAATTTAGATAATTCCCTACAAAAGCATTTATTTTATCACCATTGGGTGATTTTCCTGATTTACCAAAGATGTGGCAAGAAAAGAAAGACAGGCAAAATAATAGCATGAAAAGTTACTAATGGATTAGAATGTCTGAGGTTAGCTAATCTTGAAATACAGGCAAAAGGGCATAGCATCCTTGTGTGGAAGCACAAGAGCTTATGAAGAGGAAAACTGAGGTCAGATGAATCTCCATACCAGCTACAGAGTCATAGATTGGGTGATTCCAGAAAGATGTTGTTCAGAGGGACAGATTTTCAGGCATAGCTTGCTGGAGCGGATGGGTAAAGGGGTAGCAGAGCACCTGCATTCACCTTTAAGCCCAAAGTTACTGCAAAGAAATATTCTTATAGCATTGGTCTGGGGCATCTCCTCTCCCAGCATGCCTGTCAGTGCATCTGGGCACAGAATCCAGAGAATAGTCACTTGCACTAACAACAGCACTCTGGTATTCTGTCCAATTGATTCTTGCAATGACCTCAGCAAGAAGGGTAGGGGTTTTGCTTTCTTATTGTCATAAGGAAGAGCTGACATCTGGAGAGACTTCACACTGACCACCTAGAAGTGAGAATTCTGGTCACTGACCTTCCATGTCCTTTCCAAGATGCCTTATAGAAAGGAAGGAGCCAAATGGAAACAAGGAGTTCAGACTAACGTTTGTTGAATACATGTGTCACTGCGTTGCAACCTTTATCTCATTTAATATTTACAATATCCCTAGGAGGTAGGCAATATCATTATCTCCCTTGCAAGAAGAAAATGGAAACTTCAGAGACCTTAGGTTATTAGCTGTGTGACCTAGAGCAAGGCACTCAAGAATCTAAAGCTCCACTTCCTTATCTATATAACAGAGATTTTAATATTATCTAACCTCATGGAATTATTGTCAGGAAGAGTAAGACAGCTAATGTGTTTTCTTTGCTTTAAAAAAGGTAAGTCGCACTAAGTTTATAAATGGTGTAAGTATTGAATCCATGGTATATGATTCCAAGTCCTTTCCTTTCTACCAAAGCCATGTTGCCCAACAGGGGAATAGGAACACATAATGAAGATAAGTCAGACTTAACCAGCTAAGCAATGCACAACTATAGCTCCATTCTGACACCCACTGCCCCAAGGATTGCCATAAGAAAAGAGTCCACAATTAATTCTCACCACAAAGCCTTCTTCACACCTGCCATAGCTCCACATAAGACATCTGTCTCCACTGCTTGGCTATTATTAGAACCACAAACTAAAAAATCTTTTGACTGGCAAGAGACCAGGACATCAATTTTCATCCTGCATCTGCTTTAAAGAGTAGGAGTGAAGTTAGATTACCAGTGACATTTTCTCAGTGGAAAGATTGCCTGGATCATATTTGTATTCATTTTCATAAATGCAATATATAAGCCATTAATAGAACAAAATCTGCTAATTAAATTTCATTCAATAATGCATTTTTCACCTTAGCTTAGCAGTGTCCTCATATGTTTCTACCATTATTGTGCTAATAATATCTTATTTAGCTTATAAATGGTGCTTATCATTGAATTTGAAATATTAACAAGCATCAATGAGCCCAAAGTGACAGCATAGTAAATAATTTGAAAGGGGTCTACACTGTAGACCTAGTTTTGCTTAATTTAATTTATTTATTAAAAATTAAACATATAGATTTAGAAAAATGCTAGCTCGGCTTCCATGGCAGCCCAAGTCTTGCATATATTCCTAAAATAGGAGATACAGAAACGGCAGCAAACTTGAGGCTCCTGCCTCTGAAGGAAATGCTCTGTTTACAATCCCTTGATATCTTGGGGTAGACAAAACGTTTATTGTCCAATCCAAGACTGATTTGTGATGCCTGTTTTCATTGTAGTTTAGTTTTTGAATTAAGATCTTTGAGTCAAGTGATTTATTTCAAGAAGGTTTATAAATTCCATATTCATCTTTGGAAAAGGATTATAATATTTATATTGTCAGTACCATGTGTACAGGCTTCAATGTTTACTGCATGAATGTCGGAATTTGGGGAGGATCTGGAATATATTAGCCAAGAGAAGACATTTTGTACTAATGCTGTGACATTTGACCTCATAAGACCTTAAAGGGTAGGTGGGGCCAATATTATCATGATTATCCCACTGTATTAATAAGGAAGCTAAGGCTGAGGGAGGATGTGCTATCTTCCCAAGTGGACAAAACAAGGTAGAAGCAGAATTTGTGATTACACTTAGATGAAGCCTTGAAATCTCTCCCAAGTCTGATATTTCCTGAGTTTAGGTCTCAGCTTCTGCACCCTTTCACTAGCCATCTAAGCTTCTTCCAGAGAAAGAAAGAGAATTTCCAGAAGTATCGGAATAAGGTCTCTGTTGCGTTTGTATTTATTGATCAAATTTCGTTAATTCCTTTATGTATTATTTATTCAAAATGAATGTTTATCAAACACCTACTTGATGCCAAGCACTGTGTTAAGCATCAGGAATAGAGTACAGCACAAGGTAAAAAAAAAAGTTCCGTGTCCTCATGGGATTTATGTTCTAACTGGGGGAGACAAGCAGTAAGCAAAATAAATGAGAATATTATATGGTATATTAGGAAGTGGTAATTGTGGGGAATGATAAGCTGGGGAAAGGGAATTGGGAGTGTTGGGAAAAGTGTAGTGGTTGAGATGAAAGGGGAACAGGATGGATTTAAAAATTGATAATTTTCCTTTTTGGACTTTATCAGAGGATGGGTATCCAACCCTCCTCTTCTTCAGTACATTCATAACTTCAACACATCACTGGAGCTCAAACTCTCCTTTTACAAGACAGGATATTGGGATTTCTATTTGTTCTTTAATTGGCTAGAGCAACGTTGACATCCAGTGGTGAACTAGATTAATCACAGGTGGCACACTGTTTTTTTTCATCTATGGGTATGGTGTATGGCATGTGGGAAGGATGTCAGGGATATGAATACTAGCTACTAGTCTGTTACCACAGTTCAGCAGGAGGTCCTCTGTAGAACCACATCCTCACCAGCTTCAGCTTCCTGTCATCGTCCTTACATTGTTCCTACACTGGGTTGATTGAGTTTCACCAGCTTGCGTGTTATCATATGTATTTGTGCGTCTCTATTCATTTGATGTATTGATATATATATTTGTGTTTACTAGGTATCTATGTGAATCTGTGTACACGTGTATTTCCCATGTCGCCTACACATAATCAATTTGATGGTGTGCTGTCCTTCCTTGCCTCATACACTTTCTGTCCTCAGGAGTTTAGTATTAGGAACGTGGAAAGATAATGACACTGCATTCTGATTTTGTCCTTTTCCATCTGGCTGATGTTATATTGTCTGTTTCTAATGGAGCAGAAATAAGCATGGCTGCCTTGGGCTTACTTCCTGGCTGGCTGGCAGCCGCTTAGATATTGACAGGGGCATGGTGCCCTCCATAAAGATCCCTGTGGGAAAAGCTGCCCTTCCGTAGTCGTCATTCACTGCTGGGAGCAGGCCCCTGTCCCAACTCCATGCTTAAGAGGGCAGAACACACCGCTCAGAGCCCCTGACTTCTAGGAAACTAGAGTTTAGAAATACAGTAGGTCAGGCAAAAAGACTCTGGAATCAGACCTTATACTCATCTTTATCTTTGATTCAGCATCTATCAAGATTGTATGCCGCTACTTGTTAATTCATACATCTTACATGTTCGGTTAATTTTTATTCAGTATTGACAACACACAATTTTCCCACTGCAGTCTGAGACTGAGACCACCCTACAAAGCTGCATTTTGAAATCTTTTTTTTTTTTTTTTTTTTTTTTTTTTTTTTTACCTCTGGGTATGGGAAAATGGAAGGAAAAAAGAGGTCTTCTAACGAGTTTAACACACTGCACAATTAAATATTGATTGGAAATTCTCCCCGAGTATTTTTCCCTCCATCTCTCTGCCTCCACTGGGAGATGTCTAGATGTGATTCCTAAGCTGTCCCCATCCAGTGATTACGTTCATTAGGACACCAGCCTTGTGGTTAAAGCACTTTCCTTACTGTTGCACGTTTAATTAGACAACTCTTCCCCAGAAATTATTTATAGCCCGGCTCCAGAGCTATTGTTAGTCCGAATGTAAATAAGATTCAGGGCGGGAGTCCCAGCGCGCTGCGGTGGCTGGCGCGCTCCTGCCATTAGCCGGCGCCCGGCGCGCGCGCTCGGGACCACGTCCAGGGCTTTACGGCCAGAACACAGGCTATTAAAAAGCCCAGGCGCGATTTTCTAATTAAACTTTTGATACAGAACCACTCAAAAGACTAAATCTACCAGGTCAGCGTAAGTACAGGGAGGAGGAGCAAAGGAGACAAGAGGGTGGTGCTCTCGAAGAATAAAGGGGCAGCCCGAGCACCGCCCAGGAGAGGAGGCGGGAGGGGGCGGGTCGAGAGGGTGGGGCCGGGCCGGGATGGGAAGGGGCAGGGGTGCGTAGGCGGTGGGAGGAAAGAGGGAGCCGAGCGGGCTGGGGAGTGGCCTGGCCGCGGTACAGCTGAGTTGGGGGTGTCCCAGAGAGGGAGAGAGTCCAGCGGGAAGGGCAAGAGGAGGAGGAGGTGGGGGAGAGCGGGCTTGGGTGAGCAGGAGAGGGGCGGAGACAGGGGTGGGGCCGAGGGGGCAGAGTGATGGCAGAGTAGATCAGAGGGTGCTGGGTAGTCCCAAATTTGGTAAGAGGACAAGGGCAGGGATATTCAAGTGTCCACAGGCATTTGAAATCTCTGAGGGCCCAATGGGACATAGGGAAGCCTGACTTCAGCTTCTGTACTCGGCGCTAGAATTTTACCAGTTGAATGGAACATAGTTCCAGCCTTCAAGATACATTATTGAAAATAATACAGACATGTAATCAAACTAATGCAGACATTATAAGAAAGAATTATAATAACATCAACTACCACTATTTATTGAGCATTTAATACATAGAAGCATTTTTCATGCTTTGTTTCATTTAATATGCAAGAAACCCTGGGATTTGAATGTTATCATCATAATACCCATTGTTGGCTGAGAAAATTGAGATTTTAAAAAGACAACTGTTTGTAGTTAGTAAATAGCTGACATTGAAACCCAAGCCCCTGAGTATGCGTCACCTTTCTGTCTACTAGTGCACTGTGGTAAGTGCATCATAGCCCAGTGTGTAAATTGCAACTGCAGTAGTATAAAGGAAAGGGTATTCAATGTTATGGAGGGATGTGATGGCCAAAGAGGAGCTTTCCAAGTGGACTAAGGATGAGCTGCGTATGTGAAGAATGGATAGAAGTTTGCTAGGCAGACAGGAAGATGAGAGGGAGGATATTACTAATGGAGTGTATGAAAACCTCAATGAGCTGTGGCTGCCATCACTTACAAAGACAGAACTTGGATCTAGGGACCAAAGGCTCTTCCTAAATAGCAGCAGAAGTAGTAGTAGAAACAACAATAACAGTAAGAATATAATAAAAGAAAATGTGGAAATTTGGAATTGGAATCCAAAGTGCTAAAGAAACTTAAAAGCTCTTGATTATTTTTTCTTTCTTTTCTTTTTCTTTTTCAAATGTAGGCTGTGTTCATCTCAGTAAGGGAGGGATTCGGTAGGGGAGAATGGAAAAGACTTCAACCAGCACTCCAAATGTACCCTCACTGCTGTGTATCCATTTTGGATTAAGAGTCTGCATAGAATGCTCTACAAACTTTAGCATATTTTTAACAAATGTCAATCTTCATCAGAGATTAGGTTATTAAGCATGTTGTACACCTGGAAAAATTTAAAGGCACAGAGCAAATGCCTTGTTGGAGACCTCCTTACACCAATTGCTCATCAAGTGTTTCAGTCCCAGCACACAGGACATAAAGGCAAATACAAAATTGGGGAGGGGGTAAAGATGGAAACTTGGCTCACAGCTTTCTGTGTATTTTTCTTTCTTTTAACCACAAAGCAGTCAATCTGGCCTGAAAAAGTCTTGTCTATATGGTACTTTTCGTCCACCTAGTACAGACGACATAATGGAGAGTCATCCTTCTGTTACCACCTCTGAGGCCAGACAAAACCATGGCACTTCCAGTAGGGAAGTTGGTGATGTCTATTATTTTAAACATATAATTGATTCTAATTCATCACTTATCGCCTGGTGACAGATTTTTATATAGTTTATTATCTCTGTAGCAGCACAGGCCCTGAGGGGACTTCTCCTATTGTTGCACATTTCCTGGTGAGGCCTCAGCCACGGCTGCTCTGTTATCTGTCTGATTAAGTTAGGGAATCTGGTATCTCTGGGTCCCCAGGTAACTGTCAGTAATGCACATCCTCCGATCACAGGATTAAAGGAGACTGTTACCTCTTTCCTCCTTGACCTGTCTGTCATGGTTAGTCTTCTGGATTGCTGATTAATTTGGGACTCTGGGTCCTTAGGACCTGGAAGATAGCTATCACCTCTCTCTCCTCACCCCCACATACATGGGCACCTGAGTGCTCCTCAGGCCCTGGAAGGAGACAGGCACACAAGATTAGATATGGCAGGCTTCTGACACCACGACTTTCTGGTATTTCTGTGGTTTTGCTATCAGCCCAAGCCACCAAACATCCCATCAGGTTTTCCCTTCCCAACTACACTTTTTGTTCTGTCTGGGTCTGGATGAATCAAATTCATTTGCCTCCAAGAAGACCAATGAGTTGCTGTCTTACCATTGTTCCTCCTGGGAATGCCTTCTTTACATTTGCCTCTGCTTTGCACTGCCTGGGCTTGACTGGGATGAACATAGTATCCACGCAGCACTCATCCAGATGCACTGGATCTTCAGAAGTCATGGAGCCAAGAAGGACACTTGGATGTCAGTAGGAGAGAGTGAGGCTACCCTCATCACCATCCTTCATAGGATCTCAAGAGAAGACTCCTGGATGAGGCTAGCCCACATGAGCCACAGCAGGATTCATCTTACTTTTCATTTTATTTGCTTCAAAGAGCAAATTTGTGTGCTTCCCACAATTTTCAACTCATTCCTCAGTTACCTGTTTCTCCCACTCTTGAAATCTTGACTTGTACTCACCACATCTTAGACCCAATATTTTTTTCCAGACACAAATTATGTCTCCAGATTCACAAAACCCAAAGTTTCTCCCTGGTTTCTTTGAAATCTAGCTGGCACTGGTTTTAGCCCAACACCAGAGGTTCATGTTCTGTGCAAATTGGAACCAAGAACTTTCCTGACCCTCAGAAAGACCTTTCTTCTTGCTTCCTTGTCAGAGCCCATCAAGTAGGGCTGGGACATAAGTCCACTCCCTATATCTGAATGAACAGTGGCCACTTGTCCATCTTTCAAGAATCAGGTGAAATATCTATTTTCTGGGTGACTTCTCTGAGTGCTCCAAGAAGTATTCCACGTCTGTGCCCTGTCATATTCTGTTCCTTATAAAACATATCACATAATCATGCAACAATCTGTTTATGTCTTCACCAATAGAATATAAGTTAGGTAGGGCTTGCCGAATTAATCTGCATGATTTGACAGCCCCACTCAATGGCTTTGTTAGACACAGGTTGGTCATTTTCTCCACCTTATCACTGGGAGGGAGCCTATGTTTACTTCTTTCTATGCAGACCATGGACTTACAACTCCCTAGTGAGAAGCTTTTCTGTATGGTCCTAAGGCTCATTATTCATTTTAGTGTCTATAGAGCCTCTCACTCTGTCAATTTCCATAGGTATAAATGACCAAAATGGTAAAACAATAGTCCCCAAACAACTCCCATTATGGTTAGGAATGGGTAAAGAAAGCATTTTCTGGAGGGATCACAAGCCTCCAATGTGCATTACATGTTTTACATACACAAAAGTTGTTTGGAGTCATCTGGCCAAACCCCTTCCTACAGATGAGGAAACTAAAGGTCAGACAATAAGAAACTTGCCTCAAGTCTGCGTGTTGTCAGTTGGTAATAAAATAAGTCCATATTTCTTTAAAATACGGTTGGGATAGTTCCTTGCTCCCAGCACCCCTACCCGTTCTGGCACTAGGTTTTCTCAGCTCATCATGGGGATGAGCTTTGCCTCTGGAGAAGGAATGCATGCATGCATGCATGCATGCGTCGAAGCCTACTATCATTTCTCTTCCAGATTGCACCCTCCCCAGGTGGGGAGTCTCCCTCTTGTCCCAGCGCCCCCACCCCTAGAAATGACACTGCTGTTTTCTACAGCAAGTGTAAAGCACATACAGACTCAGTTTAGGGACAGTTAATTTCCAATTCTTTCCAGATGGGTTGGAATAATATCCCCAGGTGGTAAATACATTATTAAGAAGGCAGTTTGGTGTGAAATTGGCTATTAAAATATAGATAAAGTTTAATATATTGAGCTCCTTGTCAGAAAAATCACTTTAGAGGGAGCTTATTATTTGTTTGATATTAAAAGAGTCACAGCTCCGCTCCAAGTGACAAATGGAGGGTGGGGCGGGGGGGTGGGAATGCCACCAGTAATGAACAAAAGCTTTTTAACATTTAAATTTAGGTTTTTCTTGTACCTCTGCATGCTGCCATGAGCATGTACATGTGGTACAGCCAGAGGCGGGTGTCAGAAATGTCAGGAACTCAGGTGCCAAGGAGGCTGCCAACCTGGGTTTAAACAGCTTGAGTCTCCCTTAAAGATAGAGCTACCAGATAGTAAAAATGGAATTTTTGGATAATTCCCTTGGCAACACAGTGGAAAGGAGATAGGGGTCTATCCCAGAGCAGAAAGTCTAAACTCCCCCCTTCTTCTGCCAAACTATCTCAGCCTCCTACCACAGAACATCTCAAATGCAACCTGTTGCAGGAAGTCTGCCTGGACTCAGCCCACTAGACATGGGGAGCCATTTTCCTGTACATATACTTCAATAGGCCAAATGAATAAAAATTAAAGTTGACGCAAGAGAAGGATGTGTTAAAACTGCAGAATCCAAACCTAGAGGTATATATTTGTTATAAAATACCCTTGACCAAGTCAAATACTTAATAGATAGTAATCCATGTTTAATGATATCAGCTTTCAAGGTCTGCATTGGGGGATGTCCATAATCTATAATTGCAGCTGCTTTTATCATTTCTCATACTAGCAAAATCCTCCAGGAAATATGCAAAACTCCAGAATGGAAGAGAAGTCATAAAGGATACATAAAAACCATAATTCCATGTCATTCAAAGGATAAGCCAATGCCCTGCAATTAAAAGAAAAAGAAAGAAAGAAGAAAGAAAGAAAAGAACTTCTTGAGAAAGAATATGGAATGGTTAAACAGGAGTCTTAAGAAGAAAAAAATAATAATAACTAAGGACTATGCTCAACAGACTGGAAGCCTTTTTTAAAAATTTATTTTACATTTTATTTGCTTTTGAGAGACAGAGACAGAGTGCGAGCAAAGGAAGGGCAGAAAGAGAAGGAGACACAGAATCCGAAGCAGTCTCCAGGCTCTGAGCAAGCATTCAACACAGAGCCCGACGTGGGGCTCGAACCCACAAAGCGTGAGATCATGACCTGAGCCAAAGTCAGAAGCTCAACCGACTGAGCCACCCAGGCGCCAAGACAACAGACTGGAAATCTTAATTTCAATATCTAGCACACCCATACCTATGTTCACACACACAGAGAAACTAATGCTCCTGAGATGGCAGGACTCCTTCTTTCCTAAGAGTGAAACCTTATAACCAGAAAAGCAGTCCCTGGTTTTCAGGCCCAGTTGGCAGAATGAAGTCTCAGCAGAAGGTAAACTAGGCCGAGCTTTTCACTAGACTGTATTCTTGTGTGGATTAACCTTTAGTCTTTCCCTCACACCATGGTCATTGGTTGTAACTGAACACTAAGTAGTGGCTGTCCACACCAAACCTTTCCTACTAGCTAAAACCCAGTCAATAGCTGGCTACATTACTGCGGCTGCTTTGAGGGTGGAAGAGTGATCATGTCACAGACCTAGTGTGATCAAAAAAATAAATAAATTGTTGGGATCATCTTGAGTATCAGCCTTCCAAGTGTACTTCAATCAAACATTGTCCAAAGTAGGGACCGCTGAAGGTACTGAGATCAGAGATAGAGATCTCTAGGTCAGCTCAGCCTCAGAGCACATAAGTATGGACCCCAGGCTCAGCTGAACTATAGGAGAGAGCTCCTCTGTAGCTGTGGCATAAGAAAGATGTGTTCAAAGAGATCCTAACCGTTTGCCAGTGGTGTTCCTAGCACCCTTGCTTTAATATGGTGTAATCATTGCAACGAGTCATTTTAATTACAATTAACAAATTTATTTTTTAAGTAACAAATGGCTGAGATTATAACTTTACTTTTTTGATAAACGTAAAGAGAGAAAAGTTGAGCACAAATGCTTTGAAAGGAGTTAAATAAATAGGTCAGATGCTAAGACTGGGATTGAACTCGAGGTCTGGACAAGAGTTCCAAAAAAAAAAAAAAAACACAAAAAACAAACAAAAAAAACCACCTTATAATTTTGAAAGGACAATTCTTTTTCTTAAGATTTTTTTAATGTTTATTAATTTTTGAGAGAGAGAGAGAGAGGGAGGGTGGAGGAGGGGCAGAGAGACAAGGAGACACAGAATCCGAAGCGGGCTCCAGGCTTTGAGTTGTCAGCACAGAGCCTGATGTGAGGCTTGAACTCACAAACTGTGAGATCATGACCTGAGCAGAAGTCAGACGCTCAACCGACTGAGCCACCCAAGCCCACTGAAAGGACAATTCTTAAGATCAGGAATGGATCCAGGGATTCCCCCTTAACTTATTCAGCCTTGAATATTCACTCAGCCTGATAAAATACGCACTATTATCCCAGTTTGATAGATGACGAAGAAGTCACAGAGGTTAAATAACTAACCAAAGTTACAGAGCTACTAAGAGCAAGGCTAGAATTCCATTCCAGGTCTATCTGAATGTAAAGTACCTACTTAGTTGTCACTGAATTAAACAGACAAGAAAGGCTTTTCAGTTCTTCATTCATGCATTCATAAAGATCTGTCTTTGAATCTTGGCTAACCACTTATATCCATGTTACCCTGAGTAAGTCTCAACACTTTCTACCAAGAGTAGGGAGTGTCTTTGCTTTCTTCACCTATACATGAGGATGATGATGCCCATTTTGTGTGCCTGTAGGGGTAGTGTGAGGTTAGATAAGATGGTACATGTAAAAGTTCTCAGTAACCTGTAACATGTTATTCAATGTAAGACACATTTATAAACCTAGTGTTCACCTAAATATAGAATTATTTTCCATAAGTTGTGTGTGTGTGTGTGTGTGTGTGTGTGTGTGTGTGTAGAGAGAGACAGAGCAAGAGAGTGAGATTGGATAATTGTAAATTATTCTAGAATTAACCAATCTGATAAGACCTTATAATCAAATTTGCCGTGATTGATGCTGGAATGTTTCAAGACTACTTGCAAACACTGATCTCTCGTTTGATGAAATAACCCCATGAGTTGTAGGTATTATGTTCCTTACATCAATGGGAGAAAATGAGACCTGTAAGACAGGGCCTTTTTTGATATGCCACAAAATATCAAGTACAATTTCTTCATTCATCTGTGATTGTTAGCATAGGGCAAAGATTTGAAAAGGCAGAAGTCTGAAATTAGCATCACTGGGCCCATATCAAGTGAGTCTATGCTCCTTCCTGGGGTTGTAGGGAAGAATCTTTTGTTTGCTTTTTTCAGTTTCTGCTGGCTGCTGACATTCCTTGACCTGTGGCCACACCATTCCAACCTGCAAGGTCAGCATGTTCAAATCTTTCTCTGCTCTATCAGCACATCACTTTCTCATCTGTGTCATAAAATCTTTCACTACCTCTCTCTTGTAAGGATGTACGTGATTGTGTTTAGGGCCCTCCCACGTAATCCAGGATAATCTCCCTATCTCAATCCTTAACTTAATCACATCTTCCAAAATCTCTTTCTTGTCATATAAACTGACATTCACAGGTTCCCAGAGGAGAATGTAAATGTCTTTGGAGAGCCATTTTTCAGTCTATCACATAATTCCATTATTTTATAGGAGCATATTTGGAAAACATAGCATGCTATTGCTTCTTGTAGTGAATTAAGGTCCCTAACTCTTGAATATCTAACTTTTAACAAAACAAATCTTCTCCAAGAAATGGAAAAATGAACAAAGCAGGTCTTTGCGTACATCTTGTGCTCTTACCCCCTACCTATGACAGATGTCAGACTATCCCTCACTCTCCCGGTGTGCATCTGGAATCATAGGTTGGGGTACCTGTCATTCTGTTCCGCATGCAGTAGGTTACCCCCAGTCTCTTCACCTGCCACTAAAGCTGGCACATGTCTCTCAACCCACTGAAGTTGGGCTGAAAAGCCAGCTGGAAAAGAGGAGATGAAGAGGCAAAGGAGTGGGGACATTGGCGGCTGTGTTCCAGTTTGGAAGGAAGTTGGGCACCCACACATTCCCACAGCCGGAGCAAGCATTCCAGAGAGTAGATCCCACTCTGTGTCTGCTATTTAATCTGAGACGGCCTCCATCCACCTTACCTGAAAATCATTTCCCATAGTCAACGCCCCTTGGGACAGAACTGTCTCCTTAGAGACTCTAGTGAGGAAAGAAAGTGTGATTTTGCTGTAGCTATTATTATTATTATTATTATTAGGCTCCTTTGGATTCCTGTGGTATTGATGTTCTGTTAATGGCTCCATGCTCTCCTTAGAGTCAGTTGGAATCCTGTCTATCATCTGCAATTGACAGCCAAGAATGAGCAAAATAGAGGAATGCTGTGGGGTGGTTGGCAGAAGGGATGCAGGGTCCAGCCTGAAAATGCCCTCTGCAGACTACTGAGGCCTGACCTTGTCATGCTGACTTTGCTTTGTAGTTCTTCTAATCCCTTCCAGTGAAAGCCAACATAGGCATAGCCCATTTCAGAGGAAGTGCTCTGCTCTGCTCTACCCATCAGCAGGCGAGGAGATCTGTGCTGCTGCTTCACTTCAGGGTCCACTTGATGTTAGCTGACATTAGCCCTCTACAGATTCGGTCTACACTAGGCCCTTGGGTGGACAGGGACTGAGACTGTCTCTCTTTCCTTCCACTGCATTCCTCCTGCTCTGCCCCTCCCTTGCATTAAGAGAAGCTGGATCAAATACCATTTCCCATACAGATATCAGTGGGTTATGATGCTTCTGCTTTCTTTATCCCTTCACTAACTTCTGTGGACTCTCTCCAGTGGCTCTGCCTTCTGGTTACCTCCACTGCTCTGAGCTAGTCTAACACTGCCTTCACTTCCCATTTAGAGGGCTGTGAGTGCTTCTCCACTGTTGCCTCTTTCCATCCTTCCCTTTTTCTGAACCATTCCCTCATCAGTCAGAGCCATCTTTCACATATGCTTAAAGTCCTTGATGGTTACACATTAAGCTAGAATGAAATACAAACTTAGATTAAATCATGGTATGCTCTGATGCTCACCTACCTCTCCAACCAATATCCCTGGACACTGTTTTCCATCACATTCCTACTGCCAATCACAGCTCCTGGGGAAGAGGAGATTCTAAAAGATTAATTGTGGGACAAATGAATGAATGAATGAATGTCTATAGTCTTGTTCCCAGATTGCTTGGAAATACAGAGGTGGCAAATGTGATGTGGGTATATTTGGCAAACGTGGTTTCTACCTAAGTTACACTTTTCCATCACCACTACCTCCATACCACTTGGGTATTCTTTTCTTCTGTAGGAACATGTGGCAGATCATATTGGATGAGACCAGTGCCTCTGGTCTCCTCTGCCATTTCCAGAGGCAAGATACACTTTTTAAAAGATTTTGCATACACACACACCTGTCTGTGTGTGTGTGTGTGTGATGTCTTTTGTGTGTATGTTGTCTTTTGTCGGGGACTACAGATATATCCCAAACCTTCACAGCATTCCTTTCTGGTAGTTCAGTGACCCAAGAAGAAACTGTTAGGCATGGAGAGATATTTCTCAATGTATTATGCACATCTGATCCAGATTTCCCCAATGAATCTCTTCTGTGAATCTCATTTTTTTTGTAATCTTTTTTTCTTTCCAAGTTCCATTATTCTATAATCTCCTTCCTTTCTGGAGATGGGCATTCCCTTGGCCCTGTGGGACAGAGATTGCTGATTGTTACTCAGTATCCATATTTATCTTTACTGTTAATCACAGAATCCTGGAATTTCTAGGCATCTGTTGGGTTAGCTGTGACCTTATGACTAAATTCTGACAAATAAGTTGTGTGGCACTTCCAGGATGAGTTTTTAAAGCAAGAGCACCCCTTTTCCTGTACTTCTTCCTTCTTCCTGTTTGGAATGTGGACTTCATGGACCCGGTGAGATTAACTATTTGGTTATCCTAAAGTGACATTGGAAATAGAGAGTGCACAGCAGAACAATGAGACCTAGTTCTTTTTCTGACTTTAAGTCACCGTAAGACCTTGAACAAGCTGCTTCTTTACTTTTAAATGAACAAGAAAGTCTTGTCTTGCTTAATCATCATAATATTTTTGTCATAGATTAACCTAATTTGAAATAATGAACTCCGATTTTGCACATGTTTGGTACAGGAAGTGTCAAAAGTAGATGGCTGACTGCTATGCTTTGCTGGCCAGAACTATGTAAAACACACCATTTCTTTCTACTTAAAACACTGTTTGTTTATTTGTGATTTAACATTAGTCAGCATTATATCTAAGAGCAACATCAGACAACATTTATACATTTTCCACAGGACACAGGTTCATTGGCTCATTCTATATGCCAAAGAAAGTAGAGGCATTAGCAAAAAATGCAAATAATTCACTGTTGTGTTTAGAAAATATTTATGTACATTGCATTCATCATATATATATATATATATATATATATATATATATATATACCGTCTTTTGTAGTCCCATGTGTCTGCCATTTCCACTTTTGCTATTACAATTGTTCCTACACTTTTTTGCCTGTGAGTTATAAGCGTCTATGCATTGGCCTGACAACATCAGCCCTCCATGTGCTCCCAGGTCCTTCCTTCTATGGAGGTAGGGACAATGCCCTGGAAGGGGCCAAGACAATTATGTCAGAATGCAGCCAAACATCCCTGGACAGAGGTGGAGGACACCAGGCACATGCAGTTTTCTGTCAAGGGGCTGGCTGAGATGGAGTAGTGTTTGCGGTCTGAGCTGGAGACCTGCCTAATAATCATCTACAGAATACCTGAGCTATTAATCCTTCACTCTCAAAAGCAATCATAGTCACTTAATTTAAAACAGAGAAGGGAAAAGCAGGGAAAGGAAAGTCCTTCGCTTTTCTGACTTTCAGATCACATGTCAAACCAATTCAAGAAGAGACATATCCCCAAAGCATTTTTGCCCCCAAACTGATCAGGCACCTCTATGGGTTCAACCCCACAAATTGTGGTGTTGAGGATTTCCCCCATACACACAGCTTAACAAGACTCATTTTAGAGTTTTGTTTTGCCTTCTCTGCCCCCTTTCTTGCTTTTAGCAGCTCCCTGTTATCATATTCAAAAATGCCTGAAATTCTGCTAGCTGGTGCAAGAGTACAGCTCCATCTATAAATGACCTCAGCAGAACTCTGGATTGATTTAACCTCCGTTATCTGTGTGATTAGCTCAGCCACAGAGCAGATACTTGGTGCTTATCAGCCCATTAAAGAGTCAAAGAATGCTGTTACCAGTTTTTTATCTCCAAAATGCACACAAAGCCCTGCTGATTATTCTATTAATTTGTTAATGAACCTGTCCAGTAGACAGATTCTCTGTTCCTTTGGAAGGCAGGGTGGGAAATTGAGCATTTAAAGGGGTTTGAGCCCTCAGAGCTGAAGCTTAAAACTTTGGAAGTACCTGTGGAAACTGAGATACAGGTGCTTGTTTTCATTTTGTTGTCTTTTAATCTCTTACGGAAATAGAAGGCACATGGAGAGACAAATAAATTAGGCTGGAAAAAATTCAGTGTGTAATAGAAACAGACCCAAGCCCAGGATGCCTGGAGGAAAGGCTGGGCATAGAAATTATGAATAGTGTAGCACATGTATCAGGTCTTCTTGGGTTCCTATCTTCTTTCAGCTTTTTTCATTGCAAAACAGATGACAATACTATCCACAAACAAAGGATTCTGGGGAAAAATCGTTTATATTTTTCTTGCATATATTGTCCTGTACTTGGGAGCTATTACAATTATATGATTATCCTCTTAGAAATGCAGAAAATTCTATGAGGGCAGACACATGTATACAAATACTCAAAGTGTGCCCAGGGTGCTTTATCATTAGAGTTATCAAGTCAGTGCAACCCTGTAATATGGCTACATGTTCTCTGGTTCTCCAAAGAGTTCACCAACTACTAAAGCTCTTCAGTTTTCCAAGTCTCTTGGGTAGAAATATGGCTTTAAAATAGCATCAGTATCCCAGGAATCCCTGGGTTGTCCCATTTGCTACAGAATTAAGGTTAGTTTGTTTATGGATTAGCCACTTGTGAGTTATGGAAAGAGAACGAGTGCGTCATAGGAAGTTGACAATTGATCATTACACATCCCAGTGGACTGGTAGACAATTAAAATGTAAATGAAAATTAGGTGGTGAAAAAAAAAAAAGATTCCCATCAAAATCAGAGCAAAATTTCTGAAGAGTTCCAAGGTTATACTGAGAATATTTCTTCCCTGGGTTATTTTTCCTGCTGTTGTGGATGCCATGATGTGTTACACAAATCCTTGGAGAGGCACTCATTTTCCTAAATGCCAGAAATATTCATCCTGGAAGTTTTCTACCAGTTGACCGTCTCTCTGGGAAATGCCCTAATCAGAGGTCACCTTGTTTCATCAAAGGTCATTTTGCTCTATCTGAGGTCAGGCTATCTCATCCGAGATCACCTCACATTAATGGGGTAGCCCACTTCCAGGGCCCAAGTTGTATGGGGATACAAAATTCTGGCACCCTTCCCTCCTCATCTGGGGCAACTCTAAAGGGTTATCTTAGCTCCAGAGTCTCCTGTAGTATTGACTGAGTCCTCTGGTAAACTACATGAAACCAGCCTTCCCTTTGGCCAATTCTGATTCTTTCCCTTGTTGCACATATTGTTCCAAGCATACTCAAGAATAAACTTCCTGCACAAAATTCTCCAGTTGAGAATCTATTTCCATGGAACTCACCCTAAGATATCTGGTAATATGAGTGATCTCTTCATAAACATGCCTGATTAAGAAGTCACAGCAAGAAGACTAGGTAAATTTTCCACATTGCTAAGGGTGTTAGTATGGATTATGTGTACTGATGTGGAGTGATTATTATTAGGACATCTATATAAAAAGTTTTGATTACTGAACCAGAGTCAGCATGTACGGAAGTTTCCAGTGGAATTAAAAGCATTCTTTGATGCTTTCCTGTTTAACATAAACAATAACTTAGATGAGCATTTATTTACTCTTTATCCTTTCAAGAAAAAGGCACGTTGTATCTACCAATATAGATACAATCTCTGATCTCATGAAATTTCAAATTTTGTAAGTAAGCAGACATAAAAGACTTGCTTGTCAAAAATATAATAGCACACATTGAGAAGAGCTGGCTAACGTGAGAAACAACAGAATCTAGAATAAAAAAGATGCTCATGGTCTGTCCAAATATAACAAATTTATATTACTAGGAGCACATTAAGGAAGTCTGGTGTTTTAGTTCCTAAAATCAATTGTACTGATAGAAGATTGGTGAACCTGGCTTAACGATAAAAGTGCAAAAAATCTAGATGATTGGATTCAGCTGAATAGTATCCAGACCAAGAGAGGTATTGTTTTGCTGTGTTCTGCACCAGGTGGACAGTATGAAGTACTGGGTTCAGTGCTAGGTACCAACATCAGAGGGCATTCAGTACATGATGCCCAGAATGGAGAAAGATCCAGAAATTCACATATTTGAGGACTAGGTCTCCCTGGTGTTTTTTCATAATCTGCAATTAAAACCAAAGAGTGTCACAGATCCATGTTCCCTGTGCCTTTGTATTTTAGTCCCCACTGTCCTTTGCACCTGGAATAGTCCTTTCCAGGCTTCAAGATACAGTTTGAAAACAACCTTTTCAGTGAAACTAACTCTTCCACATCTGGGGAGTTGGTGGCTCCCTTCTCTGTGCAACACAGGGACAGTGTGTCCATATGTCTATCACTGCATTCATCATGACTCATCTTCTTCTAGTTATGCTAATTGACACAGGGCTGTCAGTGTATCATATCATTGTAGTTCTAGTTTCTGGCATAGTGTCTGATATACAGAAAGTATTTATCAGTATTTGGTAATTGAATGAGATGTGTGAATAAATAGACAAATTAAAAATGAACAAATGAAGAAGCTAAGAAGCAAATTCTAAATGCAAGAGGGGACAGCTTAGAGGTAAGCAGACTTAGAAGAGGTTGAAGAGTCTTCAAATATTTAAAGAGTTATTAAAGTATCCTTGTAGCACAATAAAGAAATGTGGACTGGATCATAGTTTAATGGAGTGAATCTGTAATTAATTTAATAACTGTGACCAAAAGTTTCTGATTAATGAATTTCTGGCAATCTGGAAGGAGTTTCCCAGTGATAACTGTCTTTAGCCTTATCCTATTCAATATTTTTATCAATGTCTTGAATAAAGATACAAAACCTATACTGTCAAAATTTATGGATGACATGAAGCCAAGTGGAATAGTAAATAAATTGGAAGACAAAAACAGGATCTAGAAATATCTCAAGAGGCTAGAATTATGAGCTGAGTTTACCAAGCTGACATTAAAAAGAGGGAAATAGAAAGCCATGCCTTCAGATCCCGAAACAACTATAAAATAGAAGATGAGAAACGTGTAGCCAAGCTGCAGCATTTGTAAAAATCCACAGGGAATTCAGTTGAGGATAAGTTGATAATGAGTTCATATCTTGAATCGACTTGCAAACTTAGGAAACATGATTGGTAGTGCAACAATACCTGGAAATGTTTTAGAAGGATGTAGATGAACTGCTGCAAGAGGGGTTCAGGACAGAACAACAGAACATGGCTAGAGTCCTTGAAACCATGTTATTTAAGGAAATAAGAATCCAGCAGGATAAAGACAAAGACAAGAACATTTAGTAGAGATCCTATTGTTAAATGAGTAAGAGCTGAAGGATTCGCTTCTAGCAAATAGGATCAGACTCTGTCAATTTTAAGTAGTAGAATGATGTTTAATGGTAGCAGGTATAGGAAAACTTATTTCTATTTAGTAGAAGGATGATGAATTCTTAAAGTCACAGTTATGCAACCTTGGTGTTGGCCATTGTGGGGAAAAGTGAGCTCCCTTAATACTAGTGACTAAGGGTTTTGAGACTAACACCCATTGGGGACCCTCTGCTTTAGATTCACATACAGCATGGGTAATTGGAGTCCATAGTCTTTGGGGTTCCTGAGACTCTCTCAGGAAGTGACCTCTGTGATTCTGCCTGGAGGAGACATAAACTCCAAAAATTATGGCTAAGATTAATTCAAGGGCCAACCTTCTTTTTCTTAAAATGTTTATTTTTTTTGAGAGAGAGAGAGAGACAGAGACAGAGAAAGCATGAGCATGGGGGCCAGAGGAGGCAGAGAGAGACAGAGACACACAATCCATCCAAAGCAGGCTCCGGGCTCTGAACTGTCAGCACAGAGCCTGACATGGGACTCGAACTCACGAATCATGAGTTCATGACCTGAGCTGAAATCAGATGCCCAATTGACTAAGCTACCCAGGCGCCCCTTTAAGAGGCAAACCCTCTTAAGATTAAAGTTATTTAGGGGCGCCTGGGTGGCCC
This sequence comes from Panthera tigris, assembly GCF_018350195.1. Lineage (NCBI taxonomy): Eukaryota > Metazoa > Chordata > Mammalia > Carnivora > Felidae > Panthera > Panthera tigris. The sequence continues at coordinate 29,454,392 of NC_056669.1, forward strand.
TGTCGGTAAAAGACCGACTTCAGCTCAGGTCATGATCTCATGATTCTTGAGATCAAGCCCCACATTGGGCTCTGTGTTGACAGCTCAGAGCCTGGAGCCTGTTTCTGATTCTGTGTCTCCCTCTCCCTCTGCTCCTACCCCACTCACACTCTGTCTCTCTCTCAAAAATAAATAAACCTTAAAAAAAATTTTAAAAAAGATTAAAGTTATTTAAATTTATTCAATTTAAATTCAATTTAAAAATTGAATAAGCAGTGATTTCTCTTTCCCTCTGGAAATATTGTTATAGTAAGGAGAGTTGTATTTGATAGGAAGCTAGGAAGCTAGAATGGAAGATATTCGAAGTCCCTTCAGCATCAAGGATTCTGAAGTAAAATGGAAAGACTTGGGACAATCAAAATTGGTTTATAGTCTAAGTTCTGACAGAATGTGACAAGTCATATAGCCATTCTTAAACCAATTTGCTCATCTGCAAAATGGGCCCACCATCACTTCTTTTGCATATCTTACAAGGTGTTAAAAAGTAAAATAGAATAGCATGTACTGAAAGCTGCTAGAAAAGTTGACTAAGTACCCTGCAGTATTGACGTGCTCCTGGCATCCTTGTGGGTGCTGACACTAACACTATTTAGATCTTCTTACTCCTTCATTCACCTACATCCCCCGCATCACTCATTCTCCTGTAAGGAGCTGTAATGTATTCTTGCCTGGCAGGGAAAGCACCTGCCTCACTCACTGTATTGGTCTAGAGCAAAGGCTGATAAGCTTTTCTGTAAAGGGCTAGATAGTAAATATTCAGGTTTTGTGGGTTATATGATCTCTGTTACAGCTACTCAACTCTGCTGATGTAGCATAAAAACAGCTATAGAAAATATGTAAACACATGAGCATGACTATGTTCCAATATAGCTTAATCTAGAAAACAGGTGGCTGGCCAGTCTTGGGCCACAGGCTATAGTCTGCTGGTTCCTGATTTAGACAAATCATTCTCTACTGGGGGCAATTTTGCCCCATACAGGCATTGCACAATGTCTGGAGACATTTTTGGTTATCACAACTGGGAGTCGTGATGTTCTTTTACTGGCACCCGGGAGGTGGAGAGTGGGGATGACCCTGTTAAACATCCCACAATACACAGGACTGTCCTCCACAACAAAGAACTATCAGATCAAAATGTCAATAGTGTCAAGGTTGAGAAGCACTGGTCTAGACAAAATAAATAATCCCTTTTGCTTATCAGAGTTCCTCAGCATCAAGCTCAACCTCCTGCTTGATTTCTGGAGCCCCAGAAGATTTGGGTTCAAAGCACTTGGAAAACAAAGAGGGGAATAGTGAATGTTTCAGTTAATTCAAATAAATGGTAAAATAATTCAATGTAAACATTCATCAAAGAAGCATTTTCTTTAATAATGGTATATGTTACACATAGCAGAAACTCAACTCATAATTTAAATTTGTTAGATTAAAAACAAAGGTAAAATCGAGATCATCTAATGCTGAACAACAATAGGCTTGCAGTTGGACTTTCTCATAGCTTCCTGGATATTTTAGCATTTGGAACAGGACTCCCAGATGGCTCACTTCCATTGGCTTGTGAGTTGGGCTGGCATCTCCCCCAGGCATTAGCACCCTTGTTATCTAATCAACCCCCTCATTCTACAAACAAGGCAACAGGCACAGAGATGTCAGGTACCTAGCTCTTGGTCACCTAGCTTTTTAGTGGTAGGACTGAATCTAGAACTATTTTTCTCCATGAGGCCCCTCTGAACTCCCCCACACCATGTAGGCCCTGTTGTACAGACAATGACAGTTACTTATCAAAAGATAAAACATCTCTTTGATATAAAAATTACAAGGACTTTCCCTTTTTTTCATGGCCTAAATCACTTTTTGGTTAGTGTACAATATCTCAAAAATAAAATGTTTAAAATAATGCAATGAATTAGGAAAAATGAATTTAAACAATGTACACATCCAATTACTACCAGTCCTGTAAGAAGGCCAAATTTCATTAAAGTGAAACTCATTAAAGCTTCTTATATTGAAGTATTCTAACAAAGGTTTATTTAAACATTTTCTTTTGAAGATGAAGTATTTTAGGATGATAAAGATAATTACTCATTGTAAGCATAATGGTCCATTTGACAGAAGGAATTAAATGTAAGTATAATTTCTAATAAAAATTAAAAGCCTCTCTTCTACCACCCTACTTTGTAACATATTTTAAAAGAGAGATGGTAAAAAATGTCCCTCGATCCACCTCCTCCTAAATCCACTTAACACTGTATAGTCAGGGCTCTTCAGAATTGCTTACAGCAGTGAGTGAAGAAGAGCCCTGTGTCCTACTGGAACTCCAAGGGGTACTTATACCTGCAGCAAGTGGTGATTTGGTCTGGGGCAAATGTCATAAAAACATAGCTCTATATTCAGTTCCAATTCTTGCCTATTAGGCTGCAAGATTTTCTGTTCCTGCTGCTTCTCCATCTCAAGATGGTTATTCTACCACAGGCCTTTTTCAAGGATTCTAAAGCCTCCCAGTTCATTGAAATATTACCATCCATCTACCAGCAGGATCCAGAGTGCTGCTGCCCACATCTATATTTCCATGCAGGAAAAGATCCATTGATTTTCTTCTGTGATGCATAGAATGCACTACTTTGAGATACATGTTCTTCTGTGTTCTCTTGGACCACAGGGCTCAACCACATGAGGCTTCCTTTTGTGTGCACACGGGAAGTCCAGTGGGGGAAGTGGGAAGCAGAACTATAGGATTTTAATGTATGTTTTACTCAACTATTTCCTATGCTAGCCATTTTGAACACTGATCATGACCAATTTATCTCTATGTTTCTCTCCTGCCCTCTGTTTTCCAACCCACATCTACTGCCCTAATCCCAATGCCATATTTTCTGCTAGGTGAACTCTTGCATAAACCTCCCAAATTGCCAGATCTAGAAGAATGGAAGAATAGGCCAATTCATCTCAGCATATGCACTCAATGTAATAATGTACAGCAATCAAAATGAATGAAGTATAGCTCCAGGCAACATATGGGATGAAACTTTAGTAACTCAATCACAAATACAAAAGATTATGAACAGCATGGTGCCCTCTTGTAAATTAAAAAGAAAATACCTAAACAATTACAAATGAGAAATGCACATAGATATGAGAAAAACAGATAAGTAGGTTGGAAGATTGATTGATTGATAAAATTATTGATTAATCAATCATTAGATACGAGATAGGATAGGGGAGGATACACACGAGTAGATAAGTTGCCAGTGCTCTGGCTTCTGTGCTGGGTGTAGTGTTCAAAAGTATGCATTATATTTGGAAGGGGAAAGAAGGAGGGAGCGAAGGAGGAAGAAAGTAAGAATGAGAAAAAAGCCACAATTGTGAGTGTGGCATGAACCCATAATTGTAATTAATCCCATTCTATGTGCCTGAGTTGCACACAGAAAGGAAAATTTGACTAGTCATTCCTACATGCTCACCACCTTCCAGGACTCCCCATCACAAATTCAAGATGTGAAGTATCCTCCCCCTGACTGCTGCATGACTTCCAACATCATCTGTGGTCGTTGTCCATATAGGTTCCAGCTACACTTGGCTCTGAATTTCCTTTCCCATCCTGACAAGTACTTTCAGACCACTCTGCCTTTGATTCTGCTCTTTCCTTAACCTATGTCCCCTCTTACTTCTGTACCTAACAAAACCCTCTAAAACCAGCCCATTCACCTTCTCTGTGGAAACTTTGCTGACCTCCCTTGACTCCTAGCACACCAAGCAAGAATGGTTCTGTTCCAGTTTCCATAGTTCCTTGTGTTCATCTCTTTAACAGATGCTTAGTACATCACATTTTGATTTGCAGTGTATTGTTGGTCTCTCTTGTATTATGAGATCCTGAAGGATAGGGTTATATTTTATCCATTTGGTATTCCCTAAGAGTAGTAGTTTTCTATTGTGAAACAATTTACCAAAAATTTGGTGGCTTAAAACTGTTTGTGTGGCTCAGAGATCCAGGTGGGCTTGGCCAGGTTCTCTGCTCAGGGTCTCACAAGGTGTTGGCCAGCCTGGGCTCTTATGTGGAGACTCTGGGGAAGAATCTGTTTCTAAGCTCATACAGGCTATTGGCTGAGTTCAGTTCCTTGAAGTTATGGGACTAACGTCTCTGATTCCTTGCTGGCACCCAGCTCCAAAGGATCACCTTCATTCCTTGGCATATGCTACCTACCATCTTCAAAGCCAATTAAGACCTTTCAGCTCCCCTTCGTGGTCCAGATCTCTTTGATGTCTCTTTATGTCACCAGCTGTAGAAGGTTCTCTGCTTTTTAAGGATTCCTATGATAGCATTGGACCCATATGGAAAATCCAGGAATAGTCTTCCTATCTTAAGGTCAACTGCACCGTATAACATAATCACTGGAGTGATAGATATCATATTTGAAAGTACCTGGAATCAGGATGAAGCATATTTAGGAGGCCATTTTAGAAGTTTTCCCTGTCACATTCAGTATCTTCCATAGTGAATAAAAAGAAAAGAGGGAAGAGAGAAAAAGGAAGTCTTATTTCAGCACACTCACTTGTCCCACACGTATACACACAAGCATCCTCACATATATTTACAAACATTATGACATGCCAGGAGGCACAGTCCACCTTGTTCTTTTATAACTGGGCCTATGTCCTTGGTCCAAAGCAATGTTGGAGAAATATCCTCAGAAAAGACAAAGAGTAACGATACATTGTTAACTTTCACTGATGTTTGTCCAAGTAAGACCTGGGAACCACATGTAAGAAAAATTACCCCAATGTTCTTGTTAAAATGTGGAGGTCTGGGCTCCACTTGAGATCTAATAAACCAGAATCTCTGAGGATGGTGCCTTTCAGTATGCATTTTTAAGTGATCCTTAGGTCACCCTTAGGTAATTTAATATTTGAGAACCACCACTCTGGGTGCCTTTCTTCCTTAGATGATATTTTGTATCTTTAATGTTTATTCATGATACCAGTCAGTGTTCAGTTGGGCAATTGATGGCCAACTTTTCTTTATACCTGAATTTCAGCTGACAGATGACTCTACCATTGTCACACCACTTACTGGAAGTTGGAAGAATAATAATATACACATTCTTGGAGTGATCAATGAGTAACTGGTCAGGAGTTATTCTGAATGACTGTTTTGGTTTTATAGAAACTATAAAATGGGTCCAAACCCAATGAGAGAAGGACACCAGGCACTCGACAACTAGAGCCATGATGGGAAGGCAGTACTTGCTAGGGAGATGGCTATCTGCTGAAGAGCTGGGATGCTCTTTGTTGTGACATACAGTATGCCTACTATCCCTGTCCTGTTGTTAAAAGTAATTACTCTCTTATTTAAAAGCCTGGTAGCTAGGTTTATTACTTTGCTTTTGAAAAAATGCTGGAGAGGGAGGAATAGGTCCACCATTAAGATGTCGACTGAACAGGGAAACTTAGGTACCAAAAATGGGTGTAGGAAATAAGGAGAGGAAATATGAGTTTATATTTTCCTTCTCTTCTTTCCTCTTTTATTTCTTTTCTTGCTTTTTCTTTCCTATGTTATTTCCCTTACTCTGTCTTTTTTATATTCCTTTTTTTCCCTCTTCTAAATGTGGCTAGCCAAGACAGGCAAAGCATAGCCAGAAACACTGACATTACCCTCCAAAATGTATGACAATTTAGATATGCCATTTTGTAGGTCAGTAGAGTCTGACCCTCTTTTGAAACCAGACTGCTAGTGAGAGACGAGGGAAAGAGACCTGAGTTGTGCTCTGAACTGTATTTAGAGGTCAGACAGTCCATTGTCCTGCTGCTGGTTTCACACCAGTCCTTGAGAAGCCATACAGTAAAGAGCTCCAACCGTGCATGGGCTGAGAACCAGCTTCCACCTGATCCCAGGGGGCAGAGAAGTCTGGGGACACAGTGCATCACCCTGGCCCCATATGCCCTGAAGCACACTTTGTGTCATCCCCAGAAACATGCCTCAAAAACAGTGAGGCTGAGGTGACTGCACCAGGGTCAGCCTTTAAACAAGGACTGACAAAATCAAAGCTGTGTCCAGCTCCCATGAGCCACACAGATGCTGCTGAGAAACTGGCTGCTCCTGCCTTTTCAGTTTGTTGAGTGAGTTTGAGCAGAGTCCCAAATTCCCAGTGTTCACCTGCAGTTCTCACGTTTGCTGTGCTTTGTTCTTAAAGGGGATGTGACTGAGTGATCATGATCTCCACAGGCTGGTGAGATGAAAAAGACCAGAGCAGGACTGTCATGCTTTTGTTTTCTGGACACATGACATCTTGTCTGTGGGTTGTGTCATTGTTTGCCTTTTGAAAAGCCTAGCTAAGAAGATCTCAAGTAATAAACTCTCATTTGCAAGTGTTATGACTCAAAGCTAGAGACCAGGCTGCAAAAACACAGGCACATGTTAGGCATTCTCATGTCCTGGAAGATTTGAGAGGAAACTCTTGGTATCTGAATGATGTTTGGTGGGAATGGGGATGGATGGTTGAGATTTGGCTCATCCCCAGGGTGACCTCTGAACCAGCCCCTCAGTGAGCAGAGATAAGTGTGGTCAGACAGCTCCTTCCCCAAGTCTCTCCATGCAGACACCACTTGATATTTGAATCTAAAGGTTAATTAAGTGCAGCTGCCAGGCAGAAAGGCCACAATCAATTATCATGTCTTCTTGTCCATTTCAGCTTATTCTTAATTATGTTCATTGGGTTTGGGGGAGGAGGTATTTCAGCCAAGTTTTAGAAAAAGGGAGCTATTTTGTTTGGAATGGGCAGATCTGCTCTCCTAAACCACTGCATTCATCTGCATCATCCCATATGTCCCATGGCCATATCAGAGGACAGGGACATCAGACAGAGTCTGGACAGAATGTACTGGAAAGCATTTCTTACGGGCAACAAGTGAAGGGCACATCATCAAGCACTTCCCTTAAGGGATTTCTCTGATGGCGGGGCCATTCTTGTTCCAACCACCAGTGGCTTGGTGTTGTTCTCTGGCATTACCCTCCCTGGACATCCTGCAAGGCTCCAGGCCCAGGCACTGGCTGAGTGCTGACTTACCATCTGTATGTCAACTTTCTCATACATGCGCATGCTCCCCAGTGCACACATGTGCACATGCTGAACTCTCTGTCATAATTAACTATTTAAAATTCCACTGCTGCTAATCAAAGCAGTGTGGGCTGTGTTCTCATTAAGGAGATCAATTCCTGTTGAATATTCACCTCCAGGGGTGGATGTGGTCGGAATGAGCTGATGGTTTCTGTCTGGCTCACCAGAGCTAATGCGTGGCTGCTGCCATTGCAACAAAGCCACTCTGCTGTAATCAGTCAAAATAACAAGCAACAGCTCCTTGCAGGGATGCTGGGTGTTCTACATAAATATACATAGAAAGACAGTTTCCAAAACGGCCTGCCCATCTCAATGAGCCAGGCCTGAGGTGTGGCCTCCCAGGATTTGAAATGGATTGCCAGTTCACCTCAATTTGGAATCTCACCTACATCTGTCTTCGCATCCCTCCCCACAAACACTGGGACCGTCAGTCTGCTATGGACCACTTCAAACCTTGTGCTGCCTCTGACCTAACTGGTTCCTACTCTTTAGTGCCTACGTCAAGAGGATTGCCCCCATTGGAAGTGTCCTGAGAAGGAGGGGCTATCCGTTGCCCTAAGAGTGCTTTCGGTAGTGGTTTCTTCTGCCTAGAGCTGCCTGCACTGCACAAGCAGCTGGGACTCTTTCTCTTCCTTTCCTTTTCTAGACACTTGCGGTTAGTGGGCAAAGGGTGATGCTCCAGATGGGGAAAAATAAACCCACTTCTAAAGCTCTTGGCTGGCACCTAGGGACATTAGAGGGTAATTTTTCTGAGCTAAAAGTATGAGAACAAACAACTTCAGGGTCCAACAATTACTTAATGGTATGGAGAACCAAGGCTTTCCTTTTAAGATTTGGGCACATGCACACCAATTGCAACATATCCCATTAAGAAATTTTCTTTTTCTGTTGTTTTCCTATGTTTTTTGGAAAATTTTGTATTAGTGACCTGAGCAAAGAATGGATTTTAATCTTTTCCCCAATTCCCCCAACTTGGCACCCAGGGGTCCTCGTGTAGATTGTTTTAACCAACATCACAGGACATTTAGCCAAAAATGCAAATATATGTTTGCTCATTCGTTGGTGTATTCATTCTTATGTCTAATGTAGAACTCACTCCTTATTTTATTCTTTCAGACGTCCAATAAACATTTATCAAGCACCTGTCATGGACCAGATATTAGGAATTGAGAATCCATGGTCCTCATGGGGCTTACAGTGTAGTAAGTGAATACATCTATGTAAATGAATGAACAGAATAATGTGCAGAGATCATTGACTTCTGATATGGAAATATTTTCCCAAGTTTTTAGGCCAGAGCATTTGCTTAGAAATAATTATAGCTCCAGAGAGGAGTCTCAGAAGGCAAATGGTGACTTCAAAAGAGAGCCCTCAGTGTATGTCTCTAGTGAAGGAAATCTGTTGTACAATCCAGTTTTTTTGTAATATATCCCAGTTCCTGAGCTGAGGACTCTGTTGTCCTGTGTGGTCAGCTCAGTTGTAGATAAGATTTACTCAACAGCAATTAGGTTTCTGCATCTCAGCTGGAGAGAGAATAATCAAGTGAGCAGGGAGTACATAGCTTTCTCCTTTTGCCACATGCAGGAGGGAGAAACTCGCTCACTTAAAGGTATGAGCCACATGTCATTGGAGGAAAAGTGGCGATAAGTGGATGTCATTTCTAATCTTGCCTTTCATGGACAAGGCTGGGGACAGTAAGGAAATGGGAAATGGCAGCTGGTGCCACTCAGCATTCCAGCTCACCCATCCTTTGATCCTTATCAGCCATTAGGAAAGGTAATTAAGCCAGTGTCTTGCTCACACAGCAGCTACTAAGCTGGTCAAAAATAATCTGTATTCAGTGCATACAGCAAAATAGCACCACCTGAATCATTGGCATCAGGGGACATTTAAGTGTTCACTTGCCCATGACACGACAACATTGTGGGCCCTGTGCTGGAGAACCGAGCAGACTGAATGCTTACTCTCTAAGACTGCTTTCTAAGCACTAGTGGTGATTTGAATGCACATGGATAGGTCAAAGCACAGTGAAGTAAAACCATTAAACTAAGCCATACAGGAGAGAAAGGTACTGGCATCCTACGCAGGACTGAGTCAATGGATTGCTTGGGGGTGGGAAAAATCTGGGTTGCTAATTAACAGTAGGACCTGGGAGGCTCATCATGTGATCTCCTGATATAGGTGGGCAATTTCCTTGCTGATCAAGATGGCAAGCTTTCCTGGGTTTCAAAAGATGTCCAAGTGATCAGAAAAAAATGACTTCATACAACAAACACTTAAAAGAAATCAACTATAAATCCTGATGGCAACCTCCTCTGAAGGGAAACTTAATGGATGAACTTATTCTTGCCTACACATGCCTTTCTGTTTTCTTATTTTGCTTTTTAACCAACAGATATATTTTTAATATTTATAATGTGCTATCAACCAAGTTGGAGGAAAATATCCAGATAAAAATTAATCATAAGGGGTTTAAAGATTAATCTCAAAATTTTTTCCACTCTATCTACAGAATAATAATGCTAATACTAACTGACATTTAGCACTTACTGTGTGGCAGATACTATAAGCACTGCACGTAGACCATCTCATTCAGTCTTCAAAGAGCCTAAGAGATAGGTTCGATTGTCACTCTCTTCTTGCAGATGAGGAAACAGAGGCACAGAGGTTAAGCTACCTGCCTAAGTTTACACAATCAGTAAGTGATGAAGTGAACTAATGTAACCTCCTCTTTGAGGTTTACCCATTATGCCCAGATAGTCATTCTTCCATATATGCCTTTATGCAGTTAAAAGAGAAACAAAGGCTTTGAGAGGAAATGCTTACAAGCTGGGATCACAGCAATACAGAAGATGTTATTACAGTTCAACTTGCCTGTGGATGAAGGGCAGGCACACATTTCTACAAATAGTGCATTCCATCAAACTTGCCTAGTTAATTCTGTCCTTCCTTTATTTTGGGGGTGGGGGGAAGAGAAATGGGACCTTGCTTCTTAAATGGTTTATCTTTTTGAGATAACATGCTCAATTGCCACCCTGCACTGGGTACAGTGGTTGGGGATTCAGGTGCAGAGCCCTTCATCACACCGGTGGTGGTTAGGTCAAAGGGCCTAGCCCCACTCCAATCTAGGCACCTGTCACTGTCTTCTTAAAATATATTTGGCTGGATGTTCACCTCCTCCTGGTGTCCCAAGCTATGGTTCATCTGAGCTGTGTAGCTAGACAACTGCTGTGTTTTGCCTCCAGGCTAGGTGATGGATTTCTCCATACAGTATTATTACATCTGCAAGGCACTTCTCGATGCTTGGGGATGAAAGGAGTTATAAATGAAAGATATTATTATTAATAAGAATGTAGATGAACAAAGGGAAAATGTACTCTCCCTTACTATCCATCACCTCACCACACTTCACCTAAAGACCATGATCTGCTGGAGCCTCAAGGAAAGCCTATTTGCAGAAATCAATAACTGGTTTTAAAAAATAGATCTAGGCTCCACTGGAGCTCACTATTCAGGGGTTTCTCATAATTCTATGCAACAGTCAATATTAGCCATCACTGACTCAAATAAAGATTGAATTCTAATTTAGTTAAGACTAGTTTTGTATGCTAATCTACCAACTGATTATTAAATGTATTTACTGAGAGTTTTAAAAAATAGTCTGTGAGGGGTAAAAAAAGAAAAGGAAAAGAAAGGCCTGCATGAGTTTTCTTGATGAGAGCTATGAGGCTAACTCCTAGTGATGGCCTCATATTAGATGGATTCTCCTGGTTTTATAAAATTAATGCTTGGGGAAATCAAGTTTCGTTCTGTGGGTGGCAGAGAGAATTGCCTTTCTAAGCAATAAGGTGAAGGAAGAATAACCATCACTGAGTCAGTCAGTTGGCAGCATTGATTGAGCACCCACTATGCACAGAGGCCCAGAGCTAATTGTGCAGAATGTTGAGTTGGTTATCATTAGGTATGACAGAGGAAGAAGCGAACACCTCCATCCTTTGAGATCACTATGGTCCATGGGGAAGCAAAGATGAGTGTCAGTTCACATGAGTAAGTGTTACAGAAACCTACATAGATAAGTTGGGGACACCCCATGCTGTTTTACAGAAGACAGAAGGTGGGGAGGGTGGAATGATTTACCAGATAATTCAGTCAAGTTGGTAGCAATGAAGAGAAAGTAAGAGAAGGCTACCAGAGCAAGTGTGTTGAGGGGTTTTGATAGAAGTTAGGAGCATTCTTTGGGAGAGACATGTTTTTACCAGGTGAACCAGTGTACATATCCACTACCCTTAACTCATCAGAATTCAAGCCTTCCGGAGAGGTGTAAATACAGAAGAAATGCAGGTGGAGCACACAAAAAGAGAAGAGGAGCAGATGCTCACAGGGCAGTGTGGGTTGGATTTCACAGTCAATAAGATGTACAGTTTAAGAAATGTTATTTGCCTACTGTAATATACCCTTTGCACGTAATTCATGTACAACAAAGAACTACATATGACTTTTTGCTCTGTGAATATTTAATTGCAGCTTGCAAAACATGTCAAGCAAGTCTCATACTTTCCCCAGACAATTCTGGTAGTGGTGAAGACATTTCATCAATAAAAGGTTCTGGGGAAAGTTCCCATGCGATGCATTTTTGCTAGCCCTCCAACATTTGAAGCTGGGTTAGCAAGGCCATTTTGTCAAAGACCTAGATGCAAAATCACCTTCTAGAACTCAGTTTAACAGTGCCATGGGTGACCTGGTGAGAAAAAGAGCCTGTTTTCATGCACTTTCTATACCAATGATCCTTCAGACTAGAGTGGATAAAGGTCACTAGAGAACAGATTTTAGGTATTCAGATTCCTGAAACTGTGTTCTGTTCAGGCCCTATGAATTTACGTTTTATCACATAACCCTGACGATTCAAAAGTAAGCAACCCTCAAACTCTACTTTAAGACAACTTGTAGGCTGATGTGCTGAGGGCTCTATGCAGAATATGCATAGATGAGCCTATAGCTCATTTCCCTCCATAGAGAGAAAAATGGGATTGATTTGGGAGTAATTAGAATATTAGGCTGCAGTATACAACCCAGCGATAAGCATAAATATATAAATATGGAGTGACTCATTCTATAGTTCACAGAAATGTAAATGATTGTTCTTTGAGCAAATATATGCAGTCTCGTTTCACTTGTGAATTGCAGTCCCAAGTATTGGGACTGTTTTCAATGTTGGCATTTCTGTGGGTGATTACAACTGTGATGAAGTTCTTGATTATACAGCTTCATGTCTATTGGATTAAAACCATTGCTGGGCAAAGGTACTCTCAAAATGTGTGGTTCACATGGAGTTTGGATAACTGTATTTAAGAATTTATGGTCCTTAACTATTTGGTAAGTCAGTCAATAGGGTCTCTCAGGAACACTGGATTCTTCAGTTGAAAGCAAGGCTGGAAATTGGAAAAGAGTGGGTTATTCGGCTATGTTTGTGCTTTTTAAATTTGATTTTTTAATATATTATTGTTTCCCTCATTGAAGCTCAAGTAATTTGGGCAAATATGTTAGAGTTTTCTGTTGTACATAATAACTCTCAAGAAATACGGCCTATCTGAATAATTCTTTTGTTTTTAGGAGCCTTTAAAATGGTGAAAAATTGTGGGGCACTCTGGGTGACTCAATCAGTTCAGTTTCCAACTTTGCCTCAGGTCATGATCTCATGGTTTGTGAGTTTGAGCCCCAAGGTGATCTCTGTGGTGACAACTCAGAGTGGAGCCTGTGACTCCCTCTCTCTCTCTCCGCCCCTCCCCCACTCATTCTCTGTCTCTTTATCTTTTTCAAAAATAAATAAACATAAAAAAATAAAATGGTGAAAACTTGTAATCTATAAAGTTTTGAACAAAATTATAGAAGTGGATTGTAGAATCCCTCCCCATACTCAAATAGTACATGTAAAAAAATGTCAAAATGGATTTGGAGTTTTGGCTTATTCAAGGAATAAAGAATTTTATCAGGTTTTTTGGAAAATGACCCATTGTAATACCACAGTTTGTGGTCATCTGAGTGATGACTGAGGACAGCTGTTCTGCCTTTTCTTTAGAAAAGCCTGGGAGCACCTGGGAGGCTCAGTGGTTGAGTGCTCTTGATTTTGGCTCAGGTCATGATCTCACAGTTGTGAGATGGAGCTTTGGTCGGTCTCCTCACTGAGTGAGGAGTCTGATTGAGATTCTCTTTCCCTCTGCCCTCTCCCCCCGCCCCTTGAACTCTCTCTCTCTAAGATAAAACATTTTTAAAAAATTCTATAAGAGCCTTTTGTACCCTCCTTTCTCATCATCATTTCCTATTAGCTCCCAACCTCATCCTAAGTATCTGGATACAGTAGGTTTTCTCTTGCCTGACATGTATGTATGGTGTGTGTACTATGTGTGTGGTATATGCTGTGCAGTGTTTTGGATGTGTGCTTTTCCCCTTGTTTTTCTACCTAGAAATTTCTCCTCTCCAAATATCTAAATCTGGTCTAGACAAAACCTTTCAGTTAAGGTCCTACATTTTCACAGTGCTTTCTCTCATGACCGGCCTCTCACTGCTTTCTCTGTTTTCTGGATTCCTAGGTGGTTAGTAGTAATTAATTTTAAATAGTTCAATCAAAAATAAATAAATGGTTCGGGGAACCTAGGTGGCTCAGTCGGGTAAGCATCCGACTTCAGCTCAGGTCATGATCTCATGGTCCTTGAGTTTGAGCCCCGCGTTGGGCTCTGTGCTGACAGGTTGGAGCCTGGAGCTTGCTTCGGATTCTGTGTCTCCCTCTATCTCTGCCCCTCCCCCCACTCATGTTCTGTCTCTGTCTCAAAAATAAAAACACTAAAGAAATTTAAAAAATAAATAAATAGTTCGATCAGTTTTTATCTTTTCAGGACTGCATGTTATGCCTGTATTTGTTTATTTGTGCTTTACATGAAAAATATTAGATTTATAATACATTGTTTTTTCATATGCTTAATAGATAGTTTAGACAAATATATTAAGAGTGCCCTGATGTACACAATAATTTATGAGATACATCATTAACCTTGATAAATTTTAATTTTAATTTTCATATCATTAACCTTAAAAAAATTTCCCATGGTGGGAAATTGTAAGAGCTCAGCCAGGTCACAGAGGGCAAATAGGAACTTAAGATTGAGGGATCCATAACTGAAATGCTTGAGTAGCATCAAATCTCAGCTCTACTACTTACTAGCTGTGTGACCCCAGGAAAGTGACATAGCCTCTCTCTGCGCCCCGGTTTTCTGGTGACCACTTGTCATCATTTGCCTTGGGACTTCCACAGTTTTAACACTGAAAATGTCATGTTCTTGGATTTCCCTCAGACCCAGGTGAGCCAGAATGGCTGGTTGTCCTGGCAGTTTCATCACCTGTATGTCACAGAGGAGATAATAGTAATGGTATGTATCCCATGGGGTTATTATGAAATAATTCCTAGGTGCTAAGAAAGTGCTGAGAGAAATTTTTCTCTTCTTATATGACATAGGTTCAATATAGGTTAAAAGCAAGCACTTGCCAAAGACTTGCTGGTCAAAGCAAAATGAAGAATTGACAGTGGTCTTAACAGGATTTGCACAGCTGATACTTTTAGTGCAAAGACAATTCCCTACAAGAGAGTTTCTCCATGAGGCCAGGGCAGTGTTGCCCAAGTGCCCCTGCGTGGTCTGTGGTGTCCTGGGTCATGCCATCGATGAATCAGTTCATCAGCACACAGCCAGCCCTGGGCATGGGTTGAGAGGGATTGACAGTCCCAATGACCCCTCATGGTGGTCTGTGGGGAAGACCTGCTCACAACCTCATTCAGTGAAGAATGCACTGACTGACCTCTATAGAGCTCTGCATGGCTACAGAGCACTTTTCCACGTGACATCCCAGTCCTCCCATCAATTCTGTGAGGGAGGCAGGGAAGACATTAGTTATCCTAATTCCTCAATGTCTCCTACATTGTCACACAGCAAGAAATGATGGAAGGGGATTAAGATTTACAGATTCTGGGCTATTTTCTGTGTATGTGAGTGTATAGTGTGGTGTGGTGTAAGGAGTATCTATGTTTGGTGTGTATGTGTGTGTGTGGTGTGTGTGTGTGATGCATGTTGTGTGTGTGTGTGTGTGTGTGTGTGTGCTTCATCTGCATGCCAATAAAAGCCTTCCTTGGGTAAAGGAGGCTTATGGGAGATTCATAAATCTTAAGTCAGAGTTTAACAAATGTGAATATGCTTTTACAAATCCTTCATGTAGTGAATTAATTTAAAAAATAAGAAAAAGGGAAAAATAAAAAGCTACTTTCTAGCTACTCGGGGCTTAGCCCCTCTTCAGGTACAAAAGTGAAGTTTGAAGAATTTATCTGTGAGCTGTAAAATCTCCCACATCTCTCCTCAACCAGTGATTTTTTTTTCCTACTCGTGTCTCTTCAAATTTAACACCATTTATTGTTATACTTCTAGAGAATCTGGTTGCTTGTAAGTGTTGCACTTCAAATGTCCATTAGAGAAAAAAAGTCTAAGACCTAATGGAATATTTTACTACTGGCAGAATGTCAGGCCGGGTGACAGGCTGCGAAGGACATATTTGGAAAGGTGCTTTTCTATACCACTCTGTCCTCCAGGTAGTTGCCAAAAGTCAGTTCTTGTCTCATCTTCTCACTAGAAACTTCCTCAGATAATTATCTTGTCCAAATCCCATCATTCATTCATTCTGACAAGAATCTTCACATGACTTCTTGTGAGGTGCACACATTTATAATGTGTTTGTAACAAGTGTGCAAATTTGAGTTATTTGATGGGAGGGGTGTGCGTGTGTGTGAGAGAGAGATTCCTGAAGGAATCCCATGAATACCTAGCCCCCCATACAGCTGATAATGCTCACTTAATGTCCATAGCAATCCAAATAGGAAATGCTATTATCTTCATATTACAGAGGAAGGGGATGAAGTACAGAGAGGTGACATAAGTCAGTCAGGTTCCCCATAATCTTAAAATGAGACACCAGGATTCGGGCCTGGGAGACTGGCTCCAGAAACCTGTTTCTGACATCTGCTACAACAGACCCTTAGCACAGGGGCATATTTGGAGACTTATGCCTTTGAAAGTCCTCCAAGGTGGATGAACTTTCTGGTTATAACAACAGCACCATACCAGATCATGCTGTCATCAAGGTCTCAAAGCTAAAAAGGCCTTAGACAGAGCAAATAATGTGCTCTAAAGACAAATAAAGTCCTTGAAACACTAGGTTAAAGCAGTTATATTCAAAAGTCTACAAAGTGTGTAAAAATGTGTGACTCATCTCATCTTCCAGGTCTCTGAGCTTCATTTCCTAATTTGTAACATAAGGATGGGGCACTCTGCCCTATGTAACAGAACTATCACAAAGCTCTAAGAAAAGAACCCACATTGAGGCCAAAACAGTAAAGTAAAAACTAGTGTTAATATTCACAACAGCCATAAAGTAATGCAGCATATAAAATTCAGCCCACTGCTTCATAAATTTTACCTACAATTGATATGCCAGCTATAATATTCGTTAAACATTTAATTAGCAAGACTATTATTTTTGGATTTAAAAGGGTTATTTGGGAGATGATTTTGATAGTCTGGGCCTTTTAAAAAGCTATCCAGGAAAGTTTGAACTCCTGCCTCTTTTTTCCATAATAAATTTCTCTCTACTAAGCAGAGGTATCGAAAAACATTCGACTAACCTTTGTACTGTGCTCAAAGTTTGGGCTTTTCTTTTTTTCAAAGTATAGTAACTACACATTGGAAGTTTCAATAGCTTCTATTAGGGAAGGTCCTTTGTCTGTTCACTCACCCCCACAATCTATAGGATAGATAGAGTAGGATATAAATTCTGAAAAGTGACCTCAAAGACGTCTCCATAAAGCAAGGGCTCTGTTTAAAACATGCCTGTAAAGACAGTACTTAGCATAGTGTTTTGCATTTAATAGGTGTTCAAATATACCTATTGAAGGAATGGAAAGACAGATGGATGAATGGAAGGATGGATGGATGAGAAGCTTCCAAAGAGCAAGTATGGTAATAGAAGGCATAGCCATAGCTTTTGCTTCAGTGATGGTTGATGAGAGGTACAGGGAAGTTTTGGAATGATCTGGACTAATAATACAGGGCAGTATGGCAGACAAAAAAGTATTTTCTCCTCTTTCCTTCCTCTCTGAATCACAGCCTGGTCAGAAACATTAGAACCAAGCTTTCAAATTAGCACTTCAAGACCTCTTAAAAAGTATTAAAATACAGGTATCTGTTTAGTACCAAGGAAATTAACATTTATTGAGTGCCTACTCCATGCCAAACACAGTACTTTGTTTTTTTATGTCTGTTAACTCATTTAATCTTCAACCTTATGAGGGAGAAATTATCATCATCATTTATCTTGAGCTAAAATAGATAACATTCTCTCTGCCCAAGATCACACAGGGAAAGATGGTGAGATTGGGTATTTTATAGTGTGTTTTTTTCCCCAACATCCCCCTTTTTATCTGCTCTGAAAATGGAGACTTCCTCTTGTCATCTCCTGCTCACTGGGTTCTGGTGGGACTAGTCCTCTTCTAGATAGAACAGAGGTCACATGACCTAGACCTAGTTAGTCAGATTACTAGTCTCTCTGGACCAAATGACTGACCCAAAGTTGAGCAAATGACCCAAGTCTGACTGATCAGACAACCCCCTCCCCCACTTTCCCCCTTCCATAATGCCTCAGTCTGTTAGTTGTACCCTGCACAAGATAGTGAGGTCCAAATCAGCGCACCCATCCTGGGACATTGCCTTCACTGGTGATTCAGTCATCATGCAGGATGTGAAGTTGCGCCCCACTCAGCATACACATCCACCTTTCAAATCAAAATAGGGTTCACAAAAGAACTGAAATTGTCATACACTCCCATTGGTCTTGGCTGTAAAACCTTGGGGACATCATTTGGTGGCTGAATCCCCAAGTCTATGTGAGACTATGAGGCAGGCAGTCCAGAACTAGCAGCAATAAATGGCCAAAAACTCCACTTAAGCATCTTCCTTTTCTAGCAATAATCCTCCCTCACATGTACAAGGTAGCTGCAGAACTTCACTCTCTTTTTAAATCAAGAACCTAATGCAAGATGTGAATTAAAAGCGACTCCCCTTGGATTCTCACAGCAGCTGGTATCTAACAGTTATCACTTGGTGCAGGCTCCTTAGCGACCAGCGCACTAGTCTGACCAGCATTTAGTGTTAAGTTAAAGGCTCAAATGCAGACATTTCTTCTACTTTCAAACAATTGGAATTTCTGAAACATCCGCCTAGTGCCCTACTGCTTCTCTGACTTCACCAATTCCCTCCCAAAGAGAATTTTATCTCAGAACTGCAGTGAGGATATGGAACATAAATATATATAATTACTCTACATTAATATAATTAGTCTGTCTCTCTCCTGATCCAGAAATGGTTGTCCATTTTTAGCTACTAATGGTTGGAATTATTTATGTCCATTTGTTCAAGGACTAAAACTGGAGTCATAAAAAAAAGAACGTAGAGATATTACCACAGAAATGTCCCTTTCATTTTTTCTACCCTGTGCTTTGGTCTGGGTTCTATCTCCTGCCTTCTTGGGAATTGAGTCTGGTAAATTAGGAGAGATTAGATTCACACAGGGTACTCTGTCCATTTATTCTCTTTGATGAATTACCAGCAAGCTGACAAGACAAAGTGCCTTGATTGCTCCAAAGCTTACAACTCCATCTCCACAGCAGAACCAGTTCACCCGTCCTTCTGTGCATGAGGCGGGTCACATTCCAGAATAAATACATTCCCACTTAGGACTATGCATTCATTATGTCTTCTCTACTGGTCTAGCTCCTTTGACTACTTGCCATCTCAGACACTCTAAAAATTACACATATCATTCATATCCATATATTCTGAAATCAAAAAGTAGATGCATATGCATATATTCTGAAATCAAAAGCAAAAGTAGATGTAAGAACATAATCATATATAAGTATCTTATTACTTACAGCTTGCAGGGAATAAACCTTCTCTTATAGCTTCTACTGATCTTTCTACAACAGTTACCACATTGAACCCATTGTGCCTAGCGCTGTATTTTTTTGTACATATCATTTCATTTCATTACCACAGATCAGTGAGGTGAGAATAAGTATGCCCATTTTACAAAAGAGAACATTTAGTCTAAAGAAAGTTAAAAAAAAAAAACAAACATGTGCAACAACTAGTGATCATGGATGTGGAATCAGACAAAACTGGATTTGAATCCTATCTCTGCAACTTACCAGCTGTGTGGTCATGGGCATCAACCTCACAGTAAGACTGAGGTAGGTATGGTATTCCCACTGTAAGATCAGGCAACTATCCTTCAGGAAACAGTTAAATTACTTAATTTGCAGAGAACCAACTCACCAATACAAGCAAGATAAGGCATAGCTAAATCTGCTTGTCTCCAAAAACAGGAGTCTTAAACTGTCATCTTTTATTGGCTCCTTGATGCAAATGGAAAAAAATGACTTAGTTGTGATTGAAATAAGTATAGCAATTAATTTGGGCATGCTTCCCATCCAATAAGTGTGAAAGAGTGTGCTTGCCAATGAATGATTGCAACAGTGCTATTTTGAGAAAGGGGGTGGAAAGGATGTTCTTCCAGGAGGTAGGCCTGCTTTGGTCTGTCCTAAAGGCCTAGTATGCCTCTATCACTCATCCTCAGTCTGGATTCTTTTTGGAGGGGTAAATCCCAAGCAGTTACCCCAAGATGAGTGGCTTGATTCCAAATAGAAGAGGAGCTGTGTGTGTGTGTGTGTGTGTGTGTGTGTGTGTGTGTGTGTCAGACAGAGAAAGCAAAACAGAGAGGGAGAAGCATGTATGTGATACTGGAAAGCCAATTACTAGTTGTATGACCTTAGACCAGTGCCTGTCACACATCTAGTGCTTAATAAGTTTTTATTAGGTTTTATTCATAAGTAGAGGAGCATTTTAAGAGCATGGGGTCTGGAGTGAGATTGTCTGGGGTTGAATGCCAGCCTCATCTCTTTCCAAGTGTCAGCCCCTGAACAAGTTGTTTAACCTCAGTGTGCCTCAGTATTCCCCAAAGTAGAATGCCACTGGATTGAGCATTGTGAGTGTGATGTAAGAACATTGAGAATTGTTACTGAGCTATCATAAGGGTTTAATAAACTTAACTTTTAAATCACTGTAACCAAGGTATAAGAACTGAGCCATAAGAGGTACATATAGCCTGAATGTTAACTTGGAAAATCCATTTTGGAACCCAGACCCTATTTTATCTTGCACACTGACAACACCAGTTCCTACAGGCACAAGAAAAGGCAGGTTTTTAACACTGGGATGATGAAGGGGAACTCTTTGCAAGGATTATCATCCCTTCCTTCCTCCCCTTCATGTCCCCCACCCTCACCATTGTCAGATGTGACCTTCAACACCAGTTGGATAATGCCCCAGATGGGAAGTAGGGATGCATTGGGAATGTCACTTTCCCTAAGTTTTCTGCCCCTTATGATATATATGGAGGAAGGGCATGAACTCTTGCCTTCAGATTATCTTTATCGTGGCTCAGTCTGCTTCACAGGTGAGGAGTGTGCAGAGTGTCCTGGCACCCTCTCTCTCAAATTACCAGAGTGGCAGCAAATCTTCCTCTTCCTAGAGACACTTTCTACTACATCAACTGCAAAAAGAATATTGCAGGTGCATGTTCACAGATCTCTCCAGCAAATTCCATTTTCACGCTTATACCTTGGATTATTGAGACACACAGAGAGACACTAGGAGAGCACACAGAAGAAAGACCATGTGAGGACACAGCGAGAAGATGGCCATCTGCAAGCCAAGGGGTGAAGCCTCAAGAGAAACTTACCACACTGACACCTTAGTCTTGGACTTCCAGCCTCCAGAACTGAGAGAAATATCTTTCTGGGCATGTGGTATTTTGTTATGGCAGCCTGAGTAGACTCATACATCTACCAAGAAATATAGAATTTCTCAAGATAGTTGGGACCTTGATAAACTAAAAATTCAAGTTCTACAGATAAAGTGAGAGTGAGAGAAGAGGCAGGGGTGGCTGGAGGATGATGAATTATGTTTGCTTTGCATGGTCCCTCCCTAAGTTTAGAGAAACAGACCTGAGAGCCTCCCTAATCCCCATTCTTTCCTAGAATGATGCGAAGGTGTATGTGTTCATTAAAAAAAATAATAAACATGGAGTAAATTCATACTATGTGCCAGGCACTGCTTAGCTGCCAAGATTACAAAGATCAATAAAATATTCTCCATGGTCTCATGAAATAAATGTTAAATTTTATTGTTCATATTTGTTTACATGCTATAATTAGATGATCTGATATTTCTTTTACATTGTTATCTTCTCCTTAACTCATATTCACTCACCAAATATTACAATAGGTATATTTCAGCATGTCTAATACATACTAAACACAGGGATGTGTTTCAGGGTTCTGCACATGGCCCTGTCTTATTGGATATTTAATTTAAGCATTGACCTGAGGAAAGATGTGGAATGTATGCTAATGTCTCCTATGGACTATATGAGGCTGAGAAAAATAATGAACATCCAGAGAGACAGAATCAGGATTCAAAAAGATCTTGATTTCTTGGGACAATGGTCCAAGACTAATTTGGTGCACTTGATTCAGGACAATGTCCTGTATTTGGATAAAGAATGGACAGCTTTAGTCTCTGCTGACGCGGGAAGTGGGAGGGAGCCTCATTTATCAGCAAGAGAACAAATCTAGATCTTTGAGCCATCCTGCTTCTACTTCTCTGCCTCTTTCTGTCCATTTGCTATACTTTCTCCCTTACATTTCTAGGCTTGCTTCCTCATTGGGGCTCATGCAATGAGTGATCTTTGTGACCATAACATTTGTTCTCCCTTCCAGCATATGAGCTTTGTCCTCAGTCAACTTAGATGGTATAGGGTTTCATCCCTGACCCCTCTGCCTGGCTACATTGGAAAGCATTCATATGAGGTTCATCCTGTGCCCTAGCAGAGGACATTGAGGTTAGAGAGTGAATAGCTGAAAATCATAAGGACTAAATCATAAGGCTAAATAAATGGTAAAAAACAAAAGTAGAAAGACAAAACTTATTTGAGTCAACAGAGCCTACTTCAAAACAATTCAGAACACTACTGAGAGGATAGACTCTATTCACCCTGGGAAGAAACCCAACAGGTAAGAGTTATAGGGGATTCATTTTAAGCAAAATGCTTAAATCCCAAAGATGGGATTCATTTTAAGCAAAAAAAAAAAAATAAAAAATAAAAGTGTTCAAAATTGAATTTGATTATCTTGCCAAGTACTGAGCTCTCTGTTATTAGAGGTATTCAAGTTCAGACTACAAGACCATGTGCAGGAGCTTGCAAAAAGGATTCTTAACATTGAATAGGAGGTAGGGCTGAATGACCTCCAATGTGGCTTCTAAATTTTGTATTCTCTTCTAACCTAGTTGGACTCTTTAATTTGGAGCCAGGCTGGCATGGAAAGTACACAATCCTATATATGGGCTCATTTTGCCACCTTTTTAGAGAGCTAGTGAAATTTATACATAGCTCAAATGTCAATTTTAGGCACCCACAGCTGCTGGATAGGGAACGCAGATCCTGCTGAAGAAAAAGAGAACTCAGCTGCCTAAACTCATCACCCTTTCATGGGCCAGGGTCACGGTCACCTTGCAATTAGCACTGACCTTCAAGGCAACCTCTCTCTTCTGAGCTATGCTGCTTAGAACTCTTAGGGGCCAGAAGAAGGGCCAACATGATGAAATGGTTAGAATTTGTGTGAATTGGGACAACTTTTGATCATAATGCGTGAGTCTGAGAGTCTACTATGCCCACTCCAGATGCTTGAGGGCAAATCCTTGAGGAAAGGCCCCACTTTGACTGCAGTGTCTGGTCCACTGAAGGACCTAACAAATGCAAACTATGAGGATGGATATGTGAAATATTTCTCCATATTAAATTTCATGTTTCAGCAGAAAGATTTTAGAGACCCTTTAACTCTGGGACCATGTCCCTGCAAACAGGGGAAGTGGCTGCCTCATTCTTACCCTAGATACTTGCCTGGCTCTTGGCAAAGGAGCAGGGCAAGAAGAGCTCCAGGTGGAGAATAGGAAACCTGAGCATCTGTCATGTCTCTTCACACACCCAGCATGTGGCCTGAATCCTTTCTCTTGCCCTGGCATTCCCCCCAGAGATTGTTTACAGCTCAGGTGGGGCACTTGTCTGCCAACCTTCCCTCTTTGGGCTTTGGTTTCTTTAGCTATAAAATGTGGGAAAAATAAAAACTTCCCTGCTTCAAGGTTGTTATTTAACAAACACGAGTTATTTCAATAGACCATGGTTATCAACATATACAACGTTATCTATATAAAAGGATTTATATTTTTTTATAAATGTTTAAACTTATAAATATTTTTTTCTAAATAATGACAACAAAAATTGAGCTATTCTAGATTGCCAGGCACTAGTCCAAAGTGATATCTATCTTAACTTTTTCAAAAATCCCTGTGTGGGAGTTATTATTACCCTCATTATGGGTGAGGCAGTCATAGCCCAGAGAGGGTAAGCATGAATACCTAGGCCACACAGCTAGCAGAGCTGGGATAAGATCCCACCACCCTCCACTGTCTGAAGAAGTGAGTGCAAGGCCACATAAAAAAGAAAAAAAAACTGGTTGTAATAGGGTTAGTTTCCTTTTACCATTTTGATTCACTGTTGCCTCTAAGTTGCCAAAACAAATAAAACAAGAACAAAACAAACAAACAAAAAACAAACCAAAATCCCGCTGCTTCTTTTGGTTGAAACAGTTCCTCCCCCAAGTCTCTATGATCTTGGCAAGAGTGCCAGACTGAGATCTACAAAGCTGTCCTGCCATTTCATGCTGTTTCTCATCTGTGACAGTTTCAGGAATCAGCAGGACCCACACCTGTCCTTTTCCTTTCAAAGCAGTTAGCAGGAAAGTGGCAAATGCTCCCATTCCCACTTCTCCTGCTGAGTGGGACTTGTTTTCTTATCCATGTGTTTAGAGATTTCAGAACTCCAAGGCCTTGTGGTGCCTTCAGAACGAATTCCACAGGTCCAGGATTAGAGATGCCAGGAAGGGAAAAGAGAATACACTTTACTCTCCCCACAGCTTGATGCTGGTATCTATGTCCCTGAGCATGTGAGTGTACAGTGAACAGAAACACCTGGGTTGGCCAGCAGGTGCCAGCCTCTAGCCCATTGGAACCACCTCGTTCAAGGCATCTTTAACAGACCTTGGGATGGGCATAGGGAATCAGGGAATAATAGTTTTATGTTCACTAAATGTCCCTCAGTCCTTCCTCTGTATGCCTTCCAAAGGCCTCCAGCGCTTACCAGAGGTGTCAGGTTAGGTGGATTCTGAACTCAGTATCCTCTCACACAGAGGGACTATACTTCATGGGGTGGGGATGGCAGGCCAAGAGTATGACGTAGGTGGACAGGCTGTCTGTCAATACACAGAAGAGCTCAGAGCACCTGGTCTGGGCTCTATAGGAAGTGCATCATGTGCAGGAGCCAGAAGTCTTGGAGCCCAGACTGCAAACCACATTGTCTTCACTGGCAATCTGGACAGGCATGCCTGAATTACCAATCAGAGGGCAGATGCCACAGACTAAAAGGAAGGCTCATCAGTCACATGAGGATCTGGGAAGGAAGAACTTCCCTTTTCTCTCTTCCTCAACTGGCCAAATGAAACATGTCCTAAATTATTGGCATCCTCAAGTCAACTCCTTAATCCTGAATGGTGAATAAAAGGTGTTGACTTTCACTGCATTTTCTTAACAGTGTTATTTGACTCCTGCCCCTGTTCCAAATAAGAATATTCTCCTGTCTGAGAATGCCTCACATCGCCTCCTCCTTCCTCTATGCCCCTAATCTGGTCTGGTTCCTCCTAAACTCATTCTTAATATTCATCCACCTGCCCCATAAGTCTTGTCCTAATTCCATATCGCTAAATGCCGCTCTCTTTTTCAAATGCCCTCCATCACTTCCTATTGCCTATTGTTTTAAGGCCAAGCTCTTTTGTCTATCAATTGAGACCTTTTCTCATCCAGCCGAACCTGTCTTTCCAACTTGATTTTCTGAGACTTCCCTATAGGAATGTCTTATTTTAATTCCTATGTGTGTGTGGGAGGAGAAGGCATGCAGTGGCTGGAAAAGGCATCCCACAGGAGCATGCTTTGGAGTGAATGCAGACAGATGAGTTGTGTTCACTTCTAGAAGTGGTGGGAGGACACGTAGCCCTGCTCCCACCTGGAACACCCACTGCATGAAAGGGGGTCCCTTGCTTGCCTGGGAGGCAGGGAGTCATCCAGAGCATCACTGTATGATTGTCTCTCCCTATAGGCACTATAGGGGCTCAATAGATGCTGTCATATTAATACATGAATGAATGCCACTAGGACAGGGGAAGGAGAAACGGAGAAAAGGAGGGTGTATATCAAGCACTCTGGGGGGTGATTTGTGCCATCTGAACACAATACCTGTGGATTTCATAATACAAAGAGCAGAACATACAACCAGACACAGTATCTTCTTACCTGGTAAAGATCAGAGGGGAAGGAATCAGAAAACTTTGCAGGGGCTTTGGTTATAAAAGTCTTGGAAATACTGCAAGTAACCCGGGAAAGAGCCAGATGAAAGGATTAACTACGGGGACAGTTTGAGTTCAAATCCCAGCTTCTTACTTAAACCTCAAGCAGTTTTTTGCTAGTGACCTTGGGAAATTCCTGAGACTTTCTACATTTCAGTTACTTATTCACGTGTGTGTGTTTTGTTTTTTTAAATCTGGGTGATGGGAAGTAACAATAACAACCATTTATATTTTTTTAAATTTTTTAATGTTTATTTGTTTTTGGGAGATAGAGTGTTAGTGGGGGAGGGGCAGAGAAAGAGGGAAACACAGAATCTGAAGCAGACTCCAGGCTCTGAGCTGTCAGCACAGAGCCTGACATAGGACTCAAACCCATGAACCGTGACATCATGACCTGACTTGAAGTCAGATGCTCAAGTTGAGTCACCCAGGTGCCCCTATAACAACCATTTCTTAGGGTAGTTATGAGGATAATATTGGATAATGTGCATGAAGCACTTGACAAAGGTTTTTGGAACACAGTTAAGTGTTCACTGTATAAGTAAATCTTAGGTGATGGCACCATGTTACTGTTGCTGACTGAATTAACTTTCAAACACAAGTGAAGGCTATGGTTTGGATCTACTTCTTGAAGTATTCACTTTTTTTTTCCTCTGTAGTTGCTACAGCCCTGCTTCCAAGGGTTTCAACCACCTCTCTTACCCTTGGTAGTTTCTTTCAGTGCTTGGCAATGGCCTTTAAATGAACTGTCAGGAAGAAATGAGGGACAACTTCTAGGAAAGAAGAACATCATGTCGTCTCTCTCCAAGTATTGTAGCCTGCCCTCTTGCAGCAAATGTGTCACATATACCCTCTGCTTTTAACTCTAGGATGACATTTAGTGTTATTCAGAGGAAATGTACTGCTCAGTTGACATGCTCTTCTAACAGCACAGTGAGAGAGCATCTCCTGGGAATGCAGTTACTGTATATGAATTAAGAATGGAAAAAGATAGGGGGCCTGGGTGGTTCAGTCAGTTAAGTATCTGACTTTTGATTTTGGCTTAGGTCATGATCGCCTGGTTCTTGGGATCAGGCCCTGAGTTGGGCTTCACATTGAGAACATAGGGCCTGCTTGGGATTCTCTCTCTCCATCTCTCTCTGCCCCTCTCCCACTCCCTCATGCTTGTGTTCTCTCTCTCTTTCAAAACAAACATTTTAAAAAAGAATGAACAAATATGGAATAACGTGTTAAAAAGACAAAAAAACTAGAATTCAAGGCATCTCTGACATTACTGTATACAATCAGACTGATTTGGGTTTGGAAAAGGGGTTCTCTTTGGGACTCCAACTCCAAACGGTCTTCCTGGCCCTCTGGGTGCTCAGAGCCTTCCAAGAAGGCATAACTGCTTATTTTCCACAAGAAGGGGCTGTGACTTGCCTCCAAATCCCAGGATCTCACTCTTTGGATCAATATCCAGTCCTGTTGGCTAATGACCCTTCCATCCCCTCATCCAATGCATCACTCAGCATGCTGTGCAGAAGTGGGGGGCAGTGGGAGCCCACCCGTTCCCTCGCTGGACACTGACTAATCACCACCATTAGGCCCACATTCACATGTGACAAGGGAAGGCAGAGAGGCCCCCACTCCCGTTTAATGAAGGCAGGCTCCTGGGGTATGCGAGGGCTGCAATGCTCTAAGAATGCCAACGGCCGCACCAACTCAGCAACCCGTCTCACGCCTTCACTGCTCATCTTCCACAAAAAGCTGCCTTTCCCAGCATTAATTAGAAAGGACCCTGGGATCCTAATGGATAGCAATGGCCTCATGTGTGCAATGTAGAGAAAACTTAAACTTGCAGCCTTTGTGTGCCAAGCACCGAACACCTTACCTCTGACAGACGCATACTCTGCCTTTCAACAATTCTGCTAAGTGGGTGAATCATATTCTGCACTTTACACATGGAGGGATAGAGCTTACAGAAATTACTCAATAACTAAATGCAAGTGGCAGTGTTTCACTCACAGAAATCCACTGCTTGTTTCCCACCACACATCTGCCCTAACGGTCTGGTTTGAGGGTTTCTGTTCCCAAGTGCTATCCCCACATTGGCTTCGTGAAGCTCAAAGAACACCATTAATGTGTTGTTCCTTTCTTGTCACTGCTGCCCTATTCCTTTTGTATTTTGCCCTAGGCTAGCTCTGCTGTTAAATTCTTCAGGGGAGCCAAATGGTGAGACCTTGGCTAGTTTCCAAACGTATCAGAGGGCACCTTTAACTGCTGAGGTTAACACTGGAACCCTTAGCTACTCGCTGAAGCAGAAAGCCTCGGTAGAGCCAAATCATATTTCTGTCACAGGATGAATTTAATTTTGAAGACATTCAAGCCGCCCCCTCTATTTTTGGTGTCAACCTGTTACTGTAATTTAATTATCAAGGGAGAAAATTAGGGGATGAGATTCAGAGAGAAAGAAAGTGCCTCTCGAGCACCATTCCACACAGAGAAGGCTTCCTGCAAAACACTTGCAGAAGCCCTACGTCTTCTCTGTGAAGAAGCTTCCACATTCCCTCAGCCATCACTCCCAACTAGCCCAGCACACACAAGTTCAGGCCCCTGCATGTCAGAGAAGGCTGAAGTAAACCCCAAATGGATTCTCTTTCATCGTCAACCTTATCAACTCTCCTCTCATTTGAGAATCTTCATTACCAAGGAGGATGCAAGAGGCGGAGAGAGCTCAGCTGGGATGGTGGGTTCAGGTGCAGTTTTCTGTTCTGGCTGTTAGAGAAATCCTATTTTGACTTGAAACCTGCCTAAATTTCCCCTGGAATTGATCGTGAGAGAACACATATGAACCCCTACCAAGCATTCTTAAGGAGCCATTCTTCTCATTACCTCCTTCCTTAAGGAAGCCGGGCTGACCAAAGGCCTCCACCCCACTAGGCTGCTCTGCTCCTCAACTCCTAAATTAACCAGACTTCCCTTTCTGCCTTCTTCGTGTACCCCCTGCAGCTCCCCAAAGTGCTAGGAGACAGCTGTGCACACCCAGGAAAATAGATTTCCGGCTTCACCATGATATTGCTTTAGGAGGATCCGTGCTCCAGTCCACAGCGTTGATGTGTGTGGGATTTGACAATACGTGTTCTGACAAACAGAATCCGTCTTTGTCCATGCAGAGCATTTTTTTTCCCTCACGCATTCTTGTCCATCCGCTGATGCTCCCAATTGTGAGTGATTGTGTGAGGTCATTTGTATTATGCATTACAAAAAGGACAGGGAAAAAAGAAAAAGAAAAATAATGGGAGAAATCCAGACAAATAGTTCATAGCAGATAGATCTCAATAATTGTGAGCCAGTAAACACTTTCAATAAAAAAGTATATCTAGGAGTGAATTAATCTTGGTATCTTCATTCATGTATGCATACATTGAATTAATAAATAAATACTTATTGGTCACCTTCCAGAGGCCAGGCACTGTGTTGAATGGGGGACAGCAATGACTGTTCTCATCACACTTGCTTTCCTGAGGGAAATGAAGATGTATTACTACACATTTATAGTAGGGTGTTACATGCTATGCTGGAGAAATCCAAGATTTTTGCGATCACATGGAAAGGATCAGGAAAAGGCTTTCACAAGAAAGCTGGGTCTAAGCTGAAGCCAAAGATGGGTAGAAATGGTCCAGGTGAAAAGGATGTACGTGTACTTGCAAGTGCACATGCTTGTGTATAAGTGGGTGTGGGTGTGGATGCATGGGTGTATGTTCATATGCATCCTTTTGCTTGAGATGAGAGCTGGAAAAAATAGGTAAGAAATATGTGTAGAAGCAAAAAATTATGTGTTAGGAAGACAGTAAGAAATGAGAAAAACAATGGTTAGATCATGCAATGCTTTATAAGCTATAATAGAGTGGTAAAGAATTATTTACTTCTAACAAGTACATGAGTAATCACTGGGGGTAGAGTGGTTAAGCAAGGAATGACATGTTTCCATGTGTGGTTTTTAAAAATTTACTACCTAGCTGTAGATTTTAGCATTGATTAAAACTAGGTTAGCTGCAAGGCAGAAAAACCTTTTTTCAAGACTGATAATGATGTTATCTGGCAATAAATGATGGTGTCTTGACCTAGGATAGGGCCAGTGGATGGAAAGCAGAAGAAGAAATATATTATCACAATCAATAGGACTTTGGCTTAGAGGATTTAGGAAGTATGGGAGAAGAAATAGTCTGGATGACTCCTGGGTTTCTACATGAACAAGTGGGTGCTATTGTCTCAGAAGGGAATCAAAGGAGAAACAAATAAAGAAAACAAATAAATAAATTGGGGCTAAATATACTGAGCTAAAAGTATTCATAAACCAGCTAGTGGACATGTTTTAAGCATTCAGATGTATGGGAGTGAAACTCCAGAGATGCAGGCTGGGGCAAAGGCGTGATGGTAAATGTGGCAACCAATTCTCTGAAAGGAGAACAAAACCCTTGATTCTTAGTGTTGTTCTACTTCCTTGGTGTAATGTCCTCCTGCCATGGCCAGTTTCAAGCTACCAATGTGATATCATTGAGTATAGTGCTGGGAAGGGGATGTACCATTGGATCTCATGCACACTACTGGCTGCAGGTCAAGTTTTGGGACTGTCTAGCATGGGGAACAAATTGAGAATGTGGGAATAGATCAAATCACATGTACTCCCTCATTCACCTGCTACACTTGGGTCCCTCTAGAAATGATGTCATCAATTCTGAGCTCTATTGTTTTGGACCTGCTTACACGCTGGATTCTGATTCATTTCCTGTGTATGAATTTTGTTTCCTTATACTTGATGCTTGGTTCCTCCCATGTCAGAAAAAAAGTTTTGTAGGATTCTTCATGTTTCTATGGTCTTGCATTCCATTAGGTACTTAAGAGCATTTGTTGTATGGACAAAGGAGATACCCATCTCAGAGGAACAGTCACAGATGGTTTCATCTTTTTTCTTTCCTAAAATACAGGGGCTGTCGTACTGGATCCCTGAAATGGAGTGGCAGATGCTCAGTGAAGTGGCATGGTCATTATGAAGAGAGAAATGGGGAATTTAGTCTCTCTAAAGTCTACAATGGGAGATAAGGAGTCAGGGTCCCACTGGTTGGCCAAGGCTCAGCAAAGCTTCCTTGCTAGAGAGCTAATGCCCTATGAGTCAGACTGTGTCATTTCTTCCTCCTCCCCTATCAGAAGTGTCACCCATAATTGGACACCACATTCACTGAACAAGGTACATCTAGTGATGTCTACAAGTTAGAGACATCTACTCTAGAATGTTAGAAACTTTTACTCTGGGTTTTTTTTAAATTAACTAGAAAATGTGCACAAGACTGCCTACTGATAGACAGCTTCATAATGCTTAGAGAGCCTGCTAAGGGGAAGGCATCTTTGCAAAGTAACTTGCAAATTAGGGCACAGTAATGGCTCAATAGTCACCAGCTTCAAATGGCCTCTGTAGCCAAGCAGGAAGAGACCCAAATCCCTGACAGTCCTCTAACAATACAAGGTGTCAAGATGCCTCCCTGAAGGAGGGTTATGCAAAGGGAAGATAGCCTGTTCTCTGCTCTCCTATAGGTCGTGATGCTAAAATACACGGTTTTGTAGTTGTCATACTATGGAGACACCAGCCCGAGGGATGGCCTGAAGATGACTGTGGGGATGAGCACAACCTTTGATTCTCAGTTTGCTGTGTGTTCTCAAGTGATTTATTTAGATTCTGGGATCACTAAGAGGAGAGCATTGTAACCTAACTTTGTACCAGGTGAATACCTTTGAAACTTTTCCAAAAAATGTAAATGCTTAGGTTCCTTGGAAGGAGGCAGTATGTATGTGGAGACAGGTAACAGGATGAAAATGAAGAAGCATTAAATTTCAAAGTAGCTAGTCGACTAAAGAACATATCCCAATGCCCTTTCCATGCAACCTCAGATGATTGCCTTCTTGCCTCTTACACTTGGCTCTTGCATGAATGAGCCACTGCCTTCCTTCTTCTGTCCTCTATAAATAGATTGCAATGCCAGGAATTTTTCTCTAATATCAGAAAGCATCAGCCCCATCATATGAAAACAAAGCGGAGGGATCACAACACAACTGCACAACATGCCTTGCCCATGCCCTCCTCCTTTTTATCCACTGCCATGTAGGTGTCTGTGCAGCACAGTCTTTGGGGTGCCCATAGTGGCCTATTCTTCATTTTCCTTGGCATTCTTTCCTCTGCCTTTCTGTGGCTTACAGCATTTAATGACAGGAGAAGAGATTTACAGAATTTAAAAAAATCTACTTAACAGCAGTCTCCTCTTGGAGATGTAAATATTCATAAACATATCAACTCTTCCAGACCCATCACAAATAGAGCTGCCAATGACACCCCGGCTGCCTTAGGCGTTGTTCTAATAAGTTAGGAGCAGGAAAGTGGAAGGGGATATTTTTAACTTTAGATTTTTTTTTTCAAAAGTCATTTTGAAGTACCCTGCTGGGAATGGAGCTGGAAATAAGCTGTTTTCTAGAAACTGAGAATGCATCAAACAGAGTCATAGGACAGACATGAAATGGTGATTGAGATAAGGTGATCATATCTTACATTTCCATAACACAGGCCTCATGGTGGATGTTCTGGAAAACAAAACCTGATCACAGCTTCACTTGCCCCAGTGTGAAGATGTGTGTCCACCTTCTCAGCAAAAGAGGCTCCCTCAGCCTGAAAAAACATGCCACTCCTCTGGGAACCCTGGAGGGTTGATAGGACAAGGTAGAGCCTTGAGTGTTCCTCTGAGTTTATCCTCACCATCACTGGGGGATCTTTTCACAAAGATGCAACCATTAATACTATGGCTTCTCAACTGGTGTGGCCACTATTGTGTTATCTGGGCATAAATCCTTGATAAATATATCCCCTTAATTCAGTTGTTATTTATTATTCAATAACTGTCCTATTAAATTTAAATTAATGGGATATTTGGGAGACATCCCTTAATGCTTTCTCTACTTGTTCCTGTCAAGGGAATTCTGCTAGATCTTTAATAACACCCAGCTCACAGACCACACTGCAGCCCACGTGTTTCACTTTGGGGGTCTCAGTCATGGGTCTTTTGCAGCTGTAAACAGATAGTCAGGGGACTGCTGACCATTGGTCACAAGCCATCCATCATTTGCCTAAAGTTTGCCACCCTTTTCTCTGCTCCTTCCTTCCTTCTTCCACTCCTCAGGGAGTGCTTTGAAAGATTACAGCTCAGCAGCAGACAGGGTGGGAAAGCGAGAAGGGATTAGAGAGAAAATAGATTCATGAGAAGACAGATAACAGAGTTGTTGGGGCTCTGTTAATTAAAAAGCAGCAATTTGTCTGAATTCTGAATGTGAAGAATCCCCTGGGAGATATTAGCCAGGCTTCCTCTGAGAATCGGACGTGCTCAATTTCTCCGTTGTAACATGTTACAGCCAGGAGACTGTGGGGTGCTTCCTGCCCTGTCTGTCTTTGTTTGAAAGCCCTGACACCCTTGGTGGAGCAAGTCCATGGGGCCACTGTCCCTCTCTCGACACACTTGTGCAGGACTTGAGATCCCAGGCTTCCTAAAGAGGTTCAGACTTCCCTCTTCCCCAAATATTATGTCCTGCTAATTCAATAAGGATTTCAACCAGTATACTAATAGTACTGATAATACTGAGAACTTATGCCAGACCAGGCACTCTTCTACATGATTTACATGATTAACACATTTTCATATTCACAATTCTGTAAGGCAAATACTTTTATCATTCCCATTTTATCAGAGAAGTGAACTAACTTTGAAATTCATGTTCAAAGGCAAGCAGGATGATGGCAGAGCAGCCCGCATCAATCCCTGCTCTCTACTGACCATCACAAGGATGATTTTCCACTTACAAAAAATTGCTAAAATCCTGTAAAAAAAGCAATGAACACATACCATTTGGAGCCAGAAACTACACACTCTAAACAGATAGAAAGTGGTTACTGGATAAAAGCAGCTCTCAGTTTATTGCAGGTTAATTAAACTTGTGACTTCGTGTTGCCTTCAAAAGAAGTAAAAGTTTCCCCTTGTCTATGGCAAATATTTATTTGGGGAAAAATCTATCATTTTTTATGGGCTCCTGGTTGGTTCCTACCTACAAGATACCCCACAACAAATCATCAGTTAATTCTAGGAGATTCAGCTGATACCAAGAGATGCTTTGCTATTGTGCCCCAGAGAGACTTTGTCTTGTGAGATTAAGACATGGAGCTCTGAATTCTCCTGGATTATTCTAGGACCTGACTCTTTGAGGATGTTTAGAACATGTGCCCCAAGATGCCCAGCATGTGTAATGTGCACTTTGACCACGAAATGGCAAGTTAGTACTGTTAATTAACACAGTATATTTAAAAGTCCCGGAGATCTTACTTTACAAAAACTCAATAACATTGAGTTCCCCATGGATTCAGGATTCCCCATGGATTCAGGATTCATAGCTCCATTTACATTAATCTATATTCAAAACTATTTATTGAAAGCCTGCTATTTGATGGATTTTATTCTGAGCCCAAATGGATACAACAGTGAATAACACAGATAAAACTTGCTGCCCTTATGGGGCTTACAATCTAATGGCTGTCTTTTGAATATGGAATTTCCTATGAGTATAACATTAGCTTCTGTGTGGTCTTTAATTTTCTGAGACTATTAGTTACCTAAAGTAGAATTTATCCATAGACAAGGAGAGCCCAGAGTCATTTTTTTGGACACAACCATCTCGGATCATCTCCTATTCATTTAAAGACTCGGCAGTAATGGAAAGTGTTGTCAGAGGAGATAGTGCTCAAGACACCAAGCAAGCTGAATCTCATCCTGGACAGTCACAGACATGGCTTGAGCCTTGGATTTGGAGTCAGAAGATCTTGGCTTATCTGGCCTACCTCACACTGACTGCATGACTTACTCCCTTGTCCTCAGAGGCTCTACCTGTAAAATGAAGGAGAATGATACCCACAGCAGCTATTTGAAAGGGTTAGATAAAGCTCGAAGCCAAACAAAGCAAAATGGAAATGGATTGCAGATGTGAGCATTGCTGGGAATCTATGAACTAGCTCAGAGATGTGAGATGTTGATACCAATAAAATAATGTGTAAACTGGGATCAATGTGTCCTCAAAACCTGATCTGCTTCCTTGACAATGTGCAGGTCAAAGTTGTCTTAGGAACTGTTTTTCACTCCTATCCTTTGCACACCATTTGTGCTAGTTTTTGATGTGTTGGCTTGGATAGATTGAGCTCCAGCCCCCAGAATTCTCTTTCTCGTATGTTTCCCATTAGCTGGAGTACATGGGAGTTTCTCTCAGGCAAACATGAGGACAGAGAGGAAGCAGCTGCCACCTTGTATCATACATACATATTCTCCCAGTTATTCAACCACACAGTAATGTAGGTGCTGCTGTGGAGGGATTTTGTAGATATGATTGAAGTCCCCAGTGGGTGACTCTAAGTTAATCAAAAGGACGAATTATCCTATATGGGTCTAACTCAACCATTGGAAAGCTTAGACCCTCCACGATGGAGACTGGACCCCTAGAGCCACAATTGTTCTCCCTTCTCCCTAGAACTTCCTTCCTCATTGTCACCTTAGGACAACAAACTTTGGCTCATGCCAGTAAAGTTCCTGCCTATTCATGTTTTTCCCTTCCTGGTTGCCTACCCTAAGAACTCTGGACTTACTTAGCCCACATTTGGGTAGGCCATCCCTCAGAAAAATCCATTTAGATATGTGTATGTCTCCTCCTGGCCCCACTGCTGTGGTTGGATGCTGACTAAAGCACCATTCCTAGCCTGCTTGTTCGAGTAGCATGAGTGTTCTCATGGTCAAAGCAAAGTTGTCATCAGTGAACTTGAGAGGTCCAAATTTCTAGCACTTTAAATGCCATAGGAAGAGGCTAAGCAAGTAAGCCCATCTTCACATAAAAATTAGTAAAGCATAGTAAGCCGAAGCCCAGAGATGCTTTGCTTGGAAATCTTTACTACTAAGAATTATCCTGTGGGCTCATGATTTCCTAGGTGAAGTGCTCTCTTCCCACATTTTTAGGGTCCTTGGTATAACATTAGGTGGTCTACCTGGTTTTTTAACTTATTTTATTTTATTTTATTTTATTTTATTTTATTTTATTTTATTTTATTTTTTTTGCCGGTGCAGTTTGTCCTGAGCAATCAAGATAAATGGCATTTCAGGTAAGTTTGTGCAACAATCCCAGCAAGAGAAACACTAAATCAATCTATTGGGGAAATATTAATGTTCTCATTAGGAGGCTTAATTATTCACATCAGCCTCTGGTTCTTTCCATGACATTAATTCCATTTCTGACTTCAGAGCAATTGCTCTTAAACTTGTGAAACAGCCAACAGGTGCTCTCAGTTCCTAGAATGTGAAAATATTTTGCCAACAGCCAGATGAGATCAGCCTCAAAACCAAACTTTTCTCCCCATCTTCCTCCTCGTCCTCCTCCTGCTCCTCAACACACACACACACACACACACACACACACACACATACACACACACATTTCCTCTGAATATTCAGACCAAAGCTCCCAATTTTTTATGCACACTCATACTTACATTTCTATCTTTTTCCCATTCAAAATAATAACAGTAGAAACAAACATATATTGATTACCTGTGTGCCAAGCACTGTTTTAAATTCTTTAAATATATCAACTGATGTCTACCATCTATGA
The DNA here is from genome assembly GCF_018350195.1 of Panthera tigris. NCBI lineage: Eukaryota > Metazoa > Chordata > Mammalia > Carnivora > Felidae > Panthera > Panthera tigris. The sequence continues at coordinate 29,490,914 of NC_056669.1, forward strand.
AGTACTACTTTTTCATTGTCCGTATTTTACCAAGAGCGGAACTAAGATGCAGATGATTAGCATCTGGCTTGCAGTCAGCTAATTAAAGAAAAGGGGAGTTAGGGTTTGAAGCTGGGCGGTTGACTCTGGAGCCCATGCCCTTTATCTTTATGATAAATTGCTGCTTTCTGTCCAAGATACTATTCCATGCTCTCTTCCATATAGCTCCACATAAGGTTTTGCTATGAAAAAAAAAAAAAACTCTAAACATTCAAGAAGGCATTCAGTTTACGTAGGACACAATGGACCATGCTGATTTTTTATTATAAGCTCCCCTCATCATTACAGAAAACTCAGATTTCTTTTTCTACAATTAAAGGGCTATCAGCATCCTCATACTGACACTCTACACAACGTAAAATTTCAGAACGCCTATGAAGATAGTGCAGTGCTCATCTCTCCACCCACTTGAGAGTTTTCCAGATGGATGGTTCTGCCACAGGCACTCCAGCCTCAGAAGCAAATGCACCCAAACAAGCTTTTTGTCGTGTACCTGTCTTTCCCCAGAGCTCTGCTCACCTTATGGGAGTCAGTGGGGAGAAAATAAACCCCCAGGGGTGAGACAAAGCAAAGCTTCATTAGAATTTGTGGGGATTTCAATTCTGGCTAAACCTTCAGGTTCTAACCCTCAGGGGACATCACAGCAAGAGCTGCAGTTTTTGTACCCAGGCAGTTTTTCCCCTTTGAATAAAATAACATCAGAAACACTGTTCTGAAGAGGAGGGCATTAACTGAAAATACCATTTCCAAATAAACTAAGGGTTTTGGAAAGTTGGAAAACTTCAGGTAGGAGAAATAATCATGTGTTTCAAATACATAAAGAGCTGTCCAACTAGAATTAAGTAAATAAATCCAGTGAAACAGACAGCATTATAGGAGAATCACTTGAAGTCATTCATTCATTAAAAAAATACTTTTGGGGTCGCCTGGGGGCTCAGTCAGTTAAGCATCTAACTCTTGATTTTTGGCTCAGGTCATGATCTCAGGGTCCTCAGATCAAGCCCTGCATAGGGCTCCAGGCTGAGTGTGCAGCCTGCTTTGGATTGTTTGTCTCTCCCTCTGCCCCTCCCCCATTTGTGCATCTGCGCACACACATGCTCTCTCTTTCACAAAATAAATGAACATGTGTATACACACACACACACACACACGCACATTTGGGGTTCCTGGGTAGCTCAGTTGTTTGTGTCCAACTTTGACTCAGGTCATGATCTCACAGTTCGCAGGTTAAAGCCCAGCATCAGGCTCTGCACAGATAGCAAGTAGACTGCATGGGATTCTCTCTCTCTCCTCTCTGCCCCTCTCCCACGTGTTTGCATGCATGCCCTCTCCCTCTTTCTTTCTCTCTCAAATAAATAAATAGGGGAACCTGGGTGGCTCAGTCAGCTGAGCATCTGATTCTTGATTCCAGCTTGGGTCATGATCTCACAGGTTCATGAGTTTGAGCCCCATGTTGAGCTCTGCGCTGGCAGTGCAGAGCCTGCATGGGATTTTTTTCTCCTTCCCTTTCTTTCTGTTCCTCCCCAACTTGTGCTGTCTCTTTCTCAAAATAAATAAACTTTGTAAATAAATAAGTAAATAAAAATATATATAATTATATACACATACATATATATTTATATGTTTGAAACTGATTGAACCTGAACTTATAAAGTACCACTCAGGTGCTAAAAGACTATTTATTCTTGTTGAGTAAGACTGGAAAGACCTCTGTCCTCTTAGAATTTATATTCTAGAAATCTTTGTAAAAGAGAAAAGAGGAAACATCTGAATGCATTCATAGTTCACTGGGCATCTGCCCTTTTGGCCTGCCCCATAGCCCTTTTTTGGTGAATAACACACAGATATTTCTTTCACAGAGCAACCTCTACATCCACATCAGTCCTGAGCCTCTGGAGGCAGGCTCGGGGCCTAGGCCCAGACCCTGAGATCACACTGTGCCCTTGGGGTTTAGCAATTGTTTCAGCGATGAAGAGGTGACTCAAGTCCTGTGAGAAGATTCATCTCCCTCCACCCTCAACCCCCTGCCCCAACCCATGCCGTGACTCTGACTCTGGCGCCTGAAACCGGTTTTCCAAACTGTTGGAAGTAAGCCAGGAGCAGCTGGAGACCACCACGTGAGGAAAGCTTCCCTGGGAATAAAGTCAGCAGAGTACAAAACAGAGCCCAGTGGTGCAGAGATAGAGAGACTAAATCCTAATTACACTGTTTGAGCCTGTGAATCCTGTTATACCTGAAATCAGATCTACTTCTGGATTTTTGAGATACATGAATTAAATTTCTCTCACTTTTTTTTTTCTTAAGCCAGTTTGAGCTGGGATTCTATCCTTTGCAACCAAAATAGATCTTGACTAAGGGCAGTTAGGAATTTCACCCATTTTCAGCTGGTCTTTTAAAGTGACCCTATCCATGAGGTACGTTTAGAGAGTGGATTGCTCTCTATCACTCAGCAAATTTAGGACCCTGGTTTCTCTGTTCTCACACATTAAAACTGATAATAATCTCAGAGTCTTCCTTCTAGGTTTGCTGAAAGGTTCAAGGAGATAATGTATGGAGAAAGCCTGGCACAGTGCCTGGCGCATGGTAAGCACTCAATAAATGGTAGGCATTATGATTGTGATGACAGTGGTTATTATCATAATAATCATCATAAACATTAAAATCCTTTCCTTGGTTCCACGCCCTCCCTTCCAGCAAGTGCCCTGTTTCCCTGCCCCCCTTCACAATAAAACCCTGTTTTAAAAATCAAGTTGTGTTCTGTTTTGCACTTTTCACTTTCTATCCCCTGATTTCCATCTACTCCAATCAGGCTTTGTTCCCATTATGTTATTGAAATTGCTATTGTCAAGGTCGCCTGTGAACTCTTTCCTGCCAAAAACAATGATTAAAATTTCTCTCATTGTATTCAGCCCTTCAGTGGCATTGATCACAGTGGATGCATGTTTTCCCTGGAAGCATTTTCCTTACTTGATTCTGGTAAACCACTCACTTGGCTTTTCTACAACCTTTCTCTCTACTTTCTCTCTGTTTTTGCTGACTCATCTTCCATTTTCTGATCATCTCTCTCTACTTTAATCTGCCTTCTTCTTGTGTGGTCCATGTGAAACAAACACTCTAGTGCCAGGCTCCCTCCTCCGTCTCACCATCCACACGACATCACCTGGATGGCTAGGAAGGCCCTTAAATACATGCAAGTTGAGCACAACTGACCTGTTGGTTCCGCCATCCTTCTCCTTCCAGCAAGTCTGTTCCTCCTGCTGTATTTTCCATGATGGTGAATGTCATGGCCATTCCTACTTTCTCAGGCCAAACTCTACACATCATCTTTGTTTTCTCTCTTCCTCATCATCATGTCCAATCTATCAGCAGATGCAAACTCTAAGTCCTGAATTATATTCTTCCCCATTTGCTCCATTCCTTCCTCAGTCTAAGTACAGGACCACACAGCAGCAGCCTCCTACTGGTTCCCATGTTTCATATTTGCCCCTAATGCTGAGAGATCAGATCATGTCTCTGCTGCCTCAAAACCTCAGAAGCTTCCCATTATGCCTATTATATAATCTGAACATTCCCCTAAGACCATGCTTTATGTGGCCTGGAAGGCTGCTCTGCCCATCACTTGCCTACTTGTGCCTGCCTGCCTTCCTCACTGTGCCACAGCTTCGCAGGAGGCTCCAGATGTCCTCACCACTGCTCCCAGGTCTCCTCACAGCTGGCTTCTGATCATATAGTTCTTTGTTCCAATGCCTCCTCCCCAGAGAGGCTTTGCCCAACCATGCCACCCAAAAAAGTCTCTTTCCCATCTCTATTCACTCTCTTTCTTGTGTTGTGCTCTATTGTCTTCAAATTATTTATTATTTATTTTCACCTATCCTTTGGCTAATTTCCTTGGTTGGGTACATTATCACATAAGCATAGATGAAAGGCATATAGGGATTTAAAAGCACTGGCAGGGACTGTTCTGATCTATCAGTGAGCAGCAGGGGAACGTCTGAGTCTTCTCTCTACTCATAACACTGTGGAGAGTTCAACTGTCTCCTTTCAGCCTACTCTGCAACTTTGAGTTGAGAAACATACTTTCAAGTGGTGACTTACCTCCTGGATGAATTGCCTTTGATGTAAGAGAAATAATAATTTTAAAATTTTGACACTCAAAGTACTCCAACTATCATGGATTGGGGGGATTTGGCAGAGGAGGGGGGAGAAAAAGTTACAAATAATTTTCATGCTATATTTGGCATTGAATAAAAAGTCATCTGTGGTCATTCCTGAACATCTGATATGAAATTGATTGTAATTTCATAAACTATCTCATACCCTAATAGGAAAAAGACAGGCATAGGGAACATGAATACAGAATGATTAGCTGCATAAACATCTCAATCAATACCTGTTGAGAGTCTCTGGGGAATTGGAAATCAATAAGGTAAGCCAGATCAATGCTAAATCTCTCCCAAGATTCAGTAAATCTCTAATCATAGAGAGAATGTCTCTTTCTGTGAAAATGGAAATAAACCAGGACACATTAAAGAATAAATCTACTATGAAATTAACTACTAATTTCAAGGGTCCCCCAAATTAAATGTCTGGAGAAAATATCTGTTCTCAGGGCAGGGCAACATTCCTTTAACTTCAACTTGACTGGACTTTATCCTAAACTCTAAGACATTGTTGCCTGATTAATTCAACCTGATTCTGATCACGGTAAATCTCTGCCAAGCCCTCAAACATGTGCAGTGTTCAGATGATACTATATTAATTTTTAATTATTATATATGGCTTAGTAAGTATAAAATCTCATTCATGGACATTGTTTTCTTCATAAAACAGATTTACAACTCCTCTAGGGGAGAGATATTACTACATCTCTCACTCTTTTAGCCTCTGTCTTTAATTTTACTCAAGCAGGGTTCTATACCCTGTATACAGGTAGCCAGAATCTTATGTCAAGTGCTTGGCTCCAGGGCCTAAGGGAATACCCCTTACATAAACCCCATTACCCAGAGGGACAGTGTAGACCTCAGATTGGCATGGAATGTGATTAGGAATTGTGCAAGGCCAAAGGATAGCTAGATATGATGGGTACACACTTGATCACATGTGCTGGTCCTTCTGCTTCTAGGTGAACTGCTTTTCTAGTTCCATTTTTCACCCTTTCTGCCCTGCTCTGTGCCCTTGGAGACTGATCTCTACAGACATCATCAGCCAGGCTCCCTTGCCTTCAGCTTGTGGTTGGGTTTGGCCAATATTTTCCTCCAGCAGAAGATGGCAGGTGGGAAGAGAGAGGAGTTGAAGACCCTTAACCCAGCTGCTGTTGAACAGTCCTTTTCTCAAAGCAATAGCCCACACCAGTATTTCATCATCACATTTGCTTCCTGAATTCTGCCCATATCTCTGTCACAGTCCTTTTATTACATATTCTTCCATAAATGTATTGGATTTCCTACACAGTCTTCTCTGGTCTTCGTGTGCCCATTGAGGGTGTATGCACTGCCAAAACTATATTGAACTCGTACAACATATAAGGCAATATTCTAAGTGTTTGTAATACACAAAACTAATAAAGCATCATACCTTGTCTAACATTATAAGCTTATTTTCTTTGTAACACATCATAGTATACTTTATCTTTACTGGTTTATTATCTGCCTTCCTCACCAGAATGGGAACATCTTGACTGCCAATACCATGTCTGTTTTACTCAATATATATCCACCCAGTGCATGGCCAGTACCTTCCACTAAGCTGATGTACATTTGTCAGTGCTTTTGAAAAATTTCAAGCTGACTAGTAAAGCCAGGTGAAAACTTAATGGTAATATAATAATGTTTAACTGTAGCATGATTGAAGCTATCACAACATATAGGAGGAAGGGATTGATTCTGACTGGTCAGAATGAGGACATGAGAATAGAAATCTTGGGGAGAAGGTGACATGACATAAAACTTAAAGAATGAATAGAAGCTTCTCAGAAAGTAAGGGGGGCATAAGGGAGCATTCCAAACAGAGGAAACATGGTTGAACATGGGGCAGCAAATATATAGAGGATCATGATGTGTGTGGGGGGTGCTGGTGAACATCCTGATTATCTGATATACAGAAACATGGGGGTCCCTAGGAAGAGTAGAGGAAAGTAAGATAGGAAAGACATGTTACACTGAGAATGCAGCACACCAGGGAATAATTTAGAGAGTCTCTTCTTGCCTCGATTTCTACATTATGGTACCATTACAGGGGCCTTCTTGTTTCAGTAAGAAGAAGCAGTCCCCCTCCCACCATGACAGCATCTTGAAAGAATTCAATCTCAGAGGTCAAGGGCTCTGTCTAGTGTTAGCACCCCAAATGCCCCCACCCCTCCTTTGTGTTTCTCAGCATCTCCCAGGACAAGACAGCTTTTTGCTTAGGTTTCTGTCCATTGCTAAGAGTCTATGCATAACCTAAGTATTTTATATTATTTATTTTTTACTTTTTAAGGGTTCTTTATTTGTTTTGAGAGAGAGAGAGAGAGAGAGAGAGGAGAGAGAGAGAGAGCAAGTGGGGAAGGGGCAGAGAGAGGGAGAGACAGAATTACAAGCAGGCTCCACACTATCAGTGCAGAGCCTGATGTGGAGCTCAAACTCACAAGCCATGAGATCACGACCTGAGCTGAAATCAAGAGTCAGACACAACTGACTGAGCCACCCAGGTGCCACTTTTTCATGTTTTTTTTTAATGTTTTTTTTTTAGGTTTCTTTATTTTGAAAGAGAGAGAGAGAGAGGGAGAGAGAGACAGGAGAGAGAAACCTAAGTATTTTGAAGATAAGGATAAAAATAAAACAGCAAGTTGTTTTTGCATAAAATATACAGAAGTAATAATTGCACTTCAGGAGACAAAGGAAGCCTGGCTTTTGAAGATACTCTCACAGTGGGTTCCAAATCAGTTGTAGCCTCACTAACCTAAGTCACCTCCAGTAGGGCCAAGGTTAAACCAGGAAATGACAGTGCCAGGGAAACTTTGCTATAAGCTTCAGACATATGATAATTTGAAAAGACCTGCATTGTTGGTCATTGAAATTAACCAATTTTTTCTCCACGATTACCATGTGGATTTCTATCCTAAAGACTCAGTGGTAGGAACTATTGATTCTATGTAGTATCATTCAGAGATCAATGCAGTAATATCACAGATAAACATTATGGACCTGTCTGCAGTTTGTATTGCCATCCTGACACTTGTTACCGTATAGATCAAATATACCGCAAAAGTCTCTGGGCCCAGCACCCTGATATTCAAAACATCTGCTGATTCTTTAATTTAATGGTTCTTAAAGTATTATCCATAGATCTCTGAGGGTCTCCAAGACCTTTCAGGGTATCTGTGAGAGCACAGCTATTTTCATAATGATATTAAGACATTATTTACTTTTTTTATCATGTTGATATTTGCACTCATGTGGCAGAAACCAATTTGCTTTTTGCAAAAGCAAAACTTCCAGGGCCTTAGCACAAACCACAGGATCAGCAGTGAATTGTGCCAGTGTCATTATGGTCTTCACCTCCAAACATTGTAACTCCCCAAAGCCAGTTTTACTTAAGAATGGCCTTCATTACGGGAGCCTGGGTGGCTCAGTTGGTTAAGCATCTGACTCTTGACTTCAGTTCAGATCATGATCTCGCAGTTTGTGAGTTCAAGCCCCACATCAGGTTCTATGTTCACTATGAGGAGTCTGCTTGGTATTCTCTCTCTCCCTCTCTCAGGCCCTCAACTCCATCTCTCTCTCTCTCTCTCTCTCAAATAAACAAATAAATAAACTTAAAAAAATAATGTCCTTCATTAAATACTAAAAAAAAATAATTTTATTAGATCTAATCTCTTAAGTATAAATGTTTTTAGTATTCTGTATAATGAAATGGGAATTTCACACAAAGCACTTTTCCTGCACACTCAAGTACAATGTCACAAAGAAAAGCACTTGTGTCTGAGTTGCAAGCTGAACTAGCTGCTGTTTTCATAGAGCATGATATTTACCTGAAAAAATGATGGCCAATCCATAGTTATTTAGACTTGGGTACTTGCCAGTCATTTTTTCAAAAGTGAAGGAAGGAAGCCAATCACTTCATAGAAAAAAAAAAAAACCTGTATCTGTTGTCAATGCCAAAATTTTCAGGTGAAAATTAGAATTTTGGAAAACTTTTATCAGCTCCCATTGTCTTAACAGCTTCTAATACTCAGACTTCATGAATGAGATCTGTGGTGATATTCACAATTAAGGGACATGATTTTGAATTCTAGATTTGCCGCCAACTATCTATAAAACCTCTGTTAAGCCACTCCTCTCTCTGGCTCTCACATTCCAAAATTCAAAAACAAAATTAAGTTAGGATAAGGGATTTTTTTTTGCAGTTACTTCTAATTCTTACATTTATATTCTCTCATCTTCGGTCCTGTCCTTTCTTTTTTTTTTCCTTCTCTCATACTCAAGTTTCAGAGCTTCTAAGCTTCTCAGAAAGAAGAGAGGATATTTGCTACTAGGGTCGAGAGGGAGTCCACAAAACTTCTAGAAGGGAATCAACTGTCTCCCTCATTATTACTGGACCTTGCACCATCAGAGTCTGGAAACAAGAGATCCTGACACATCACAATAGCCACACATTACCTATGTAGCCAACCACACACAGAAAGGCAGCTCTCCTCCACTCTTGAATTATAACTTAGCACCTGTGTTAAGGGTTTTTGCTCAGACCTGTCTACTCCCTGCTGAGGGCAAAGTCATGCCAAAGGATGGAGGGAGATACTCAGTGAGAGCCAGGTGTGGAGGGGAGGAAACGACCACCATGTCTTCAGTTTGCCAGCTCCACTGGGCCAAGGCACCTGCAGTCCTCCTATAGTGCAGACTGACAGAAACTGCCTGATGAGAAAAACAAGCATCCTGCTGAGGAGGAAGCCTCCTATTCAAGAGTGTAAGTGAAGGATGCTGAAAAGCCTTACCACATTTTAAAAGCACTGCTCTTTGGGCCCCACACGGAGGTCTGGAAAGGCTGTGAACAGCAGTTCCTCACTAAATGCTTGTTGACTGGGGGACCGACTGCATGCAGAGATGATGGTCATGTCAATCTCTGCCTGCATCAAAGTTTGCATTAACCAATGGGACTGCTGCCTTCAGAGGCTGCAGAAGCTGCTCTTAACCAAGCTGGCTCTCCCAACAAGGTCAGTCTCGCCACCACTTCTCTTTACTATCGTTGAAGTATCTTAAAGTGTGGACAAGAGGAATAAGAGCTGAGGAAAGGGAGGAGGAAGATATTCTTGCCTGTAGCTAGTTTCTTTGGTTGGTTTTCTACAAGGAAATCATCCCCTTTGTACTAATTTCTTCTTTGTTTAAAACTGTCTGATTAAGTCGCCACAAATCTAGAGAATTGTTGGTAATGTCCAAGTGTTCTATCTCCTTTTCTTCCTTCTCTTTTCAGTCTGGCAGCCACAAGAACAAATCACAAGGTAGTTGTGCTTTGCTTCCTTATAGTGATATGGAGGAGGAAAAGAGAGGGGAAGTGGGGACAGAGTTGGGGCAGGAATGGGGAGAGTCCTAGAGACAGCAAGAAAACATCCTTGTGGAGCTAAATTGCATTCAACATAACAAACTATCATCTTGAAATGAGTGTTCCAATTGAGTTTTGATGTAAACACTAATATTTCCTCCACTGAGCTCTGCGCTCTCAGACAATCTCATGTATATTTCACTATGTGTCCTACCTACTATTACACTCATACATCAAAGGATCTGAGGACAAGGAATCTGATTTTGAAAACATTATTCTTTTAAAGATTTATCCTCTCATCTTGACCACCTCCTCAGCTGGAAGGGAGAGGTTCTCCATAAATTATTTTAATGTGCCATGCAAAAGGGGTCTTCTAACCTTTTCTTCGGATAACTTTTCCACAAGTATAATTAGGTGGGGGCCCTTGATTTCATTTATTTTCTTCTTTCCATCCATGCACATTATGTATGTTCATAAATGGAACCAAAAAGTAAATCAAAAGGGAATATGGGGTTTTAAAAATGAGAATTTCAATAGTGCTTTAGAGGCAACCCTATGGAAGGAGGGCATGGGGTCTTATTTAGCTTCAAGAAGGGACACTAAAAATAATTTTCCAAAAAATTCTTAGAAATAAGTGTGAAGACACCTTTTAGAGGGGGTCTGTTAATCCAGCCTATGCTCAGTGTCATTTCCAAGGCTATTTTGTGCTAATCTCAATGGTGCTCAAGCTTCAGGTGTCCACCAACAATAGGATGCAGCCAAGCTTCTCACTCCTGTCCATACCTTCAGAAGACCTGTTTCTAAACATCTCACCCCCACTGCCTAGCCTCGACTCTTCCAAACTGGCCAAAACTTGAGTGAAAGTAGGTTCATGATAATCTGTTGAGCCTCACTATGTTAAATCTCATGGATCCTCATTGTCCACGCGTAAGTGAAGTCAGTATCAGTATCTCTTTATACCCTGAACTTCACCACCAGTATTGCAAATGGGCCTGAGAAGTTTTCCCAGAAACATTTGCAAATAATAGGATCTAACAAAATGGGGCTTAGATCGTCCTTTCTTGTAACATATTGGTTTCCAGTTTAGGATTTCCATGCCAAAGATTTGCAAAAAAGCTCTGGGCCCAAAATGTTATGCCTTGTCCTTTCTCTACTTTGTACCCTCTCTTCTCAATAGATGAAGTCTTCTGATCCTCATCGATTTGACATGTCACTAAGACAGGACTGACTGAGCAATCTTCTAGGAGGGGACACCACATCACTCTTACTGCTATTTCAGGCTTGATCTCCTGTCCCCTTTCCTTTTTTTAAAAAGTTATTTATTTATTTTTATTTTTGAGAAAGAGAGAGAGAGCATGAGCAGGGGAGGGACAGAGAGAGAGAGAGAGAGAGAGGAAGGACAGAAGATCTGAAGTGGGCTGTGCACAGACAGCAGAGAGCCCAATGTGGGGCTCGAACTCACAAACCGTGAGATCATGACCTGAGCCGAAGGCAGACACTTAACTAACTGAGCTACCCAGGCACTGCTCCTGTCCCCATTCTGATTTCAGACTGTCTTGACAACCACACCACTAACACCAATTTTGATAACTCCACCCAGGCATCATTCTTATGCTTGAAGTGCTGCTTTGGTAGACTGTATTCCATACTTCTCTGTCTATAAATGGGCTTCTGTCTTTTTCCTATTACCACTGCATGTAGCCAGCCTGCAGCAAGAGTAGCCTTGGGCTCCCCGGGTGTGGCTGCTCCCAGATGCCCCTGCAGAACCCCAGTGTCTATGGAGACAACTGCTCCATCCTTATATCTGCCTAGTATCCATCACCATCATTCCACACTGAACTTCTCTGGGTTTTTAGATATCATGCTGTCTTTCTGTTGTATTCTAGTTACTCTGTCAGCACCTCCTGGTGCACCTCAGGATCTGTCTGTCAAGACACCAGCTATGCCAGTGGCCAGGTCTAGTCTGTCCTTCTCCTTCTTGCCCCTTTCTGATTGCACCAGTCTATAATAGTGAACCAGAGTGGTGAAGTCCTGAGTTAGAACTGACAGTTTGTGTCCTGCCAAGGGAGAGAGAAGGAACCCAGTGGTTGGTTCTCTCAGGCTCTGGCTACTCTCCAGAGGTCTCTTTTCCACCTGTCATGTTTTTCTTGTTAAGCACAACAGACTAGACAGCATCTCATGGTGTCAAAAAGGCATAAAGGTACACTGTACTCTTATAAAAGGTCTTATGGATCCGTATTCCATGGCTCTGTGAGATTTTTCAGTGATGTTCATGCAGTGAGACTGTGAAGCATGTCTGTGTTAGCACTCTTTTAATAGGATTTGAATGATGACTTTGGGTCTTATTTATATGCTGTAAGGTTTTCATCAGCCTCATTCTCAAAAAAAGGTCATTTACAGAGCAGTTTGTGATCATTAATATGAGACAGATCTTCAAAGCAGTTTCTGAGTTGAGAAAAATTTCCTGGATGTTTTTGTCAAACTGGTTAACCATGAGCAGGATTTGATCACTTGAATGTGTCAGATGCAGACAAAGCTGGGAAGATACTGCTTTAACATCTGTTTTTTCAAAAAATGGTTTCCTAAAGCCCCTTGTGTTTGGGCCGATTATAGGGAAAGGGCTGGAGGCAAAAAAAAAAAAAAAAAAAAAAAAAATAGAGGTGGCCCTGATGCAAAGGAAGGAAAGAATGGTACATAGAGTCAGGGTTTTGGAGGGGCAGGTAAGGCCCCAGGTAGAGAATCAGACAAGACTTTGGAGGGGAAGTTAAGGCCTGGCTAGGCAGTTAAGCAAGGCAAGGAGGGGGCAATAAGGCCCCAGATAGAGTCAGATAAGCATTAGAGTGGCAGGTAAGGTTCAGGTAGAGAGTCAGGCATGGCGAGGAGGGGGAAAATGTATGGCCCTGATGTGCAGGGACAGGAAAAGCAGATGACTCCTGTCATGAGAAGGCTGAGGAGCTGAAGAAATGATGCCTGATCAGAGTGCAGTTTCTTAGCTCATTTATAGAGGTTTGTCTCCACTTGGTGGGCAGTCACTAGCACTACACATCCACTCTGTACATCAACCTTATGGGGCTTCTTGGCTGAGGCCCAAGTGCAGCTGCCCTTCCCATAGGACAGGAGTCAGTACCTGTCAGCCAGACAATGGGTGGGTGGGTAGCCCTGCCATAGTGGAAGCGAAGAAGTTTGCTGCAGCTATACAGCACTTGGTAATGTTGCTTGTGACCCGGGAAAAGTGTGGAGAGCCAAAGGGGGAGAAAGAGCTAAAAGCTGGATTCTACAAGAGACTGTGTCTTTTAGAAGTCCCCATGTGGCCACTCAGAGGCCATCTTTCTTTGGTGCCTCCCACCCCAGAAGTCCATTGGAGGGAGAAATGCACTCTATGTTGTGAATATGCTTTGTGAAATTATTTCCTAGGATGGATTGACACCAAGCTTGCCTTTCATTAGGAGCAGATGAATGGGACTATAGGGCTGTATCAGGATCATGTTTAGTAAGAACCTCACAAATTATAGATCTCTTTGAGCGCAGGGCCAGAATCTTATTTGTTTTTGTAGCTACATTGCCTGGCATGCAATAGTCACGTGAATGTAAGAAAGTGAATGTAATGTAAGAAATATTTAAAAAGCTTTTATTCATTTACTCCAAAAACATTTATTGGAGGCCTACTGTGTGCTAAAGATATATAACACTGGCCAAAACAGATAAAAACCTGCTTTGGAGTCTGTATTCTGTCACTGAGGTAGACATTCATCAAGTTCCATCTGTAAAATATGTTCAATAATGATAAGTACAAGGAGAAAAAGAAAACAAGGATGGAGGAATTGCCAGGGGTCTGAAGTGGGGTGCAAATAAGGATTGATATCTTCAGTGATGCACATAGCTTGTGGCCCCAGATGGAAGAGAGCAGGATGTATAGGAAATGGTTCCAATCTGGTGCTTGGAAAAGGAATCATTGTGTTTGTGCTGGATGTGAGTGGGTGTGAAGCCCCACGGGGAACAGGGGTATTGTTATGAGAGAAAGTGGATCCCTGTGCCAAGCCCTGGGCCAGGCAGCTGAAGTAGAGCTACAAGATGTAGGGCAAAGTGGGAAAGTGCACTTCTAAACAATGTATGCAAGTGCCTGCCAACCCACCAATGTAACGAGGTGGCATTCGAAGGGTGGATTTAGAGGATGCACCCCACTGCTGCCTGTGCTCCTGGGGGGCCTCTGTCACCTAGTCAGCCTTCCATCCTGAGGCAGGCCATCTCCACGGCACTGCCCATAGCACAGGGGAGCCCGGAACATGTGACAATGCTAAAAACAAGTGAATGCTTACATGTTATTTCTCCTATGTAAGTACACTGTTATGTTTTTTCTTCCAGCACAGTGGCCAAAGTTGGCTAGAAAGGGCACTGGCAATAAGCCTCATCATGGAGCCCTGTGGTCCATGATAGTCTTACACTTGTCTGCAGTCTTTGCAGACAGGGAACAAAGATTACAAAGGCCCTCTGTCAGCCTCTCCCTGGGTGTCTTCTCAGTGTGGACAGGGTACTTTTAGTGGACTTACAAGGTGGGGTGGGATATGAATGATTACAGAGGTAAAGTTCAGATACTGCCTTGGTCATCTAGGCCAAGGTACCTGCCCACTCACAGGCAGGTGCATTGTCAGCATGTGCTTATGCTCCTAAGCTCCTTTGTCCAGAGTGCTCTCCTTCCTCCTTCCACCTATCTAAACTCTTCATCCCTCAAATCCTGGATGAAACCTTCCTTGAGCCTCCTCTTAACACGAATGCTCAGAGGCTGAACCCCAACACGTACAGCTTGGCAGCCCATTTTGTCTTATGAGATCTTTCCTGTGACTACCTCTTCTCTCCCCAAACAGTGTACTCCACTTGAGAGGAAGGCTCCTTTAGTTGTTCCTTAACTCCCTGATAGGAGAAAAACATCCCCTGGGCATAAAGACCAGAGAGGCCCAGAATCCTGTTTCCTCAGTCCATTTAGGACTGTGTGCCAGCAGCCGCCTTTCTTTTTTTTTTTTTTTTTTTTTTTTTTTTTTTTATTTTTTAATATATGAAATTTACTGTCAAATTGGTTTCCATACAACACCCAGTGCTCATCCCAAAAGGTGCCCTCCTCAATACCCATCACCCACCCTGCCCTCCCTCCCACCCTGCCCTCCCTCCCACCCCCCATCAACCCTCAGTTTGTTCTCAGTTTTTAACAGTCTCTTATGCTTTGGCTCTCTCCCACTCTAACCTCTTTTTTTTCTTTTTTCCTTCCCCTCCCCCATGGGTTTCTGTTATGTTTCTCAGGATCCACATAAGAGTGAAACCATATGGTATCTGTCTTTCTCTGTATGGCTTATTTCACTTAGCATCACACTCTCCAGTTCCATCCATGTTGCTACAAAAGGCCATATTTCATTTTTTCTCATTGCCACGTAGTATTCCATTGTGTATATAAACCACAATTTCTTTATCCATTCATCAGTTGATGGACATTTAGGCTCTTTCCATAATTTGGCTATTGTTGAGAGTGCCGCTATAAACATTGGGGTACAGGTGCCCCTATGCATCAGTACTCCTGTATCCCTTGGATAAATTCCTAGCAGTGCTATTGCTGGGTCATAGGGTAGGTCTATTTTTAATTTTCTGAGGAACCTCCACACTGCTTTCCAGAGCGGCCAGCAGCCGCCTTTCGATAGCACTGTTTACCAAGAAGGGGAGCATATCCAGGGTGAATGGGAAAGTGAGAGATACCCTGGCTTATCTCACCTCTGCTCATGCTAACAGCCATTTCCCTTGAGGGGAAGCCAATCCTATAACCAGTGAACAAAGTGAAACTTTAACTCATAGCCCTTCTCCAAACAGTAGAAATACTCTGTAAACACTCAAAATAATGAGCTAACAGTACTGGAAAGAGACTTTAGAAAATGCCAGTGCCCACCATACACTATCCTTTAAAGAAGACGTTACTTAGGTCCAGAGAGGATACAACACTTGCTAGAGGTTCCTTGTTAGTTCAAGGAACCAAACTTAGAGTACCTGACCTAAGTCTTGAAATATTTTCAATACATCTGACTAAATACACTTCCAAATCCTGACTCTGGCAGTCAGCAACAAGGAAGTCACTGTATACCATGTGCAGCCATTGGAATACCCTGGGGTTCCATTCATCCATCAAATGATGCTGCCACCTCATGTCAGGTATCCCCCACATCCTTGTAAAACTGTACTAAGATGATAAAGATGAAAGTGATCTGAACAGTAAAACCAGTAAACAAATAAAATAGAAAAAAAAAGGTCAATAATGAGCTGTACAATTGGTTCCAAAGAATCACTGAGTTCTTTTTTTTTAATTTTCTTTAGCGTTTATTCATTTTTTGATAGAGAGACACAGAGTGCAAGTCAGGGAGGGGCAGAGAGAGAGGGAGACACAGAATCCAAAGCAAGCTACAGGCTCTGAACTGTCAGCACAGAGCCCAACACGGGGCTCGAACTCACAGACTGCGAGATCATGACCTGAGCCAAAGTCGGACGCTCAACCGACTGAGGCACCCAGGCACCCCAAGAATCACTGAGTTCTTATTCTCTACTTTGTGGCTCAATTAAGGTATAAAGTACTTTAGAAATTGCAGAACATGGTTATATATATAATATATATTATATATATATTATAATATATATATATATATATATATATATATAGTAGCACAGTGTCACAACCATTTTTTTTAAGTATGTATAATTAGTGCCATTTACCAGATTGGGAACTGAAGCTCAAAGAGGTTAAGACATTTGTTCAGAGTTCTATAGTCAGTAAAGGATATAGCTTGAATCTGAATAGGACCTTCTGTATCCAGGTTCCAGGCTCTTCCTACTGCAAACCACTGCTCAGTATTCCCATTAAAAGCCACAAATTCTAATCTATTTAGAGGGACTCTCTGGGGGTTGGAGTGAGGGACCGTTGAACCTGGCAGCTCTGACCCCTGATGTTGGCTGAAGCTTTGAAAGAACTCAGGGTCAGCAGAATTGCAATCTGTTTTCAAGTGGAACAAACCCTTAGATTGAAGAGAACTTCAGAGATGTGCTAGCCTGAATTTCTTATTTCACCAAGGAGTAAACTAAGACTCAGAAGGGCTGAGGGATTTGAATCAATTGTATGCCCAAATTTTGCACTTTGGCAAAATGGTGACTTGGATAGAGGTGTCTTTTGTAACCTTCCATTGTCCCATTCACTGCTCCCTCCTGCCATCCTGCTTTCCTTCCCTCAGGGATCAGCATGGTCATCCCTGATGCTCTATGTGGCTCAAACCCAGTTCTGCCGGTTCCTGGAGTGAGGTGCTGTATATCCTACATTTCAAAATCCGTTCTTCCTTGGGAAAATATTCATGATATATACATGCAATATCTTAACTCTGCCCTATGGTATATAGAGAAGTTTGAAGGATGATCAGTTTTACAAATTTATTTATTTTGAGAGAGTGTGTGCAAGGGGGGGGAAAGGGGAGAGAAAGAGAGGGAGAGAAAATCCCAAGAAGGCTCTGCACTGTTAGTGCAGAACCCGATGTGGGGCTCAATCCCATGAACTGTGAGATGACAACCTAAGCTGAAATCATGAGTCAGACACTTAACCAACTGAGCCACCCCGGTGACCCAAGAATGGTTATTTTTGAGGGTGGAGTTATAGATAATTATTACCTTCTTTTCTATTTTGTTCAGTGTTTTCACTTTTGGGGAATTTTAATAAAGAAAATGTACTTTCTATTTTTAAAATTTTATTAATTTTTGACAGAGAAAGAGAATGAACACAAGTGATGGGGAGGGGCAGAAGCAGAGGGAGAGGGAGAGAGAATCATAAGCAGGCTCCTCGCTCAGCACAGAGCCTGACCTGGGCTCAACACAGGGTTTGATACAGGGCTTGATCTCACCCACTCACCCATGTATTTTCTTTCTAAACATGAAATAATATGCCTTTTTAAAAGCCTTTTCTCAGCACGTTGTCACAGCCAAAATTGATCTGATAAACTTATTTATATTAAGGTATCAAAGATTGATGCCGATAGTTTGTGTATTGATTCCAGCTCAGCATTATAACCTAGTGTACTTCCTTAAGCCAACATTCTGAAACTCTATGTGAAATCAAGACATTCTGGCTTATTTGGAACAGAGCTTAGGATTCGGGCAGCGGGGGCATGAGTACCGGGAGTTGAAGAAGACCTCAAAGCTTGCTTCAATAATTTGCCCTAAATTGCCACAAGATGATTTTTTTTCCTTAATAAATCTGAGCTAAAAACAATCTGACTAATTGGATTTTTATTTACATAGGGGTGATTTATAGCAGCAATAGTCTTCTTGATGTAGGAACCATAGAGGAGAAAGCCAGTTCTCAGCATATTTCTTCATCAAAATTCATGTCTCTGTTCTTGCAATGCTTCCTATTTAGCTTCTGATTTCTAATAAATATATATCCATGAATTATCTGGCACAAACATTTGATATGTTGCCCCATGTCATGTGGATTTACATGTTCCCCAAGCGTCCTGATAGCTTGATTCAAAGGAGTTATGCAAATGAAGAAAATTCTAGGGACGTGACACATAAATACCTGAGACGATTCTTAGCAGATGGATATTTTGGCATTCTCTGAATTATGTATACATAAATGAACACATCTGGTTGACATCGTACTGTGTTCAGTTAGCCCAGATTCTTTATATGCTCATTTTCCATGCTAGTAAGGGTCAAGGTGCCCTAGAAGAAACCTATGAGCAACTAAAGAGGTAGGTAACAGCACTCAAAGATCTTTAAGCGAGTAACCAGTTTACACTTAGGTCACAATGAAAGATGAAGAGACCAGATTAGAATCAAGAGATAATTACTTACATCATCATAGAATAACATCATTTGGCACTAGAGGGATCAAAGAACTTTTGAGATCTTCAAATCCAACATCTTAACTTATAGAGGGAGATAAAATATAAATTTACTGAGATATTAGCTAAGAAGTAGAATGGTGTAGTGAAAAGAACATGAGCTTTGGAACCTAATAACATGTATTTAGATTTAATTTACTGTGTGCAATAAGTGGAGAACCTTGGGAAGGTTAATTTAAACCACAAAGCCTGTCTTCCCATCTCCAAAATAGGCATAATAATAGCTAAATCAAAAGTAACTATGGAATAAATAAGGCATGGGGATGAAAGGTACAGTACAGGGAATATAGTCAATGGTACTGTAATAGTGTTGTATAGGGGCAGAGGTAACTACACTTGTGGTGAACACATAATAACATATGGACTTGTCAAATCACTGTGTTGTCCACCTGAAACTAATGTAACACTATATCAACTGTACTTTAGTTAAAGAAAAAAGCTGCTGTGAGGGGAAAATGCAAGTAAAATGCTTAACATTATGACTGACGTATAGTAGTCATTCTATGTTTTAAAAAGGTACAGAACCGGAGCTAGAAGAAAATTACTCATGGTTTAGTGCTGTGTCTTTACCAAGCCAGGGAAGGTTCATATCAGAATTACTTGCAGTAACTTTGCAGAGCACATATGCCACGCCTTCCAATTCATGACAGTCAGAGTGGTACCCCAAGACCATAGCTGGGGTACGTGGGGAGTGGTGGTTTGTGTGTGTTGGCCCCAGGTGTAGACCCCAAGAAAAGATTTGCACAAGACTATCAGAATAAAGGTGTGCCTGGTCTACACAAATGGGAGTGAGCACACACAAGGGGAACAGGGCCAGGACACTGTATATGAGCCATAACATGTAGATAAGAGTGTGTGAGAGCATGTGGACCTAAGTGCCTATGTGTGTGTGTGTGTGTGTACACATGTGTTCATGTACATGTGTAAGCTTCCAAAGAGGTCAACTGCACTCCCTTTCCTGGGCAGGAGCAAGCTTCTGCACCTCTGGATGGTATCACAGACACAGAAGTAGAGGTGCAAAGACTATTGACTCTTAGAAATGCTCTATAATAGTCTACGGTCATACCACCCTGAACGCGCTTGATCTCATCTGATCTCAGAAGCTAAGCAGAGTCAGGACTGGTTAGTACTTGGATGGGAGAAATGCCCTATGATAATTACCATCTTAGAACTGCTCTCTCCTTGCAGAACCCGATATGATAGCAAACTCAGAGGAGGATGGAGGCATGTGAGCAATTCTGGCACCATCCAAGCTGATACTGTGGCTCTGTCTGGGAGAAGAAAAAAAAAATCTGCCATCTCCTGATGAACAAATGCCAATCCCCGGCTCTCTGCTAAATTCCACTTCTAACAAATAGTGGGGGGCTGTTTAGTTGGTGTCCTTAGTACATATTAACAATAAATAAAGCTTCAATAAATATGCAAAGCAAAAGCTAATTTAAATTGACATTTGTGTGGGGTGGGGTGAGAAAGAGTCCGTTACACCATAAAGTGATTTAGGATATATTACCTCGGGCATCTGCATTACAAATTTACCTCTCATTACAGCTATGTTAACGGGAAAAGGCAGCTTCTCAACAACATTCAAGGCAGAGTTTATTAGCATAAATTTGCATAATAATTAGCTCTGCAGCAAGCAAAGGCTGTCGTGTCTTTCAAACAGGCAACTTTCAATGTCAATTTTCTGTGCTTCACTGCGTGTCCCTGTTCTGTCTAAAGCTCCTGGAACCCCTTGGCCCTACTTCTGCCAGTTGCTAAATTCTCTCCTACAGGATGATTTAGGCTCAAGAATTCACAATCTCTGTCCAACTTCCCCCCTGGGGATAAGTGGATATCAGGTCACCTGGGGACATGGATGAACAGCGGCCCAGCTCTAAATCCTCTGGCAGGCAGACAAAGGGACATAGTTATACACATCTACTCTCTACTATCAGATGTTAGAACACCATGGAGAGAACTAGCTAGTGGTTTATTCCTAAAAAGGATACAACCTAAGGTAATATTCAGTTGATTTTGGAATGCATAAATCCATCTTGTTTGTTGCAGTTTCCTTTATAATTATGTTGTGTCTAAGCTGATGTTATAATTAGCTCCCATCGCCTGGGCTCACGCTGGCTGGGTGGTCAGGGCAGGCAGCGGGAAGTATGAGTATGAAACTGTACCAGGCATAACTTAGAGGACATGAGCTTAGGGGTGACTGGTGTTAGTTCCCAGGACTCTGTGCAGACCAGGAGGTGGACAGGCGGGGTCACACTCTGAGCTCCATATGTTCCTACAAGCACAGTGGCAGCCACCAATCTCCTGACAGGCACCACACATCCTTTGCCAGCAAACTAGGCTCTTTTCCATCCATCCAGGTGAATATGGATGTTCCCAGCAAAGGGACTGAGGGGAAAGAACAGTGGTTCTCCCTGCAGTGCACAGTCTTAAAAGGTCAAACGAGAGACGATGTTTTTAAATACACCCAGATATGTTTCATCTGAAAAAATAAGACATTCCACATTGGTGTGTGTGAAGTACTGTGCAAGAGAAGCAGGAAATTCACAGCTCCTCAGATCTTACCAGAGATGATGGTTTTGCCCCATCTAAGCACAGTGAGATGGATTGAGACACCCAAAAGTTTTACTGTGCTTCAGGAGAACCAACACAGAGCTCAGACATCCAAGCAATTTCACAACTCAGTCAGGAAAAAAAAATTGTGTATATGGTTCCTACTAGTTCAGCAAGGAATTTTGCAACGTGTGTGTAAGTGTGCTGCAGGGGTATTTTGTAAAACATGTAGCTACGATCCCTTCTCAAAAGCAAAGAATAAAAATGTGATTTACTGAGTGTTTACTCCATCGAAGGGCCCTTTTTAAAATCCTCATATTGTCTCTTTGAGGGGCAACTAGTATTACTAGTAGATGAGTAGTATTCATTGCATATTTAGGTGTATAAAATAAGACTTGGAGATTTTTCTGATTTTGAAGCACAACATTTATCAAAGGAATAGCAAAGACCCAGAGAAATCACTGGCCCAAGATTCAGACATGTGCTGTGTGCTTGTGGTAACTTCTGGGTGATTTGGGCAAGTCACTTCTTGAAACTATTTCTCAAAGGTAAACTATAGACACTACTGAGATGTTAGAGCTGCAAAAGGAGCTTTATTGGCAAGTCCATTAGTTGTTCATTTCTTAAGTGGTGAAGAAGGTGCTAGACTCTCTCAAAATTTTGCTATCTGGATTCAGAAAAATGCATCTATCAACATTCATTAAAAATTCTGGAGACTTCGCACTCATCTGCCTCCTAGAAAATGTATTCTTCAGATCCTGCAAATCCCAAAGTAGTCTTCATTATATAGCCCAGTCTTCTCATTTACAAATGGGAAACAGGCTGAGAAAGGATCAAATACTTGTCCAAAGTCAAAGAGTTAGCAAAGCACTTAAGATTGTGCATCCAGGACAGTCTTTTGTCACTCTGTATTCCTAAGGGAACATTGTGCACTGATTCACAAATCTCATTCTGAAATGGGCAAAATAAAGCTATGCAGTGGGAAGATAGCAACATAGCAACTGGTGAGGCTATGAGACTATTAATGCATATGGGTTTCTTACTAATGACAAAAATGTTCCAGAATTAACTAATGGTGATGGGTTTACAACTTTGGGAATATGCTAAAAAACATTGAATTGTAAACTTTAGAATGGTCAATTTTGTGGTATGTGAACTATATCTTAATTTTTAAAAAACTACTATGACAATCATTCAAAATGTTGTTAAAGAACTCTGTGTTTAAGGAAATAAATGGGAGACTAAACAGTTACTATAATTGAAAAACAATAACAACATAATCTTCCTATGAGTTTTAGGGAGGGGCAAAGCATTTAAGAAAATAAAAAAAGTGGGTATTATTAATCTCAAAAAAAGAGATTTTGGTGAGTTCTACCTGTGGGATATCACCCAAAGGAAAACTCATTCTTGTACTTACCCTACTTACTTCTAGGAACTGCTTAGTGATCAAAGGTGGAATAACTTTGCAAAGTCTAAACTATATTTTTGGAACTGCTATAATATTACCTATATAGCTATATATAATATAATATACAGAGAAAGCATAATTCTCTGTGCATTAGAGAAAAGTTAAGTACTAAGGAAGTGAGTTAACTCTGAGTATAATATTGGGATAAACACAGGGCATGGCATTGTGCCTCTAATAATCTGACGAGTCTCCACAGTGGGTCTGGGACATACCACCGACACAACCTCTTCTTCAATGAACATTTGGGTTCTGAATACCAAATATTATTTATTCTTATTTTTATTATTATGTTTTATTTTTTTAATTTATTTTTGACACAGAGAGAGACAGAACTTGAGCGGGGGAGGGGCAGAGAGAGAGGGAGACACAGAATCTGTGCTGTCAGCACAGAGCCCCATGCGGGGCTTGAACTCACGGACTGTGAGATCATGACCTGAGCCAAAGTCAGACACCCAACCAACTGAGCCACCCAGGTGCCCCATATTTTTATTTTTATCTTGTAGTAATCTCTATACCCAACATGGGGCTGGAACTCATGACCCCAAGATCCAGAGTCACACACTCTTCTGACTGAGCCAGCCAGGCACTGCAAAGAGTGAGATTTAGTAGGGGCTTGGACTGAGTGTTGGGATACAGACTTTACTGATGCAGGAGAGCAGAGGCAGAAACAAGGGTTTGTGTGAAGACAGGTTGTTTGTGGAAGTGATTGCAGGTGACAGGTGTGGGCGACCAGGAAGGGTGAAACCTGGAAGGAGAAAAAGTCAATACAAAAGAGAGATCTTGACTTAGTCTCTAAATCTAAACTGAGGTTCAGGTGGGGTTCAATCCTGCAGACTTCTTCTAAGGAGCCATGTAAATGCATCTCAGGATGACCTGCCTGAGGGGTGGAGAGGGAAGAACACATCCTCCACCTCCACTTCCTCATTTGTTATGGGTCGCTCCTTGGTTGTTAACTCACTCACACTCACGTTATTGTCTGAGTGCCTAGAAGGTTCCTGTAGGCACCACAAAGCCCTGGAGCAGAAAAGCAAGGTGCAGCTGAAGTGAGATGGTTTTCGTTTATATCTGTAGGAAGCTTCTCATTGTAGCACTGGCTGAAATAAAAGGTGGACAGAGGAAAAGAATGTGAACTGGGTAACAGCAGGTGTCCAATACAGTATATTCCCGTAGACCTCTTGGGCCAAAGAGAAGGAATGCTAAGCGACTATATTAGCAATATTCTAACAAGGGGAACCCAAGAGATATGAGATGTGGGGAGCTCTCAGCACTAAGTCAATCTATTGCCACTAGAACAGAAGTCAGTACTTCTCCTGCCCCTCACACAAACCATCACAGAATCTAGACTGCATGCTCCATGAGAGTGAGGATTATGTCAACCTCACCGACCCTGTGCACTCAGCATGCCTCTCTCAGTGCCAGTCACACAACAAATTCTCAATAAACAGCTTGTGAGTGTGAAGTCATAGCATTGGGAGGAAGGTGAAATATCATTTGGTCTTGACATCCTAACTCCCAACAATACTTTTGCCAACCAATTATAAACAATAGCAATAGAAACTTACCATTTATTGACCCAAGTAAAATGCTATGTGCTTTATACACAGTATTTCTTTGAAAACTCCCCAAATCCCTTAAAAGTAGAGCAATGAATAACCATATCTACTTTGTGAATAAAAAAACAAGCTTAGAATAGTGGTCCAAGGTCACACAGATGGTATCTATCACAACCAGAATTCAAAACCAGTTTGACTTATTCCAAAACGTATATTCTTAAATATTAATCTATCCTCCATCCCATGCCATCTATTCTCTACATGAATGACTCCAATAATGGGAATCTCATTCATTATTTGCCGAGATAGCTTGTTCAATCTTTAGAGAGCCCTCAGGGCCCTACAGAATATGTCAATCCACATTCTTCCTCTCAATATGCAAATCTACTTGAAACATCTATATCTTTCTAGAACTCATTTTAAATGTTAATCCTTCATTTTTCTAAGACCACCAAGTAACAGATCTACTTGGCTTCCCTGACATATGGCCTCAGATGTTATATGAGGGATTTATGTATCATATTTGAGCTATACTACAAGACCTCTAAATTTCCTTCTGATTCAGAGATCTGATTCTTCTGATGCTAGTTTAATGGTGACTCCTGTCTTTACTTTGGCTAGTAGGCGGCTCAGAATTCTAGAAACTTTACTTACACATATTTCTGGTATTAGTTCATTATAATGCATTTCTGTGTGTTCAGCTCCCTTTTAAGTGGAGAAGAAAATGTGAGCCCTTAGCCTGAAGGGGACAAATGCAGACTTTGCCACCTGACTTTAGAGACCCTTTATTCCAGCTCCCAGGAAGAGGGAAGCTGAGAGCTGGGGAGAGTAATAGCCAACAGTGAGTGGAACTTGACCCCAAGATCCCTGATGAACTGGCCAGATTAGACTGGTTTGCAGAGGGTGAGTGATAGGACACTCCTGTTGTTAATCTAATTTATTTACTCTTACAAAAATATGAGTAACAGATCTGGCTGTATCCATGATCATTCATCATTACCCAGTTTCTTTGCAACACAGATTTCTAAGTGCTTTAAATGTTGATATA
The DNA here is from genome assembly GCF_018350195.1 of Panthera tigris. Lineage (NCBI taxonomy): Eukaryota > Metazoa > Chordata > Mammalia > Carnivora > Felidae > Panthera > Panthera tigris. The sequence continues at coordinate 29,516,000 of NC_056669.1, forward strand.
GTTGAAAAGAAAGCAATCGGAAACCATATCTTCTAGTCCTGTTTCAAAAATTGTAAACAGTGAAGGACAGAGTCAATAATCATACACAGAACCTGCCCCATCCCTGTGCACCACCCTCACACTTTCCTGCAGGGATTTTCAGGTCCTAGCCAAACGGTGTCTATGGCAAATACCTCAGGACAAGAGAATCAAAACAAAGAAGAAGAAAGCAGAGATGTGAACCTCTCAAGTTTCCCTGTTGTTCCTGTCAGCCTCAGCTGCATTTTGTCACACAGGACAGAGGAATGCAGCAGGCATTTCTCTCATTCTTTCTCTCAAAGTAACCACAAGGATGCAAAATATTGACACTGACAGATATCAGAAGTGACTGTAGGATCAATATTTCTATGACACTGTCAAGATTGGTTTGGCAATCTGCTATATGCTTATCAGACTTTTATTACTAGGTTGTAGAAAAGCCAACTTTCTCCCAGGACTGGGCCTGAGAACAGGTTCATTGGGTCTTAGAGCTTCTCCTTAACAGAGACACAAACGTGAGAAGGCTTTCTAACAGGCACATCCCTTCATTCTTCCTATGACTCTCTAAAGAATTGCTGGCATTTCTAAGAGGCGCTTGTTGGGAGGTGTTCAGAAAAACTTGTGGGATATTGTTGATGGTGTAGGGGTGCAAAGGTTGCATGGAAGGCCTGGGTTTACTGCTATTTTCTGCAGGTTTGAACACCCTCACTTGCCACACAGACTGCTTATTGGCAGTGCTGCCTTTCACACCTGAGGCCCTAAAAGACTTGGCCAAAAAAAACACATAACCCATTTTCCCTGAAGACTCTGACCACTTAATCAGGAAGAGGATATTCTTTAGGGCAAGGCCAGGACACCAGAGAGTCCCATTTCCTCATGGTTCAGGCACACTTGACCTTTGGAGCAACAGAAAGCCATAGATAAGGCCTAGAAGAGTGGGGCCCTCTTGAGGCATGGATTCTGGTGATATGTATAAATCTATATGGAAACTGGAAGGGGCCAACAGCAATTGAATCTGTCTCCAAAATCCCAATCATCCTATAGCTTGTTTTGCTATTTGAATTTTGAACCTAATGCATGTTCATTGAAATACCTTGAAAAATACAAAAAAATCTAATGTAAAATCCATAGTCTTTGCCTCTCCCGTCTATACTGATATTACAATGTTTTAGAATTTTGGAAAAATACTGCATATTCTTTCCATAATTTATTCTTTTCATGAAAAAATGTATATAAAATCTGTACACCTTTCTTGCTTTGTTTATTTTAGAGAGAAAGGGAGAGCATGCAAGCAGTGGAGAGGCACAGAGAAGGGAGAGAGAATCTCAAGCAGGCTCCAGCATGGAGCCTGATGCAGGGCTGGATTCATGATCCCAGGATCGTGACCTGAGCCAATATCAAAAGTAGGATGCTTAACTGACTGAACATCCAGGCACCCACTTGTGTTTTTTTAATAGACAGAGGGATGCAATACTCTGTATTTATGTTTTTATAAATAAATATGTTTTATAAAAAAACAATGTATTTATGTTTTATTTATTTAATATTTTGTAGACATCTTTTCAAGTCATTACATGTATATCTTTGGTAAACAAACTGGCTACTTCTGCCTAATTCTACATTTACTTGTCCAAATAATTTGTCCTGTCCCCTATTCCAAAAATGTTTCCATCTTAATGACTCAGGTTTTGGAGGAGAGGGTCATTTCTGGGACAAATCACTGGATCTCATCACTACTCTGTGTTGTAGACCTCTAAAGCTGTCACCTTCACTGGCCCACCCTTGTGAAACCACGTGTGATGGTACCACCACCACCACCATCATCATTGTTGTCGTTATCATGAAGATACTGAGGCTCAGAGGAACTAAGTGATTTGAAATCAGTGCTCAGGTTGGAAGAAAAATGTATCTCCTGCCTCCCACTTCATAATCCTTTATATGCTGGTACATGAATTTCACCCAGTTCTCTTCCTTCAAGGAGACAAAAGCCCCAAGTCAATTTCAATTCTTATGTAAGCTCTGAATGATTCCTAGGGACATAATATTTAAAAGATAGTGTGGGGAAATACTTAGCCCTCTGATAGTGAAGTCTTCAGGGGATGATGGTAAGTGGCACATGTGGATTATTTTGCTCTTCCTTATTAACCTACCTACAAAAGGTGCCTGATGCCTTTTCCTTGAGAGAGGCCTGCAACAGACAAAAATCACTGATTTCTGAACATGAGGAGCCAGTCTGTATGAGACCTCGGTTCCCTCATGTGACATTGAGAAAATCAGGTAAGGTCAGCTTACAAGCTTCTCATATAGCAACATGAGACTTTAAGGACCCACTCCTGATGGGATATCATGAAGGCTAGGAATGCCTGGGGGTACTTGAAAGAGATCGTGGGTTCTGCCCATCCTGAAAAAAGCTTTTGGGATTGTTCCCTCGACGTAGGGAGCTGAGCACGTGGAATCAGGTCTAAGGCTTACAGATCTGCCTGCAGTTTCCTTGTGGCCTTGGTGTGATGCCTTGTGTAAGTGACAAGTAGAAAGCAGTTTGAATTCAAGAATGAAATAAGTCAGATCCTTTGCTGCCTAATGTCACTATCAAAGCTGGATTCTGTGTGATTTAAAAAGTGAAATGTGAAGTGAAATTATATAATCAATAGAAAGAAATGTTGGAGCACGTCTTTGTGAACTAGAACAGGAGAAGAGTTTTCTGAATTTCTATAAATAACTTCAAAAGCAAAAGCACAAGGAAAACTGATGACTCTAAGTGTGTCAGAATTAAGCATTTCTGGTCAATGAAGGAAACGTTTTAAAAATAGTTGACTTACTAGGAGAAGATGTTTGTAATGAATTAAAAAAAACCAGGAGTTAGTACTTTGTTTCTACAAATAAATTATTCAAATCATTAAAAAAAGAAAAGAATTATAAAGGAAAATAGGCAAAATATATGAGCAATTTAAAGATGAAATTTACGTGGCTATCACTGCAGGAAGCGATCTTCATCTCATTGGTGATCCAATAAATAGAGATTACAATGATGAGAAAAGGGAATGAAATAACTTTACACTTAATTGACTGGCAAAGATTGGAAAGGTGGATAATATCAAGTGTTGTAGGGGATACAGGAAATATCAGAAAACTTGTGGAAGCAGTTATTCTGAAGAAAGATCCGGAAGCACTTAGATTAAATAAATGATATTCTGTAACCCAGCAATTTCATTTCTGGGTCCAGATCAGCTCCAGATATGTGTGTCCTTAAGGGTGCACCTGGGAGAATGCCCACGGACATGCTGGTGGAAGAAGGCTGCAGATATTCGTGGTGCACGTCAGCTGGGTGGTCAAGAGGCAGCACATTGTGCACATACACAGCACAGAACAGCAATTAGAAGCCATTAACTCAGTACACACAGGGCAACAACATGACTCTGGGTGGCAAAAATGGGAACAAGATATCAAACAGCATCACTTACCTAAACAGCTGAATGTTGTCAACAGCTGAATGTCTATATATATTTTTTTACACTAGATGTGCAAACAGAGGCAACGTTGCCTGTGTGCAGTGATTTGAGTGGAGAATATGGATTAGAGGAAACTAAAGAAGGGGTGAAGGAATGAGAGAGTCCTCCTGCAAGCCAGAATGATGACATACCAGAAAGGAAGAAGTATGATTCATTCATTGGTCTGTGCCTGAATGAAAAATGAATGCAGTAAAATGAAAGGCAATAGGATTTGGACGTTTAGAAACCTACATTCTACCCTTGATCCTCCATTCCTCTTGTCCAAGTCCCTTGTTCCTTTTCTGTGTAGTGAAGGAAGAACACAAGCCCTGAAATCACCTTCAGTCCAAGACTCCAACATTCCTTAAACTCATTTCCCTAGCACAGTAATTCACTTACTGTACTGACTCCTGTAGGACACAAGAGGGCGCTCTCTGCCCATGGATTTTCATAATCCTGGCTGTCTCTCAAAACTTAAAATATAAAAGAAACCTCTCATATTGGAGGATGACTCCCACCAGAATTACGTATATGTCCTTTATTGACCTTTATTCTATTCTATTTTTTCACTTCCTGACAAATACAAAGTATACACTTATTACAGGGTCTTGAATGGCAGATGAAAATCCTGAGCCAGAAAAAGCCTCTTTACTGAGTGGCTTGGTTTCCTGGTGTTCCCCAGAAATGCCGTGCTTGTTATTCCTCTTATCATCCTGGATCATCCCCACTCCAGCATTCGTTCTGGCCACCTTCATTTCCCATCTTGCCTCACGCAGTTTTCTGCATGCACATCTGCCTGAATTGCTCTTCTGACCCTGCTTCAGGATGAAGACATTGGTTGTTGGGAAAAGTATTAGATATGTCTTTGCAGATACTTTTGATACACATTTGTGCTAGTGTAAATCAAGAGAGACATACTTCAGCTCAACAGAAGGAAAAAGTGACCATACGACTCATTAGAGCTCATAGTGGGTTTTTCTTATTCCAGAATAATTTCCCTTTTTTCTTAGAAGTGTTCAAGGCCACACATCAATGATGCAGGAATGCTGGAGACAGGGCCCATGTTTTTGATACACAGCTGGAGTAGATCATGTTTACCATTATTACTAACCATTAATTTGTTTTTGGTCTTAGTGGAAACAACTTGTGATCTCCTATCTGGCACTGGGTGTTGTATGTAAGCGATGGATCGTGGGAATCTACTCCTGAAGCCAAAAGCACACTGTATACACTGTATGTTAGATAACTTGACAATAAATTATATTTAAAATAAATAAATACGTACATAAATAAATAAATAAATAAATAAATCCAGGATTGAAGGAAATAAAAATGAATTAAAATCCTCTTTATGAAAAGGGAGAAAGTAAAAAATGCACCCGAAGTGTTCGGAGCTTGTCCTCAGGGGGAAGAGAAAGTGATTGTGGAAATCTCCATGTAGAGCACAGTCAAGGGTGGCTACGCCCCATGGGAACTGCGGGAGGCTCTGGACAGGCCAGGCTTCATTCCCACCTCAACCCTCACACCAGGTCATCGAGTGAGCTCATCAATTTCATAACCACCCTCTGTTTGGAATGAATGGCGAGATCTCCAACATTCCATCCACCTCTCCTACCCTGATCTTCTCCAGCCTGCGGCAGGGTCTGCCTTTTCTCCTTGTAGATGTTGCAGGCATGCTGTGATGCCTCTCCTGGAGGACAGGAAGGTAGGCTCTACTCTTCCCTCTTAATGAAGCAGCTCATTGGGAATGCCTTTTGAACTTCAACCATGTTAGCAAAACAGATTTACAGAATTGATTTGACACGAAAGAGAGCATCTTACCAGAGGTTTCAGAGCCCAGTTGTGGATGAGTGTGAGCAGAAGAATGCCACTACAGAAAAACTCCTCAAGGGTTAGGAAGATTGTCCCCACCCACCCACACCAAGAGCCACTGACCAATCTGTAGGTAGAGCTACCTACAGCAATCCAGCCAGACATGCAAACAGTCAGAGGTAAAGAACTGACCCTGAGTCAACAAAACGGGGGTCGCCTAGGTGGCTCAGTTGGTTAAGTGTCCTACTTAGGCTCAGGTCATGATCTCACGGTCTGTGGGTTTGAGCCCGCCTGTCGGGCTCCGTGCTGTCAGTTTGGAGCCTGGAGCCTGCTTTGGATTCTGTGTCTCCCTCTCTCTCTTCCCCTTCCCTATTCATGCTCTGTCTCTGTCTCTGTCTCTGTCTCTGTCTCTCTCTCAAAAACTGAATAAATGTTAAAAACAAAAAACAAAAATGGACCACAGGGCAGTGACTCTCATGCTGTTAGGTGCACACTGGTTAGCCACCTGGCAGGCTTGTCAAAATGCAGGTTCTGCTTTGGTAGGTCTGGGTGTAACCTGAGTCCCTTCATTTCTAAGAATTGTTTACTTCAGCTTCTGTGTGGACCAGGAGGGAGCATAAAATCTATATGCAAAGTGGACCCATAAGTCATTTCCATTTTCTTGTGGAAATGGCTCTCCCTGAAACAGGCTCTCCTCTCTTCTGTGGAAGATTTTAGCTGTAACATTGCCTGAGACCACGGTTTGGCTGTGAGGATACCCACAGCCCCGGGGTTCATATTCACATATCTCATTAAACAAGTTCGTCCCTGCCTTGAAGCCAGCAAGGTACCTGATCTCACTGTACTCCTGTCTTTTCACTTAAAACAGCCTGTGAGTAACTTGAAGATAGAGAAAAGCTAACACTGTTTTGGAGGACTAGGTGTGTTCACCACTTCTCCAGTGTCTGTTTCTTCACATATTTGTCTATTCATTACTTATTCAAGGCTTCTACTACATCCCAAACTCTGGTCTAGTATCTGGCATTTCAGCATAGAACAAGACTTGTCCATGGACCTCACAGTCCAGTGGAGATGGATGGGAAGTGGCAGAAGGTGTGGGTGCAGAATGCATTGTGGAGAGTGTGAGGCCCCACCTAGCTTTTGGTGGGAATGATTTGCAAAAGCATATTAAAATATATAAATCAGAAGATTTAGAATTGGAAAGGACCACTGAATGTTTATGTCCTTCACAAATCCATCACCTTCGAACGTGATGCTATTCAGAGATGGGGACTTGGGAGGTAATTAAGTTTAGATGAGGATACGGTGAGAACGTGGCCTCCACCAGCTGGGAAGAGAACCCTCACTAGTACCTGACCATTATTGCACCTTCGTCTTGGAGCTTCCCAGCCTCCAGAACTGTGAGAAAGAAATGTCTGTTGTTTAAGCCACCTGGTGTGATAGCAGCCTGAACAGACTAAGAGGGATCTGAAGTCCATTCAATGTTGCTATCCTCTGTAGGAACTGCCACAGCATCCCCCAGGCTGTGTTCAGGATTTCAGGGCTACAGGCCCTTCTAGCATCAATTATGGGTGGTGGAGGAGACCGTATGAGGTACATGAAGTTAGAAGTCAGTGTTTCTGCCTGGAAAGACTCTATGAACTTTTCTTTGATGGAAGCTTTTCTCCAAAACTCCCTGGCATTCTGTGAAGAGTTTATTTCCCTTTTTCCTCAGGGATGCCCTCACACTGTGGAGATACTTAAGAGGCATCTCATTGGACACTGCATCCTAATTATTCATGCAGGTGAACATCTCCCTCAAAATTACAAGTTCTGTGACTTAGCACCGAAATCCCATTTCCTTTGTATTCTCAACACCTAGCTGACCTGTGCTGTGATGTACAAGCTCAACAAAAGTTTGCTGAACTCAGAAATAAGTGAGAGAATGAGTGAATGAAGCGTTTGACACATAGTAATGTATTTGATGTTCACAGCCCATCTCTTGACTTTTACGTGTGGGACTGGTGGCACATGTAAGAGCCACTGACCAATCCATAGGTAGGTCCTACCTCCTCTTGAGGTGGCAGATAGTAGCTTCTGCCACAACCTCAGAGGTAGATTGTGAAAGGCCCAGTAGCGTATACAATGTACCCTTGTTATGGGGTTCTGTTATAGGAGTCCTACTGTAGGGTTCCACTGTTGGGCTCTGCCATGGGTTCTCACTGTGGGGCCCTGCTGTGGGGCCTCTCGAGGGACCCTTTCAGCTGAGAAGTTTGGACAGTCCAGGTTTTGAGGCATATTTCAATTGTGCTTATCACCCAGTCAAGAATCTCGTTCCTAGGAAAAGAAACTGAGGCTGAAGGAAGACTCTGGATGCAGTCATGAACATAGTGTGTAAAGTTCCAGATAGTCTTTTCTACCTCCACTCATATCTGAGTACTTCTACTGCACACATCCTACCACCCTACTGAGCCCACCTCTCACCAGCCTCAAACATGGTCTTCTCTGCCTTTGCAGAGGTCATTCTCTCTGGCTGGAATGTTCTTCTCTATCAAACAAAAGTCTTTCCCTCTTTCAACCCCAATTAAAGTGCTACATCCTCTGGGAAGCATCCTTAGGATTACTGAGGAGTTCTGGTCCCTTCCTCCAGAGTATGCACATATACACTTCCATTTTACTCCTATGCTACTGTGCTAAATTGTTTATTGGAGCTCATTCCTCTGCTGAGAGCTCCTTGAAAATAAGGGTTATGTCTGGTTGGTCCTGGAATGCCTAGTGCCTGGCCCAGTGCTTCCTGGACAGACCCAGAAGATGAACAAGCCTGACCCTGCTTAGTACTTCAGTTCCCATAACAGCCCCTGGAGGGAGCCCTGCATCCAAATAAACTGCCAGGAGTTTCCTGCATTGCTCTAGATCACAGAAAGCAAAAAGTTCTTCCAGGACAGAGCACCAGGGAGTCCCAGGAGCAGACATCAAGCCACTTCTCTCCTGAGAGAAGGAATACATGCCCTCAGAAGGAGTCTGTGATGCAGCACTACCTAACCTTCCCTTCTTCAGTTCCAGCTCATTTCCTTGGAATACATTTCAAGGTGGACACCTCTTGAAGGCTCCTGCCTAGCCTTCCTCTATCTGGAGGACCTCCCCTCCTACCCTAGGTTGTCAGTGCAGCTGCAGAGCTCACCTTCCCTCAGCCATAGTACTGATTATCGCATCTCCAGACAGTCATATGGGAACAGGAGAGCTGTCTTACACCTGCAAGACCCCTCTGATTGGCAGATCCTGTCAGCAGCCCATCACCTGGGCACTGAAACCCACACACAGGCTGTGTCTGGAGACACACTGCAGCCCCACCCACAGGTCCCCGTCCTTTCTGCCATCTGCCCCTGCTTTTGGTACCTCGTTCTGGCTCACTGACCCAGAAAGTCTTTAAACCTCCCTTGAGCTGTATAGCTCATTATAGACCAGGCATCCATTTTTAAAAACAAGGGCTCTGGCCAAAAGGAAAACAGGACTGTGACCAAGGAATTTAACAGCATGCCCTGGACAGGCACCAGCGAGTCAATCAAGCAGATGCTCAAGGGCTGAGCATAGCACAAGGTGACAAAGTGGGTGCAACCTGCTCCCTCCACAACTAGGCTGCTGCAGTCAGGGGATCTGTTCTCCCCCCCCCCCCCGGCTGCCCGAGCTCAGCTGGCCAAGGCTGTGTCCTCATGGACACATGGAAATCCATGAAGACTTCTCGTAGTCCTGGGAAAATTCAAACCTAGCATTTCTTTGCAACATGGCAGGAGATAAGAGAAATAATAGGAAACCATGGTGATGAGTTTATGTTATCTTTTCTCCATCTGAAGGACTTTGAGCCTCAGGTGAGTCTTGTGTGAGGGAGAAGTTGAGCACCAATGCTAGTAATCCCCATCAGCCTTACCCACCTGCTTGCTACACACACTCACACATACACTCACTCACTCACATACACTCACACACACCAACGAGTTGGGTATGCACACTCATCAAGGTACAAATTTCTTTGTAGTTTTTCCTCTATCTCCAATGATAAAAAATATGAACAAGCTTAGAATTTACTATGAAGTGGCCATATACTGCTATTTTGTCAGCCCAGAATTTTTTCCTTTGTGCAGCATCCCTCCCCATGATTCTGAAGAAATGGTAATTCACATGTTCCCATGCCAGGTCATCCTGGAAGGGACTTGTCCTGAGACTGGAGAAATGGCTGGTGCTCTTTCCTCTGTGGTTAACAGCTATTAGGATTATGGGGATTATGTGCATTCACTTTGTGGAGAAAGCTTACCTGAGTGGGGGCTCCCTTCAATAAAGAGAGAAGACAAAAGATGAAAAGAGGCAGAGTCCTGATGAGGTCACCTGGCCCTGTGAATCCAGGGGTACCTGAAGCCAGTAATTGCACCCTCTATTTTGTCAGCCATTGAGCCAATAAATTCACATATAAAAAAAGCTGGGCTGAGTTACTTGCATTTTTGCCACTTTTAATAAAAAAAGACCAGGTAATGCATTATTAATGGAATAAATGCCTTATATTCTAGGTACCCTAGGAAATATTAGCATGAACATGGCCTTGTTATTAGGGAAGATGCCATCACATACCCAACTCAGGGGAAGACCAGGTCAAGTGCTCTCAAGACCAGGGTAGAGTTCCACATGAGCTCTGAGAATCCAGGGCTTCTCAATTTGGGTGTAGGAACATCCCCCCCCACCCCCACCTATAGAAGAGTATTGAAGGAGGGGGTGATGAATTTGGTTGGCTTCTGAATCTTAAATGATTCGTTCTTTCTTTGGATTATTATTGTGTAAAGAATTCATTTGGCAATTAATCTTATACAGCCTTGTGACATCTTTCCTATTGTTGTCTGGAACTGTTATTTTAATCTTTTGTTACTAATTAACTTTTTGCATGCTCCAGCCTTGTCTCCCTAACTAGACAGCAAATTCTTTGAGAGTGGAGACCTGTCTTGGCTATTTTTATCTGGCTAGAAAAGACAAAATTCTATACTGCATCTAACCACAGAAAAGACCTGGAAAGTAGGTTTTATTATTCTCATTTTAAGGAAAGTGACTAATGGAAGGCAATAGCTCATTTAAGAACACCTAGTATGTGGCATAACTAGGATTTGCACTGGGAAGGTTCTACTCCAGCCCACCCCACAGACCCTGGCACAGTACCTTGTACACACTAGGCGCTCAATAAATGCTGTTTGAGTCTTATTATCCTTAACCATCAATGTTTGAAGATGTAAAATAAAATTTGATGAAGGTCAATTTTCAAATTCAAATTTTAGTTCCTCATAAATTGGTCTTAGGCTTTAGCAGTAAGATACAGCTTAGACACAGAGAACTTCATACCCAGGAGGCAAATATTGACCCAGGCACCTCTAGAGGGTGTCTAAGTTTGAAACTTGAAGCACTTCATCTTTTCAAGTGAAATTGAAGGAGATTAGGCTCTGCTTGGAAGCCTTTGTGGGAGTGGGTTGCCCGGAGGGACATTTGGGGCCTAAACCAGTAGGATGGTGCTTGACCTGGAAACAGGACACCTGGGTTCTGATCCTAGCTCTTTTGTTGAACCTCATTTGGTTTCCATAGCCTTCTCTACAGTGAGTGCAAGATTGCCTCTTAGATCAGGGTTTTTTTGTTTTGTTTTGTTTTTTTATATGAATGTGACTCCTGCATTTTCTATCTAACCCATTGCCGTTTTTTAAATTAGAACTCAAAACAGTAATTCAGATATTAGTAAGCACCTACCATGCAATACACATTTATTGTAAGAATCATGATATAAAAATACTGACATCAAAACCCTCCATAATGTCATTCTTCTGCTCAAATTCCACCTTTTTTTCCCATTACCTACAGAATGAAGAATAAACCACATATTTTGTCATTTAAGCACTCAAATACCTTGTTCCTACCCAATTTTCCAAGTTTATCTCCTTTACCTTCCCTTCTTATAGAAGCCAGTTAAATGGAATCCTTACTATTAAATATTAATGTTTATCTTTCATTTTACATTTCACTCCCCTCATGTCTTTGTCTATCAACATACATTCCTCTCTTCTTTCATTCATGCAATTAAATGTATTCCATGAGTAACTAATATATGCCATTGTGTTGCATAGTAGGGCTATTAATCTGCCAGAAGGAAGTTTCTCTTCATTACCTCCTACATAAAATGTCTTCCTTCTCTTTCTTCTCCACCCTTGCTCTGGGCTGCTCTGTGTTCTAATCAGTTGCAAGCATGCCACTCCCCACTTGACCGAAGCTCCTAGAGACCTGGGACAGTGGAGGTTCCCATTATCTTTAAGATCTTGTAAGTACCCAGCACAAAGAGAAGACACTCTTTATTGAATTGATTTGAAAGAACTTTCAGTACATTTGGCAAGACAAACCATAAGTAACAATTAACTAATAAGTCAGTGCTGTAGCCTATGTAACATCATTTACATACTCTATGTATATAAAGTGCCAAAGCTTATGTTATTGATGAAAAGAAAGAACAATATGTAATAGAGTGTTACATGAAGTAAAGAACCATTTATATATAAAAAAAAAAAAAGAAGAAGAAGCATCTATGTGCACCTCAAAGAATTATTGGGGTTTGGGCAAAGAGCTAAATAGGTATTCCATGTTGGAAAGGAAGTAGAAGAATAAAGACTTTCTGGGTCCTTTTGCAAATCCAATCTGAGAATAAATTATAGAAATAGAAGGGAATCTAGATCATGCATATATTTATGTAGTTGCATCATTTAATTAACCTGCCAGTTCATCTAATAGCTAACTTAGCTTCTTCCTGCTGCTGTTAAAATCTCTCCTCCCTTTATTCAGTCCTCAGAGAAAATAGAGGACAGTTAATGATGCCCCTTTGTACATATCAGAAGGCGGTATAAAGCAGTGCTAGAGAAAGACTTTTAATAATATATTTCAAATATGCAGATCTGAAGGTGATAATTCAAGTGCAGCTTTAAGATTTTTCAAATACCTTATTCCATCTGCCTTGCTCTGATGGTTTCTATGAACACATTTTCATTTTCTAAATCTGGAATTAGTAGAATCTACTTGAAAAGAGATATTACAGTCAAACAATGTTCTCAATTCAAGGTGTAATTATTTTTTCCCTATTTTAAAAGCCTAACATAAAATGTGATGTGATTTTTTTAACTTTGCAAGGGACATCAACTTTTTTATGTATTCTAGTTTTGTTTTTTTTTTTTTTCCCTCCGAGCTTCCTACAAGTTGGAGAATATTATAAATAGGAAAAGAAATGCAGGTAAGTTCAATTTCCAGTTTGCAATAAAAAAAATCAATTTATTATCTAATAAATATCCTCTTCTTTACTTCATCTCCTTCTTGCAGCTGAAAATTCTGCCAAAGGACCTGTGCTTGCCTTTTCATTTTGGGAGAAGGAAGATTCTCTGCCGCTCCTTGTGTTCCTCCTTCCCTACTCCTCATCCCCATCCCCATGACAGGGCCATGATACTCTTCCTTTGTGTCTTTGAAGTGCTTCCTAATATATCTTGATGAACTAGGACTTTACTCTTTTTGAGCTCATTCCTGAATCAAAACTCCTCTAGATGCTACATTCAACCCTCAAACCTAAGTATACACTTGAACCTGCCTCAAATGAGATTGCACTTAGAGTCAGGCATCAAAAATGTTAGCACTGAGAGGCGCATTTGAGGGCATCTAGTTCAAACCTATAATTTAACACAGGATGATCTTACAACCCAAAGAGGTTAAGTGACTGAATGAAGGTCACACTGCTGGTTAGCAGAGAGCTCAGGCTAACATCTAGTTGCTGCTTATATTTCTGCTTTGATATTTTTTTATTTCATTTACCAACATTTTCCAAGTTGTGCTTTTAAAAATAACAATTCCCAAGAAGATTTTAATAGATATTTTAAATGAAAAGAAAAAAGAGGACCAAATAAACTTTATTTTCTTAATTTTTTTTTTAATTTTTTAACGTTTATTTTATTTATTTTTGAAACAGAGAGAGACAGAGCATGAACAGGGGAGGATCAGAGAGAGAGGGAGACACAGAATCTGAAACAGGCTCCAGGCTCTGAGCTGTTGGCACAGAGCCTGACGCGGGGCTCGAACTCACGGACCGCGAGATCATGACCTGAGCTGAAGTCGGACGCTTAACTGACTGAGCCACCCAGGCGCCCCCCAAATAAACTTTAAAAGTACCAGTTTGACTCAGTAGTTTATAAATTTGCTTACTGGTTTCTTTATTACTGGTCTTCATAGAGAATTTATAATATTCATTTTTGGTAACTCCCTGAGAGAGAGAGAGAGAGAGGGAGCGAGAGATGCTATACATACTTTGACCCACATATGTGACCACAGGCCTTTCAAAACTTATTTTTTTATAAGTATCTATTACCACATCTCAGACCCTAGTGACCAGAGAACAGTGTTGGGGAAATGTTACCTTCTACTCCAATGCTGCAGAAGTCAGCCCAGGTTTGTGATAGGTTCTTTCCCATACTTGCTGGCTCAGTAATATTGCATATACAGATTATACTGTAGGAACCTGAATTCTCATCTGTAAAGTGGGAACTCACCTTAGTAGATGGTATAGGTGAGTAAAACTTATAAGCTGTAATTATCACATTAAGTTTGTGACAACATGCAAAAGTATCTACTACAGAGCATAATGAAATAAATATATGGAAAAATGTGTGTGCAGAAAAAATAAGGTTAAGAAAAAAATGCAACTACACAGAAAATCACTGTAGAAATATCTTTTAAAATCTTATACAAATGTGAACAGTGGGTGGCAAATTTGACTGTGTGCTATCAACTTCAGAAAGAGAAACATGCTCTTACTACAGGCAAGTAGTTGGTAAAGTAAAAGTGAGCTCATTTCTCAAGAGAACCACAGCTTTCCTTTCTTCTTTTTATTTTTTCTTTCTTTCTTTTCAATACTGAGTCTATCAGAAAACTCCATGGTTTTTCATTATGTCTTAAGAACACAGACTCTGAGGGACGCCTGTGTGGCTTAGTCAGTTGGGTGTTGAATCTTGGTTTCTGCTCAGGTTATGATCCCAGGGTCTTGGGATTGAGCCCCATGTCTAGCTCTGTCCTGAGCATGGAGCCTACTTAGGATTCTCTCTCTCTCTCTCTCTCTCTCTCTCTCTCCCTCCCCCTCTGCCCCTCTCCCCTGCTCATTCTATCCCTCTCTAAAATATATTTTTTAATGAAAAAAATAACATAGACTCTGAAGTCACATAGACTTGGGCTTGAGATCCACCTTGGCCCCTTAGTTGGATACTTTAGCTGTAAGTCAGAATGTCCTCTTCCATCCAGTGGGAAGATGCAAGTGCCCTTGGGTGGAGTGCCATGCCCACAAAGTGGGAGCAGTGAATAAAAGTGACAGCAGGCACTTTCTTCCATAACACTCTTCAATAGAAAACAACTTTTATCACCTTCCCTTGGCCTTCAGTGAATTAGGTAATAATATAAAAGGGGATTACAATAAAAATAATTTGATACTAAGTTAAAACATGAGGTTGTCTTAATTTAATTCAACTAAAGGATTACACAATCTGGATAAATAACTCTTCCCGCAATTGAACTTTAATGACAGTAGAACAATAAAAAAAAAAAAAAAAAAAAAAAAAAAGGACAACATAGCTTTCTGGCAAACATCCAGAATGCAGGTAGTCTATGTTGTTACCAATCCAGAATGATTCAGATGCTTTGACCATCAATTTGAGTGAAGAATAAGGTTGGAAACTTATATTAAACAGGGATATTTGGTGATCAAGTACCCATTTTTTTTAATACACAAAGCAGAGTGACTACAATTTTATCCCAGAAAAATTTCAAAGCAAGTGTTATCAATCGTCCATCACAGCAATAAAAATATCTCCACAAATTCCCATAGGAAGACCAATAGTAAGTAATGTAGTTTCTGGGGAACCTGCTGATATACACTGCCAAATGTATCACGGTAATGGAATGATTTGACCCACTATCAAGAATTGTTGGATCTAAGCCAATTAAATTTTGAAAGAAAAGTGCCAAAAAAAAAAAAAAAAGAAGAAGAAGAAGAACAGTTGATCTTGAGCCATTCTGTGTGATAATAGTAAGTGAACAGGACCAATTGCCTTCTTGAGATCATTGCTACTACGTGGCAAGTATAGATATAACACGTAGCATCTGGAAATATGTCAAACAGCATATGTTATGCCAAAAGAGAAATTCTGAGTACATTCTGAGCAATGAATATATTTTAACAACAGTGTATTATTTCCCAAGGTGATTTCTTTGAAGGCAATTTTACTTACCTAGACAGATAAGTTATATTATTTTTGTAAGAAAAATAATAAATATTTATCCTATGCTCCTTATTAATTATAAACTTCTTTAGGGATAAGAATTAATTGTATTAATTAATGAAGTCACTCACTTGTTTGGAGATATTGACTGAGAACTACCAGGTGATAGCAGCATTCTCTGTGCTAAAGTTAAAGCAAAAG